>NC_083358.1:62923099-63243326 GCF_030254825.1 Meriones unguiculatus
CATCAAAGTATCATCCAGAATCAGCTAAAATATTTCATTATCGTCCATTACAGTCCTTTAGAAAAAGATGAGAAATATGACTAAAGAAACAAAGGAAGAAAATTTGTCTAATGTAAAAGCAGAACTGATTACAGAAACTGATAGGCCAGGCACATCTTCAGTTTAGGAGCAATAAGAAAGCAGACGTCCTGGAAAGAAATCTACTAAGAATTAGAATCAGAGTGGCTTCGTTTTTAAATTGAGACTGGGACCAGCAAGTGTTCCAAACTTGCCGTCAAGCAACCATTTCTACTAGTGTTCTTGTGTAAGCATTCTCTCCTCCGCTCATCTCTGTGTGCAGACAGACAGACAGACAGACAGACAGATATATATAGATGATATAGATATAGATAGTATAGATAGATGCATATGTATAATTGTATGTATGTATGTATTTAATTAATATGTTATTGATAGATTATTCTGTCACACAATACACCCCAAACACAGTCTCCCTCCCTCAACCCCTCCCAGCTTCTCACTACCTCCCTTCTTTTCAGATCTACTCTGCCCTTCCATCTGAAAAGAGCAGGCCTCCAAGAGACAACAACCAACCACAACAAAATAAAATATGATAAGGCAAGAACCCTCAATCTGAAGCTGTACAAGGCAACCTAATAGGAGGCAAAGAGTTCCAAGAGCAGGCAAAAGAGTCAAAGATACAGCAGCTCCCACTGCTAAGAGTCCCACAAAAAACTAAACTAACCATTACAACATATATGTGGAGGACCTGGTTCAGACCCATGCAGGCCTGTGCTTGCTACTCCAGTCTCATGAGCCCATATGTGACCTGCTTAGTTGATTCCGTGAACCTGTTCTCCTGATGTCCTCCATGCCCTCGGACTCCTAGAATCCATCTGTGCTCTATTCTGAGGAATTCTCTGAGCTCTGAGGGGAGGGACCCAGTGGAGACTTCCCATTTAGACCCACTCTGTGCATAAAATCTGGCTGTGGATCTTTCCTCCCATCTGCTGCTGGGGGAAGCATCTCTGATGATGGCTAGATAAGGCACTGATTTATGAGTATAGGAGTATATCATTAGGAATCATTTCATTGATTCTTTTTTAAAGACAGTCCTGTTTGGTTCTACTCTAGGTCTTTGGGATATCTAGTCTTTGGTTCTTGATCATGGGCATGGGCTCCCCTCCTGTGGAGAGGGCCTCGAGTTAAAGCAGACATTGGTTGGCTACTCCCACAAGTTCTGTGCCACTATTGCCCTTGCACATCTTGCAGGCAGGACAGACTGCAGGTCTAAGGTTTTGTGCCTCGGTTGGTTTACAGGTTTCCCTTTTGGTAGTGTGCAGAGTACCTTCCCACAGAAAAGAGACTAAAACATAGGAACGAAGGTTCATTCCGGCTCCAGCAAAACCTCCCATAGTCAATGAGCTATTGACGTTGTCCTCTGAAATGGGGCCTCGCTGTCAGTTTGCAGAGAGCAAACCCCTGTCCTAGCATCAACCTGGGTTGTTGGAGATCACCACTGGACACACCTCAGCCAGTAACTCAACTCAATGCAACCTAGTTCCACCACTGGAAACCTTAACTGGCTACACGAGATGGACTGAGACTCCTTATCTCCCATTACTAAAATCAGCTCATGGATTCCAGGAAGTTTCCACTGCATTATGTTTCCACACTGTCCTACAAGTTCCTCCGAATTCCAGCCCTCTCTCCTAGCACTTTCTCCTTCTATTCCATCTCCCCCTACACCTGATCCTTCCGACTCCTGTCTACACGGGCCCCAGTCCTTCTCAAAATCTGTTCTATTAATCCCTCCTGGGGAGATCCATGAATCCCTCCTAGAACCCCCGTCTTTACTTAACTTTTCTGGATCTACACATTGTAGCTTGGTTATCATTTACTTAATGGTTAATACCTATTTATAAGTGAATACATACCACATTTTTCTTTATGAGTCTGGGTTACTTCACCCAGAATGATTTTTTTCTAGTTCCATCCATTTGCCTGGAAATTTCATGATGTCAAAAAAAAAAAAAAAAGAAAAGAAAAAAAAGAAAGAAAGAAAGAAAGAAAGAAAGAAAGAAAGAAAGAAAGAAAGAAAGCAGAAAGCAGAGTAATACTTCATTGTGTAAACAGGCCACATTTTGTTTCTCTAATCTTTTGTTGGGGAGCATTTAGGTTGTATCCAGTTTGTGGCTATTATGAATAAAGCCATAATGAACACAGCTGAGCAAGCATTTTTGTGGTAAAATGGAGAGTCCTTTGGGTATACACCCAAGAGTGGTATAGCTGGGTGTGGAAGTAGACCGATTCCAAATTCCTGAGGAATTGCCCTATTGTTTTCATAGTGGATGTACAAGTTTGCACTCCCACAGCAATGGAAGAGTGTCCTCCTTGCTCCACATCCTCACCAGCGTGTGCTGTCACTCGTGTTATTGATCTTAGCCATTCTGAAAGGTGTAAGATGGAATTTCAAAGTACTTTTTATTTGCATTTCCCTGATGGCTATGGATTTTGAACATTTTTTAAGTGTTTCTCAGTCATTTGAGATTCCTCTGTTGAAAATTCTCTGTTTAGATCTGTGCCACACTTTTAACTGAATTTTTTAGCTTGTTATGTCTAGTTTCTTTAGATCTTTATATATTTTAGATATTAGCCCTCACATGTCTTGTTAGAAAATCTTTTCCCATTCTGTAAAGGTTGCTTCTATATCCTATTGATGGAGTCTTTTGCCTTACAGAAGATTTTCAGTTTCATGAGGATCAGTTAGTAGTTGTTGATCTAGGTGTCTGCTCTATTGGTGTTCTGTTCAGGAAGTTGTCTTCTGTGCCAATGCATTCAAGTCTATTCCCCACTTTCTCTTCCCTCAGGTTTAGTGTGTTTGGTTTTATATTGAAGTCTTTGATCCACTTAGACTTAAGTTTTGTACAAGGTTATAAATATGGATCTATTTGTATTCTCCTACATGGAGACATACAGTTTGACCAGCACTATTTGTGCTGTTCTGTTTTTTGTTTCTTTGTTTGTTTTTTATTATTTTTTTTGTGTGTGTGTATTTCTGGTTTCTTTATCAAAACCCAGCTGTCCATAGGTGTGTGGGTTTGTGTCTGGATCTTCAGTTCAATTCTCTTGATCAGTGTGTCTGTTCCTATGCCAGTAACACATAGTTTTTATTACTATAGCTCTGTAGTACAGCTTGAAATCAATACTGGTAAGACCTCCTGAAGTTCTTTTATTGTTCTGGATTCTTTTAACTATCCTGTTTTTTTGTTTGTTTATTTGTTTGTTTTTCCATGTGAATTTGAATTTTGTTCTTTCAAGATCTGTAAGGAATTGTGTTGGAATTTTGATGGGATTTCCACTAAATCTGAAGATTGCTTTTGCTAGGAAAGTCACTTTTACTATGCTAATCTAATTCATAAGCATGGGAGATCTTTGCATTTTCTGATATCTTCTTTAAATTTCTTCTTTCAAAGACTTGAGGTTGTAGCATGCAAGTGTTTCACCTGCTTGGTTAGAGTTAGCCCAAGATACTTTGTATTATTTGTATTTTTAGCTATTTTGCTAAAAGTGTTTATCACCTGTAGGAGTTTCCTGGTGGAATTTTTTCAGGTCATTCTTCTTTTCCTATTTGTATTCCCCTGATCTCCTTTAGCTGTGTTATTGCTCTAGCTAAAACTTCAATTACTATAGTGAATAGATACGGAGACAGTGGAAAACCTTGTCTTGTTCCTAATTTTAGTGGATTTGCTTTGAGTTTCTTTCTATTTATTTTGATGTTGACTATAGGGATGTTGTAAATTACCTTTATTGTGTTTAAGTATGTGCCTTGTATAATCTCCGCAGGACTTCCATCATGAAGCGGTATAGTCTTTTGTCAAAAGCCTTTTCTTCATCTCCATGAGATGATAATCTGTCTTTTTGTTTCAGTTTGTTTATATGCCAGGTTACATTTACTGATTTTCGTATATTGAACCATTCTTGCAACTCTGAGATGAAACCTGCTTGATCATGGTGGGTGATATTTTTTTATGTATTCTTGAATTTGGTTTGCAAATATTTTGTTGAGTTTTGCATCTGATGCACTTTTGCGTCTGTGTTCCTAAGGGACCACAGATTATAGATGCTATCCTTATGAATAAGATAGGTTAGTTTGTAATGCTCTTTTCTAGCTGATTCTGTATGTGGTTTGGATATTGGATAACTGTGTTCTCAGAAAATGAATTGGACAATGTTCTTTTTGTTTCTATTCTGTGGGATAATTTGAAGAGTATTAGCATTAGCTCTTTGTTGAAAGTCTTATAGAATTCTGTGCTAAAACCATCTGCACTGAGCCTTTGGGGGGGAGGGGTGAGACCTTTAAAGACTGTTTCTATTTCATTTATATCTATTTAAATTGCCTGTCTGATTTTGCCTTAACTTTAGTAAGTGTTACCTATTAAGAAAAGAATCCATTTCTTTCAGAGTTTCCAATCTGGTGGTATACAGCTTTTTAAAATATGTTATGATTCTCTGGACTTACTCAGTGTCTGTTGTTATGTCCTCCTTTTGTTTCTGATTTTGTTAATTTGGATCTTCTTTCTGTGTCTTTTATTAGTTTGGACAAGGGTCTGTCTATTTTGCTGATTTTCTCAAGTCTGTGTTTTTATTGATTTTTTTGTATTGTTCTATTTGTTTATATTTTATTGACTTTAGCCTGCAGTTTGATTATTTCTTGCCACCTACTTCTCTTAGGTGTAATTACTTCTCTTTGTTCTGGAGCTTTTAGGTGTGCTTTTAAGTTGCTAGTATGAAATCTCTCTCTCTCTCTCTCTCTCTCTGTGTGTGTGTGTGTAGGTACCTAATGCTATGAACTTTCCTCTTATCACTGCTTTCATTGAGTCATATGCATAAGTTTGAGTATACTGTGTATTCATTTTCATTGAATTCTACATTTTTTTTAGTTTCTTTCTTTATTCCTGTTTTGACCCATTTTTCATTCAGTAGAGATTTGTTCAGTCTCTATGAGTGTGTAAACTTCTTGTTGTTTCTGTTGTTTGAGCTCAGCTCACAGGCCTGCCTTTTTCACTATCAGGTGTGTCTGGCCTAAGACCTGAAGGCCAGCGCAGCTGTGGACAGATGTGAATGAAGCTCTACAGATTTGTAAACTTATTTCAGAGGAGAATTTTCATGAGTTTTGTGTCGCTCAGTTAGAACGTTCTCGATGTCAACGTTGCGCTGCTCTGACAGAAAGGGTACACACATGTGCACAATATGCTTGGGCTTGGCTTGCTCTTCCAAGAGGGAACAGGCAAGTGATGGGGCTAATGTCTGCTTCTTTGTGAATCCAGTCACTGTTTTCTGCTAAGAGGAATGCTTCAGTAAAATGACATTACATGATTTTATTTATATTTGATTTGTAACAACACAGAGAAAGTAGAGGAGACAATTATAACCACAGAGCATAAAAACTTAACAATACAGTTAATAGCATTTTGGAATCTGGTAAAAGGTATAGAAAAGTAGAAAAAAGTAGGTTTGTTAATTTTCTCATTTATCTCCTTAGGTCTCAATAAAATTCATGAGACAAGAGGCCAGAGAAACAAGACTCAAAAATCTATTAAAATATTCTATACAATGGACAAAGAATAAATAGGAAGCCAGATGTATTGTTTAGTTATTAATAGGACTGCTAGAAATAGTAATGACCTAACAATGAAACTGAGAAATAATGTCTTGTTAAAATACTAATATTTTTATTGTTTGGCATAACTAGATAGAGTCTAGTCAATTAACTGACAAATAGACACAAGAACATATTGCTTTGAATTAATGTAACAAGATGTGGTGTTGAACCTTATTACACAGCCTTTCACCTGCTACTCAGGAGAAGAGCTCTCAGTCATCAGTGATGCAGTGATGAAGGGCTCAACTGTCACCCAACTGGAGTCTAGTTTCTCGACAAGGAGAGTATGCCCATGTTTTTATGTGAAGAGTTACCTTACTTTAATTCTCTAAAGAATAAAAGCGTGACAGAATATCTAGTTCTTAAAACTGAGGACTAATAATGAATAAATAGATACATGAATAAGCAAATGAGTAAATACATAAATAAGCAGATAAATAAAAACTCCACAAGGGTGACTGCAGAAGTTCTCTGAAGAAACTGCATGACCTGGGGCATCCTCAAAGCTATGAAGACAGTGTACTTATTTATTTTTATTTTATTTCTTTCAACTTGTTTACTTCACATCCTAAGACTGCCCCTCCCTCCTCTCTTCCTAGTCCCTCCCCTTCTCCTCCTTCTCCCTTCCCCTCTCATTTTCCCCTCAGAAAAGAGCAGGCCCCCTCTCCCCTTATCAACCTTCCCCAGCACGTCAAGCCACACCAGGACTGAGTATATTTTCATCCCCTGAGGCCAGGCAAGGCATCCAGGGTGAAGTGATCCAAAAGCAGGCAATAGAGTCTGTGTAAGAAACACCCCAGCCCACTCCTTGCCCAGCAATCCACATAAAGACCAAGCCGTCCGTTGGCCATATATATGCAGGGGGCTAGTCCGGATCATGCATGCTCCTTAGATGTTGTCTCAGTCTCTGAAACCCCCACAGGACTGGAGCTTTTGGTTGTCTCTGTCTTCTGGTGAGGTTCCTGTCCCCTGCATATCCTTCCATCTTTCCTGGGATGCTTCCACCCAGGACCCCGGCACTCCTCCCCACGCTTGGCTCCAAGTTCCACACAGGGAGTGCTTACGCATGTGGACCTGGCTGTGCATGCGGAGGTCAGAGGGCAACTTTGGGTGTGATTAATTGGTAGCCATCATTTAAAAAATTTATTCTTTCTGTTTTTATTATATATATATATATATATATGTATATATATATATATATATATATATATATGTTTTGCCTCTAAATATGTATATGTAGTGTGTGTGTGTGTGTGTGTGTGAAGCCTTTGGAGATCAGAAAGCAGCATTGGCTCTCCTGGACATGGAATTACGTATGGCTGTGAGGACGCCACATGAGTGCTGGCAACCAAACCTGAGTCCTCTGCAAGAGCAGCAACTCATAAGTACCCTTTCCCACTGAGGCAGCTCTTCAGCCCTCTCCCTTACTGACATTCAGGCCTCTCAAATTAGGCTAACCTGGCTGGCCCAAGAGCCTGGTAAATCTGTCTTCATCTCCCCACCCCTCTGGTTACAAACAGGTATCACCACTTCTGGCTTTGTATATGGATGCTAAGGACCAAACTTGGGGCCTCATACTTGTAAGGCCAGTACTTAACTGGAACCATCACCCTCTTTTTGCCCATGCTTCTTGATAATGAGCTCTGGGTATAGCAAAGTTGGAAGACTGGCCAGAATCTTTCAAAGCTTAGCTGCATGTCTTGTGTGCTTTGGGGTTTTGCCTTGGGCTAGTCTGTTTTCTATCCAGACACATTCAGCTGTTTTTGAAAAAGACCTTATTTTGCACCAAGAGTTATATTCAGTCAAATTCCTTTTTGATACACTATGAGCAAGCTCAGTGCCATTTTGAAGCGAATCCAAATCTCCTGTGAGGGAGCATCTCTTAACGTGTAGTGAAGGAAAGGATAAGACATAAAATTTTAAATATGATGTCTTTGGGGGGTCAGGAAATATGTGCTAGGAACATAGCACCAACATCCAGACCTCCTCCGTGCCCGGGTCACACTATATGGCATCAGGGTCTATACAACAAGGCACCAGACAAACCAGAGGACTGCTTATGTTTTCCTTATCACTGCATAGCATTTCACACCTGCTTCCCTCCACACCTTAGTATCCTTGTGGAAACAGTGACTATCCTTAGACATCACCCATCTAGCTCGTGAGTGTTCTTTGGTAACTAAAGATCCTAAAGATCGCTGTTAAAAGTCCTTTGCAGATGGCATGTGTTAGTATTCTGGCCGTTTCTCTGTTTCAGGATAAAGTTTCATTGGAGCTATGTGACTTGCCCTCTCTTTGCCTCTCCCGGCACTGACCACAGTGTGGAAGGCATTCCAGAAAGTTGCCCTCTCTCATTGGTCTCTCTTCTTCCATATAGCTCTTGATATCCAAATCAGTGAGACAGAACTTGGAACCTTCGAGTTCAAACCTTGAGTAGAAGCTCAGATTTGTTGTGCGGTCCCTTCCTCCACACATCTTTGCCAGGTCCTTCATCTCCAGTGTTTCTACAGTCATTGCCTTCAACTTTTTTCTGTCTTTCATGGACTTGACTCTCTGGTCCTTTGTGTCATACCTGTCCTCATGTAACAATGCTAAATCAGAACAAGGTGCTTAACAACTTGTAAGGGTTCCCCTCATGTGAAGCATTGGAGGCGTCAATGACTGCCATGTCTTGGGAAACCATTTTTTTTTCAGAGTCTGTGAGAAAGAGGAGGAAATATCACCCTTTTATAGGGAAATTTCCAATAAAATAAAAAAATGTTTCTGCAGACACAAATTTCTTCTCAGTATCCATTTGAGACCATTAATGCCATAATATTTAATTTCCTGTGTCTTTTCTAGTAAATAAGTGAATTAAAAATGAAAATATAAAAGAAAGTTAGTGATCTAAAATTTTATAATAATTGAGAAGGCTAATCGAAGAACAAATCTACGTACCCTAGTCCTTCCTTGAATTGGTTCATTTTGTAAAATTTAATTTTTTTAAAAAATACTCTATAGAGCTTGTAGGGAGGCTTCTTTTATTTCCTGATCAGCATGTTATAATTTTAATCTATCTATCATAATAAATCTATCATATAAAATCACCTTTAGGGGACTGGGATATTCATCAGACAGGAGTGCTTGCAGGAGAATCCGAGTTCAAATCTGCAGCACCCACTTAAAACAGTAGGTATGGCTTCCCACGCCTGTAACACCAGAGTTGAAAGACGGGGAAGAGGAGCCCAGGGCCTCCCTGGTCAGCCAGGCTCGGTAAAACAGTGAGCTTCCAAGTCAGTGAGAGACCGTATTTTAAAGGAATGAAGAGGCGTGTGATCCTGGTTGATGCTGGATGTCCTTCTTTGGCCTCCAAAAGCACAGGGAACATCCATATGCAGTCACGTGCCACAGACATTACACACACATGCACGCACACGTGACCACACACAAGCAAGCACGCTCCTGCCTCTCACCCGGACCTTTGATGTTATATAACCACAGAACAGAACTGCAGGGGGGATCTGGGACTTATGCCACAGCTGTACCCTATACCCACCTCTCAGCGAGCCTATCCGTTCCTGTGACTATAAACACTCGCTCCGCATTCTGTATCTCCTACTTTAATTGCTTCTTCCCTCAGTTTACAACCCTATGATCACAAAACCTACCAAGTTTTACACACGGGTGCTTAAGCCAAACTTAACATTTAAAAAAATAAACTGAACTCTGCCGACAGCTCCTCTTGCAGTGTTCCTGTCAACCTGTAGGCCATTTGTCTAACTCTCTGCTGAGGGTCATGCTTTCCAACACTTATTCCCGTGCTTCCGGTTGTGTGCCGCCCACCGCCAGGGCTGATCAGCAGAAAGCTGGAACTAGGAGGACTATTTGAGGTGGAACAATTTTAATGGTTTTCTTCACAACTGAATCGTTATATATCCCGACTGAAGCCCCCTCCCTCAACTCCCCCCAGCCCCACCTTCCCTCCCTCTTCCCCTCATCCCCTTCCCCTAAAACTCCACTGAAAGGAGGAGTTCTCCATTATTGCCATCTACCCTTATCTTGTTAAGTCTCATCAGGACTGCCTGGTAAGGCCGCAGCATCAGGGGCAAGTGATCAGAGAGCAGTCAACTGAGTTCATGATAGAGGCAGCCCCTGCTCCCCTCACTCAGAGATCCACGTGGAGACTGAGCTGCTGATTGGCCACATCTGAGCAGGGGGTCTAGGTCCTCCCCATGCGTGGTCCTCCATTGGTGCATCAGTCTCTGCAGGACCCCCTGGGCTCAGATCTTTTAGTTTTGTTGGTCTCCTTGTGCGGCGTCTGCCCCTTCCATGTCCCTCTAATCCCACCCCTCTCTTCCTTCATAAGACTCCCTGTGCTCTGCCCAAAGTTTGACCCTGAGTCTCAGCATCTGCTTTGGTCCCCTGTTGGGTGAATCCTTTCAGAGGACCCTCTGTCATAGACTTCCATCCTGTTTCCTCTCTTCCACCACTTCTGGTGTCTATCTATTTGAAAAGAAATTAATTATTTTTATTTTTATTAAGTATAATTTATTCACTTTGTATCCCCCTGTAGCTCCCTCCCTCCCTCTTCCCCACTCGTGCCCCTCTCCCAGTCCACTGATAAGGGAGGTCCTCCTCCCCTTCCCTCTGATCCTAAGCTATCAGGTCTCATCATGACTGGCTGCATTGTCCTTCTCTGTGGCCTGGTAAGGCTGCTCTCCCCTCAGGGGGAGGTGATCAAAGAGCAGGCCAATCAGTTCCTGTCAGAGACAGTCTCTGTCACCATTACTATGGAACCCACTTGGACACTGAACTGCCATGTTCTACATCTGTGCAGGGGTTCCAGGCCATCTCCATGAGTGGTCCTTGGCTGGAGTATCAGTCTCAGGAAAGACCCTTGTGCCCAGACTTTTTGGTTCTGTTGGTCTCTTTGTGGAGCTCCTGTCCTCTCCAGGTCTTACTATCTCCCACTTCTTTAATAAGATTCCCTGCACTCTGCCCAAAGTTTGGCTATGAGTCTCAGCATCTGCATCGATACCCTGCAGGGTAGAGCCTTTCAGAAGCCCTCTGTGGTAGGCTCCTATCCTGTTCCCTGTTTTCTCCCTCCTCCGATGTCCAGCCTCTTTGCCTTTCTGAATGGCAATTGAGCATCTTAGCCAGAGTCCTCCTTCTTGATTAGCTTCCTTAGGTGTACAGAATTTAATATGTTTATCCTATATTATATGTCTAATATCCACTTATGAGTGAGTATTTACCCTGTGTGTCTTTCTGCTTCTGTGTTACCTCACTCAGGATGATCTTTTCCAGTTCCCACCATTTACCTGCAAATTTCATGATTTCCTTGTTATGAATATATAAAAAAGAACAATTTACCTAATGAAAGGCAGTTTTTGTAGGAATGGAAAATATCTAGAGACTAAGATATTCATATAAAATATGAATATTTTTTGAAAATATTCTGAAAGAAATTTCTGAAAGAAAAATAAAAATCTTATACAACTTAAAAAAAAAAAAGACAGATCAAGCCACTGCCTGTGCTGTGATGGCCAACTATGGCAAATAAGGCAGTGGTTTTCAACCTTCCTAATGCTGTGACCCTTTAATATATTAAAGGGTTCTCCATGTTGTAGTGACCCACAACCTTAAAATTATTTTGTTACTACTTTATACCTGTAATTTTGCTAGTTATGAGTTTGTAATATAAATATCTGCTATGAAACCCTGTGAAAGGGTCATTTGACCCCCAAAGGGGCGGTGACCTACAGGTTGAGATTCAGTGAATTAAGGTAAAGCAGACCAGTATATTTTTCTGAGCACAACTAAAAGTGTTAAATGAAAATATCAGTGGTACACAGAGTATTGAAGGAAAGAAAGAAAGAAAGAAAGAAAGAAAGAAAGAAAGAAAGAATAAGAAAGAGGGAAAGAAAGAGAGAAAGAGAGAGACATTTCAATGAAGAAGAAAAGATGACAGAATGAAAGGAATAAGGGAAGGAAGAAAAGAAGGAAGGAGGGAGAGAGGAAGGGAGGGAGAGAGGGAATAAAGAAAGGAAGGAAGGAAGAAGGAAGGAAGGAAGGAAAGAAGGAAGGAAGGAAGGAAGGGAGGGAGGGAGAGAGGGAGGGAGGGAGGGAGGGAGGGAGGGAGGAAGGAAGGAAGGAAGGAAGGAAGGAAAGAAGGAAGGAAGGAAGGAAGGAAGGAAAGAAGGAAGGAAGGAAGGAAATCATGCTTGGTTGTTCTGGAATCCTAGTCAAATCCCAGGGCTCGTGGTGGTAGTTCTTAGAGGAGAATCTACTACAGAATGTTCTTTCTTTCTTTAATCATCGCTTTAATTTCATAGGGATCTAGACAGCTAAGGTGAAAACCCTTCAACAATTCTTTAAATGATCAAAATGATATAATTAACACATACAGAGTACAATTTGTGAAAGCATCAACATTCTATGTTTTAAAGTAATAGTTGGTTTAGAAATAGAATATGCATCTCAAATAAAATACTCCAAAAAGCCCTAAATAATACCCTCACTTCTCTGTACAGAAGAACAGTCAACTGCAGAGTTGGCTATTATTCTTTTAAAGGAAGATCAGTGTGGACAGTCCATTTGACTTCTCAGTGGGTAAAGAGTATGAGTTGTCATCTGTTGCAATTCCTTTGATTATGTTGAAGCTCAAAGTCTGCAAGATCAAATGACCAAACATCTTTTCCTTATACTAATGGTTTTGACAGACTTCTCACTCACTCTTTGGATGCCAGTATCTGATCTAAATGTTTATTGCAAAATAATCTATATCTTTAATTGTTGTTTTCATTTTCTTGTGTATGTATGTGTGATGACACATGTAATCACTACAGCTTTGGGTGATTAAGACAGGAGGATCACTCTAAGCTTGAAGCCTTTTGAATAGAAAAGCTAAAGAGGAACACATCAACAGAGGATTCCCATATGAAGACAGAAGCTAAAGTTCAGCCCATGACCTCCTTTACTTATAGTCAAGGACAATATGTGTTTTCTGACCTTCTCTGTGGTAGGATGAATACAAATTTCTTTAGTATGCCCAGGATTTTGAATAGGACAGTGCATGACTTCATTTAAAACAGATTATCTGTGTGAAACTATAAGCCCCAAATCTGATACTTTCTTTTAAGAATTGTCTTGGTCATGGCAAGCCTTTCATTCCAGCACAGGGATATATTTGCTTTGGGCAAACTATCTCACTAGACTAACCAGAGTGCTGAGCTCTGGTTAAGCAGAGACTCTGCCTCAATAAACAAAGTAGAGAAAGACACGTCCTGTCAACGTCAAGCTTCCACATGATTGTGTGTGTATTCGTATCCACACATCTACATTGGGGCCTAAAAACATGTAAACATGGCTACATAAATGCATCATCTCACACACGCATAAACACATGTCAAAATGCATTTCACATAAATGTGAAAACACCCATCTTTCATCCCTTTTGTCTATGTTTTACTTGCCCATGAAGCTTAACATCATTTACTGTGGGGCTCTACAAGATGTAACTGACATGGGAAAGTCAGAAGACATAAATCTGCTGACAACGCATCAACGTATATTTCCAAAGTTCATGGTTACTTTAAAGCCTGTGCCCCCAACCGCTAATTTAACTGACACAGTCACAGAAAGTATGTTTACAAATCACCCTGGGAACCATGACTTTTCATTTAGATCAAAGGACTATTGTTTAAACTGTCTTTGCTTTCGTTCCAAGTTTTATTTTGTTTTTGTTTTATACATGCATGAAAAGTGAAGCTGAGATGTCGACATGTTGAGTTCATCAACAAAAGGATGTTAGTTTCTTACATGTGCCAGGTAGAAACTCAGTTAACTCTCACAATGGTTCAGTGTTAGCAGCCAGTTCATCGACTCAAAGGAAGGCTTTGGAAGTTCATTCTGTCAACAATGAGGCATTTGAGATTATTGTGAAGGCTATTGTAAATGGAGGAATAAAACATTAATTCACAATTATTTGCTATGTTTATAAAAACTCAGAGGGACCCAATATTCTGGTTAAAATGTTAACTATTATTGAAATGAAACTGATGAAATCAACATGTAAATGGAATAGATGTTCACAGAAGTTGTAAAAATGTCCAAAGACTGAGGAGTTTTCTAGGAAGGAAAACAGAAGCTGTAACTCTGTATACCCACCACACACATGTGTATAACACACACACACACACACACACACACACAAACACACAAATACCCCACATCATATACCATACACACTATGCACATATACAAACTGCACACATGCACACACACATACACACACACACACACACACACACACACACACACGCACGCACACACACCAGCCAAACAAAACATGAAAATATATATGTTGAATACAGGAGGAAAATTCAACATGGGGACTTAAGCTTTTTTCTTTCAGAAAAAGAGTTTTTAGAATATCTAAATATTTGAAGGACTGCTTTTAAATTCATCTTCTTATCCCATGACGATATTATGCATTTTTATACATGACCAAATTTTTTTACTATATCTTTTTCAAATTACTTAAAACTCTTCAATTAAATTATAAAACAAATGGAGTCCCAACAGAATTTGGCTTTTGAATCTTTCTGGAAATTGCAATTAGAAACTCAAAGTATCTGAATAACATGATGACATTTATTCCTACAAAGCAAAGGGGTGAACTGATAAGACCATGACAGCTCAAACATGGTTTAAGAGTTGACTCTGAGATTATAAGACTGCACTCTAGAATAAGAGCGAGGTGAACTTTATGATAAGAGTCCTATTTTTAACTTGACCAGCCTATATTATTATGCTGTGATTCCGTGAAAATAGATAATTTTAAAGTGTTTACATCTTGTAAAGCATTGAAACAGAAAACTCACTTGAAGACTTTTACCTTGTAAAGATATTTGTCAAAGAAAGACTTTAAAACATGCTACCTAAAATATTTACATATTTCAATATAAAAATAGATTTAAGAATTATTTTTAGATTTTACAGAAAAAGCTCTAAGGTACTTATACAATACTTTTATAATACCAATACCAAATACTTACACAGAAAATAGCCTGTCATTCTAAATATCATGGTACATAAAGAAAATCTGGCTGAAAATGTAAAATATTTAAAATGTATTACCCTTAAAATAAAACTTGAAAAGAGAATACAAGAAAGTTTATGAGAAAAAATAAAAATACAGTTCAATATGAAAAGATTCATTCTTTAAGAAGAAAAACCTCATATCATAGTAAAATAAAAATGAACTAACTAAAGTTTGTGAATATAATTATAATATAAACATTATTTTAAATGGTGAGTGGTTAATAGTATATTTTTATTTTGCTTATGATGTTTTTACTATTTGAACAATTAGGGTTAATGCATTTTTTTTCTCTAAAAATATGCATTTGATTATACCACAAACAGTTTGAGTTGCAATTTTTATTACTTGCAGGCCAATAAATCCTGACACCAAACTTATTAGGGCTATTTTTAAGAAATAGGGACACGATGGTAAAGCACATAACTATGTATATACATCATAATTTTTTATAAAGGTAATAGTTATTACTATGAGTTTGGAAAAATAAACACTAGTTTAGATGTGTCCTACGATACCAAGATAGCAGTGAGTCCTCTAACAGTGTGTGTCCGAAACAATGTAGATAAAGATAATCATAGCACTCCCCCATTCAGCTTTTTTCCGGAAATTGGCAACGTTCTCTAATCCCCCTGAACATAGTCCCATTAATATCAATAACCAATATTCACAAAAGAGTTTGAAACAGCTGACTGAAGGAATTGGCAAGAGTTAGTTACCATAGTCACATCACTTAAGACCCATCTGAAAGCCAAATATACTTTCTGCATCATATGCGTATATGTGACTGTACATCTGATTTGAATGTCTGCCCATCATGCCTTCCTCTAGCCTTCCTTATGTCTACATGGGTGTAAAGACATGGAAAGGGAACTATCAACTTGACAATCTTTCATCCACCTGCCAGTCATTCTATAGTATAGTTCATTACATGCGTGAATCAAAATATGAAATTCTTCACTTGTCTGAAGCTTATAATCTGCATAGTGGCAACCAGAAATAATATTCTCAAAGTAAATGAGATCGTATGCTTGAAGGCAGTACAGTACATGGAGAGGGGACATGTACATTATGACTAAGGATCCTGAAATGGGGAGTAGACCTAGCACGGTTGCTCAGAGGCAGAGCAAGCAAGAAGCAGAATGGAGATGATAACATCCCAAGAATGGTTGCTTTCATTCTGAATGAAATGGATTGATTTATGAATGTCTTTTCTTCCTGGCAATAAAATGCCCTTTGCTCAGGGGAGAACTGGAAGCCTGCATTATTCAAGTCGGCTATATGTAAGGAGGAGGCAATATTTGATAGTAAAGGATGAAAGTAAAAAGTCCTGGCTGTCTCTATGAACACTTTCACTTTTGAAATATGTTTAAGCAACATGGACTGGAACAAAACAAAGGGATCATAGCTCCAGAAAGAAAAGTGGCAGTTCTTAATAAGCAAGTGACACAACATCAAACCTGGGACTCTTTTACTTGACTGAATGAGTCTCCGTCCATTTCCATGGTAGCCTTTGCAAAAGTGATTGATTCTCATCACTTTAAGCTGCAGTACTCTCTATACTGCCAGGGGTTGATGGACAGGATGGCCGGATGCAACTGTTACTCAATATGGAGTCCCTGGACTGCCATCACAGCATCACCTGAGAATGTTCATGAAAACACAGATGCTCAGACCCTGCCATGGCATACTAGATTGTGTCATGCAGATAAGTTTATGCTTCTAAAACCCAAGGATATTTGACAGAAAGACAGCTTCTACGGGATCCTTCAGTTTCCACACCAGGTTTCCCAGATGGTCAGTGTCCGTATTTCACTTCTGGGTTTCCAGAGCTGTATTAGTGTTTTGTTTTGCTTTGCTTGGTTTGTCTGTTTTTTTCCCCATCACTATGGCAGAATGCCTGAAAAGGGGCCTAAATGGTGAAAGGTTTATTGTGGCTCCTGGTTGGGAAGGCAGGGTCTCTCATGGAAGCGGGTGGGGGTGAGATATAGCAGCAGAGTGGCTTTGAAGCTGGGATTACAGAAAGGGTGACACATAGTCACATCACTCGGCAGTCTCAATGCAAAAGGAGAGACTTGGGATAGACCTGGGCCAGAAGTACAGAGTCTTCAGCGAGGTCCCATATCCAAAAGGTTCCACAACCTTCCAAAACAACTTCGCCAGCTGGGGACCAACTGTTTAAACACACGGGCTTGTTGGGGACATTTCACATTCAAACCACAACAAAGGCTATTGATCTTTGGATTAAACCAACAGAAAGAGTTGAAAAATATGCCCCAATATATTGTCTCAGTGAAGGGAAGGTGCTTCAAGTAAAATTCAGATATATTTCTCATTTCTATAGCTACCCAAATATTAGATGTTATAAGCAATCACTAGGCAGAGGTCCCAGTTTATGGCTGTGACGAGGATTGGGGGTATATCGCATCCTGTGAGTCAGCATGCTGTTGATTTTGATGATTTGGGCCAGTGGAAGTCATGATGGTTAAATATCTAAGATGTATTGCCCTGTTAGCTGTGGAAACAGCCAATGACAACATAATCTGAAGAGATTTACTGTTTGGCTTTAGAAGAAGTTTCAAGTTAAAGTATAATTAAAATGTTTATTAACCTGCCAAGTTGAAAAAAAAAAGTGGGTTAGGACTTGTTCTGTGTGAGGAGCTGGCATAACCTCGTTTCCCACTTTGTCTCATGTCCACCTTGAACAGGGAATACCCCCACCCACACCACTGGAATAGAAGAAATGGGCTCACTACTTTTTCTTAATTTGTAGTTTGAGATCCAAAGACACCGGGAAAATCCTTTGTTGCAAAACCCTGTGATTATTGAAATTCTGTAATTACCTCATCTCAGACTTTCCTTCATACTGACTGAGATCATGCAAACCATTCTTGATTTTTTTAAAGGTCAAATTACCTTGCTTCAGCATCTTCTAGTGATTGCCCAAATGAGACTAGCTTAATTTAATATGTCTCTGCTACTTTCCTTTCAATCCAAGGGGGCATCCATCATGGCCTTCCCATTCAGGCTGGTATTGATCAGGTAATTGCCCTCAGCTTGTCAGACTATCATGATTTTTAAAGAATGAGTCTTTTCTAGAAAAAAGTAGACTTTGAGAACAAGAAAAAAGACAAGAATTTCTATTAGATGTCTGCCCCCAAAGCAAGTCAAAGTAGAATGAAAGACTGGGGAGAAAAGAGAGGAGCCAGGGGAACTGAAGAGTTTATTTTTAAGTGTACTATATTCTCAGGAGAAGGCATAAATTATCTGCTTGGTGTGGTTCAGAAAAATGTTCCAGGCTAGACCACACTACAGTTCAGAATAATATAGTTTGAAGAGTAACCACATGCATGGCTGTTCAAAGTAAGTGTTCAAAACATTAACTGCCTAGGTTAGTTCTTTTCTCCTTACTGTGGTTAAACTATCAACAAGGAGCATTACGAGAGGGACTCATTTGGGCTTATCATTCAAGGGGATAGTCCTTCACTAGAGGGAGGGTGAGCTTGGCAGGAGCCTGAGGCCAGCTGGTTACACTGTACCTGCAGCAAGCAAGCAGAGTAAACAGGAAGCAGAGTGTGGGCTTACCATGCTCACCTCAAGGCCCACCCCAGCAGTGACCCACTTCCTTGGTGAAGGCCTCACCTCCTAAGGCTTCCATCACCTACCTGAACAGCACCACCATCTGGTGACTGTATTCCCAGATGTGAATAGTGCTGCTGAGCTTAGCCTTGGGCCTCTTGGTGTAGCAGAGAAGCACCATTTTCTCTGTGTACTCACTTGGCATAAGGAATGAGCCCAGGCATTCATTTTATCCTAGATTATCAAACTAAAGATGGAACCCAAAATGAGAGGAAAAGCTCCCGCCAGGAAGAGGGTTGCCACCACTGGAGATGGTCTAATGCCGCTGTGAAGAATGTCTTCCCAACTTGGCCAGCTTGAAGAGCAGAGGTGTGAGGAGCAGGGGTGCAGATGAGGAGTGGGGATGAGGAGCAGGATAGAAGTGGAGATGAACGATGGGAAGGGGGGGCATTTTTATCAGGACATGCCAAGGAAATCTCAGTAGGACTTTATGCAAAAATAGAGCAAGCTTGTAAAAGCCCCAGTGAACAGTCTAGAAGGTCCAAGTGTGACCATGAGTAGCATATCATTATCGTAAACACTTCGGTTTCAGGGAGTTCAGGGTGTCCAGCTGTTTGGGACTGCTGCAAGGGCTTCAGCTAATCACACAGCATCATCAGCTTGATGCCTTTACTCGAAAGTGCTTGAGCATAAGGGCCACTGCCTTCTCACCTTGAGAGAAATCCTTCGGCAATAGTCGCTTTAAACACCAGTAACTTCAATAAAGCTACTTTGTTGGAACAGTTGCCTTTTTACCTAGGATTTTGCCACATCTACAGTTAAAACCTCTTAGACTGCCCCACAAGGTAACACCGTTTAAAAGCACACACACGACCCACATGAAACCTAATATTACGATACAGTTTTGAAATGATATTTGCAAATTTGCTTTTGACATAATCTGGTTCCAAGTGACTGGCTTGATTCACAATTTGTTATAAGCTCTTAGAAATCATAAAGATGGAACTGAAAATTTTACTAAGTGAGAAAACTTAAACTCACAAATTATTTTCAAACAGTGAAGTTTTAATGAATATTAAATTTAACAATTAGGTTGACATAACACCATATGAAGGCATTTTGTAGAACATTTATTAACATCTGTACTATAGTTTTCATTTTTGTATTTTTTGAAGTCAACTTTCTTTTTACAAAAAAAAAAAGCTTCATGTTAGCTCACACCTTAGCAGCCTATTCAATCTGATGCTGCTTTTCACAACAATATGACTATAACATGAAATATATTGCTTGTTGAATCCTCCTGGTAGATACATAGTAGAGCATTTTACAGTTTTCCTAATTAGTTATCTCTTTCTGGGGCCCAGAAATTTCAGGGAACTCAAGGAATTTTAAAATAATATACAGGATAAGACATCTATGTCCTGGCAGGCAAAGTAAGACTCACAAACAAGTGTGATTCTGGGCTCTCCATTAAACCCCTTTTCTATCCATTTCCAAGAGAAATATCATAATAAATCAGAGTCACCAAGAACAAAAGAAAATGCAAGGAAAAGAAATAAGAGGTTTGTTTGTTTGTTTGATTCAGTTTGCATTTTGAAATCACAGATACATTGCTATCTTTCCTGCATATTTTTTTTCTCTATCATTGTCTCAAGAGAATAACCACAGTGTGCTGGGCTAACCTATAAGCACCTTGGTGGAGGGGAGTGAGGGAAACCAATGTTCTGCTGTGGGCCCTCACTCTCCATGAGTGGCATGTGACACCATAAACTTGGCATCAAGCTCACCACCCTGGTTGTCCTTCTTTCCCGGCCCCTGGCCCCAAACCCTGAGGTTAGTAAGCAAATGTTGCATCAACTTGTAGCTGTGGATGCTCCTTGCTGAACACTCTTTGTGACTTCAGACAAGTGCTACCTCTCAAGCCAAACACTATTTTATTTTGCTACATTTCCTGGTTCTTACACAATAGGGTACACTTTTTTCCTCATGTTCCATGATGTACAATGCCTGTCTATATTGTATGGCTACATGCATGCTATATATAGTTTGTATGTATTTACCATTGTCCATCTAATTCAACATACCTACTAGCCTTTCACATTTTCAGAATTAGCCATATTTGTGAAAAGGATAAAGCTTCAATTTTAAAGAGCCTTTTTCTTTCTTAACCGTGTATAGAATATGCCTTTTGGCTCTTCCTTGTGTAAATAAAGTGTAAAATAATCAAAGCACCATCACGACCTGACAGCTCAGGCCTTTGATGAATAGGGCTTTATGTGGGATTATCATATGACATTTCCAGACTAAATTATATTTATGAGTCATATAGAGTACTATTGCATTATTATCCCTCAGAGTAGAGCCTGCACATTCTGCAAGGACTGGAAGAAAGGCTAGAGACTGGGGATTGGATGCCCTTTGTTTTTTCAACGTGAAACTTCAAGAATTAAAAACAAAAGGGAAGTAGGAAGAGACGTCATCTCTCCATCTGTTAGTAAGATTCCCCTGACTGTTCATCTGCGATTCCTGCTCTTCTGTGGGGAGTTCTGGGTCCTGTATTCTCCCTTAGGTTCTCTCACTTTATAGAATTAGAGAAACTCTTGGAGATAAATTATTCTACCTCTCTCTCTGTACAGATGAGGGAACTAAAAAGGTAGAAACGGAATTCAAATACCCTGACTTTGCTTTGCAGTGCTTTCTCCCTGATCGTAACCTCGCCTAGATGACAAGACAAACACACATAGATCAAAATAAGCCAGGCAGAAACCTCCAGTTTCTACAGGATTCATTAAGAATCATCCATTTTGAAAAATGCTGTGGCATGTTCACATTTTTACTTTGTAAAATCCACAAGAAGTTTTTCCCTTTGTCACTGGTCTTATATAATTTCTTTTAACATCTATAATATAGAAAGATGAGTATTATTCTTCAGTCTATCTTTTGTAAGTCTGAATCTTCAAAAGAGGTAGATGTGGGCCCCTGATAATCCCCTTTATAGTTGTCCTCCCGCGGTCTATAATTTATCTGGCTATTTTGCCAGTACTGACCCTGACCCTGGTCTATGCTCCTGGGGTATAGTTGGAGAAAGGAAGAATATGTCATTACCACAAGGAGTGTATTGGTTTGTGGTAAGATGTATGCATTGAATGTGTTCTATATCACATTCCATTTTAAAGATTCTTCCATGACTACATATGGTTCTAAGCTCTTTTGGACTGTTGCTCAAAATACAATGAACTCTGCATCTGATGGTGTCACTGGTCCAACAGGTGAGATGGCATAAAACAGAGTAAAACGTAGCTGTCACAGCTGCTTCCTCGCAAAACCTTACAACTTATTCATAAGCACAGGAATCATCGAGAAAATATAATACAATATGCTAAGGTACAAAATAAAATTCCCTACCCAAACTCTCCCTAGACAAACACATAGTTGAACTGGTCCTATAGTCAATATGTACGGAATTGTTTATGTCATTGAAACAAGATAACTGCAATGAAATAAAAGATAGCATCGGAAGATGGTCTACCCCAGTAGGAAGCCGTGTCAATGGGAATAACCAGGGTCCTTCAGTAAAATATTTTCCAAAGTCTTTCAGTTATTGAACAGGAACTTTTAGGAACCTCCTGGCAGGATCCTCTGGTTCCTTCAATGTTGGCTCATGCTCCATAAACCAAAATATTGGGAAAACCGTATCACCTGTCTGTCTTCAAAAGTCATGAATATAAGCATTGCTGTTTCAAACTCCGAATATTCTCTTTCATATTCAGATCCCTTCACTGAAGAAAGCATGAATGCTAAACCAGAAATTCATCATGGAATGTACAAACTTACATAACTCAAAAACTTAAACTAGGCATCATGCCAACTTGGAGAAGGAAAAGCAAGCAAACAAGCCTGGCCACCCTTGCTTCGGGCCTGTACCTGCTTCTTATTGTGAACCAGTCAGTCACGGCAGGTGTTTCTCTAGTACACTAGTATTAAGCAATATTATATGATTAAATGATGGATACCCCATCAGCTCAGATGTAATGTTAATGCTTTGGATGGTTAAGTTGGATAGTGAGACTAAAGAGGGAGATTTTATGCACAGCGTTGACACAGCAAAGGCTCTGACTTGCCAAATGCTGAATTCTATCTGAGCCAAGTTAGAGTATTGGTGTTCATTTGAAGAAACTCTCTGTTCATCGTCAATTATTTTTAGAAAATTAAAAAAAATTAGTCAAAGTTAGAATTGGGCCTCTCTCTACAGAGATCATTAAAAGTAATGCAATTTAAAATATCTGACACAGGACTTTACCAACCAGAAAACCCTCTTGTGTTCCTAATTATATGCAGAGGCAGATATCGCTCACGGTAATGAAATAATGATACCTTGTTTTCTGGCATTTCATTGACAAGTAATAAGAAAGATGTCTAAATGGGTGTGGCAGGGTGAGGGTTAAAGCTGATTGTAATTAGATTGCAGTGTGCATGGCCGTGTGGTTCATAGTAAATTTCCCCTGATTAACTGGCTCTGTTTGTGAAGAGCTCCTATTAACATTAGAGCTATTCGTGTTGGCTGTGGGGACACACCATGGACCAGTGCAAAATTAATGAAGGCAGGTACGCACGCTGATTAGAATGTGGCAGTTTAATAAACTCTTCCGACTTTAAATTATTTAATGCATTCATACTCATGCAGGCTACCCGATGGTCAGCTTGACCACCTATGTGTTAATATTGGGAATTGAAATGCAGAGAGTGGAAGAGCTGTAGTGGCGTGTGAGGTAATTAGCCTTCGTGTCTGATAAATGGGGCAATACCTATGTGTGCGCATGTTTTAGCACGCCACGGATGGCGCTTTCATTAGTGGGGATCTTCTGCAGACAATTTTATAAATGTTTCGTTTGATTTTTACACCATAAACAGTGGGCTTGCACCGTCAGTTGAATATTTGAGGCAAATTTCAAGTCAGCGATAAGGTAAGCTGCCTTGTTAAAATAAATGGGTGACAAGAATTAGGTAGGAAGCTTATCAATAAACATCCCCAATCTGGACACAATCTCTTTCTATCATATAGAAAAGCCATTATAGAAATATAAATGGTGTCAGTATGTGAGTGCAGGTACCTATTCGATTCTGAGCAAAATAATAAACCATTACATTTGTACCATGCTGTAGAGTTTACTCGTTGTGGGTACATCTTTTATTTTATTTAATTGTAATCACAGACATTTTAGGCAGGTTGTGTTTTAATCATCGGCCAACTTGAATCTGAAAATCGCAGCTCTCATAACTCAAAGCCCAGAGCTTTTAGCACAGTTCCTCAGCTTCCCACAAACTTACAACAGTGTTACTTACAAAGGAATTTTTAACCAATGCTGAGAATTCTGGGAACTTAGCATCTCTATGAACATGGCATTACTTACATTCAGTAGAAGCTTAAGAGAAATTTTCTATGTTTGAAAAATATTCAAATACAAATAGGCATTTAACATGACTTCCATTTTCCCAGATGCTAGTTTATTTTCTATGTTCTAGGAATTCACAGGGACTTTCATGAGCTTTGGTTTGCTAAGCCAGAACAACCGAGACTCAGGACTTTGGATACAGCATACAAAGCATGAAAATGCCAGGTGTAGGTGAACCACATGACCACCCACTCTGAACGTGAGCTCTAGAAGGGCAGAACCCTGCAGCGGGTTTTTCATTCTGGAGCAGTGTTTCTCAACCTGTGGTTCGTGACTCCTTTGGGGGTTGAACAATGTTTTCACAGGGTCGTATATCTGATATCCTTCATATGATATTTACATGATGGTTCTTAATAGTAGTACATTTACGGTTATGAAGTAGCAATGAAAATAATTTTATGGCTGGAGTCACCGGAATATGAGGAACTGCATTAAAGCGTGGCAGTATTAGGAAGGTTGAAAACCACTGGTCTACAGAAAGGTTCTCTGGCTCCTATCTACCACCTTGAGTTCTCCCAGCCTGGAGGATCCAGCTGGTGTAATGAGGAGAAATGATCCCTAATCTAATCAAATAAGAGATTAGCAAGAATGTCTGTAAAGATGAATCCACAGGACACCAGAAAAACATACCTACATTCCAGCTGTGGCCTTAGTTATGAAGAGGCAATCTGAGTGAGCTATCAGGTGAGCTCCCTGGGCCTTTATCTGTTCATGTTTAACTTAGAGAACGGAGGGAAGTGAAACCTCGGAGCTCCTCACATCTCTCTCAGGACATTTCCATTGTTTCTCATTAGGAGAGGAGACTTCAATCAATCCTTTTTGATTATCACCCTGAGGTCTGAAAAAGGAGCCACAGATTTTTGAGGCAGACAGAAAGCACCTTTGAACAGCATACTCTACAGTCTCCTTTCTCAGTATGCCTTAGAGGTAATGCAGGACTGTTTTGGCTTCTGATATCTTTATGGGTCTCAGCCAGCCTGGAAGGTCTGAATTCCTACTGTCCTCCACCTACTTGGCTAGCTTCAAAGGATGCTGTGGTCATGAATTAATATTTTCCTCTTGGGTAGCAATTACAATGTTGGTTGCAGTATCATTGATTCTTTTGTCCTTATTGCTTCTTTCGAACAATGGAGACTGTTATTGGCGTCTGGCACTTCTGAGAGGTGGTTGGCAGCCATGTGAGCATTGTGACTTATGATAGGCTTTCCACATTTTCCTGGTATCCACAAATTCTGGAAGATGCAAGCACTGCCACTGTTGCTATTCTGTTTTGGGTAGTCATGGTGTAAGCTGACAAAATGGGTTATGTTGTACCCTACATACAGCAAAGCTTTTATGCAATTATGAGCATAACCAGTTCCAATTATGTGAATATTTTCCACCAACATTATGAAAAAAAATCGCTATTTTCTATCCAGCTAAATTATTTATCTCAAAGCAAAAGCATAGACTCAAAATAGCTCCAGCCAGGCTTTGCCTTCAACCTTTGGCTGCTTTGTAAATATGAAGAAGCATTTTAGCTGAATACCTGAAGTGGGAAAACCCCATTCCCCCACAGAAGGCACGCTCACACCCTTCATGCGGGATGAGCTCATAACAGCATTGATCATTAAGCATTGAGAATGGTGGAATGAGATGGTTGGGGTAATGACATGTGGTAAACATAAAATTACAGCTTTGAAATCTCACTTTTTTTTTTTTTTTTTCAAAATTCCCTTACAGGTTCAGGTAATTTTCTCAGCAATGTCATTTCCTCTGCATCTTCTAATGCATTATGTTTGCTACTTGTCAGCATTTGGAATTCATATAACCTTCGAGACAACACAGTGAGGTAGGGCTAATTTTTATCTCTCATCTCTTTATTAGGAAACTATGTCTCAGAATATATAATTAACTTCTCTGTGGACACAGAAGACAGAGGTAGAAATGAGATTCAAACTTAGAAAATCTTAGTGGTCTTGTCTCCTGTTAAAGTCCCAATGTGTCTACTGAGCAGTTGGAATATGACTGTTTGGAATTTTGATATGCTATAAATGGAAGATCAGATTTTTGAGCAATTGACGGGAAAACAAAATTTATGACAATATCTCATTATTAATTACATGTTAAAATAATCATGCTTTGAGTGTTTGGAATTAATATGTTATTTTCACCACTTACTTTTGAGTTTTTGTGTACTTAACTAGAAAATTGTGTATATAGTATTGCACATATAGAGACACTACATATAATATATATGTGGGTTTATGCATATTTATAATTATGCCATATTTAATGCTATTAATAGTATTTGTATATATTTTTTAAATTTTTGCTTTGGTCTTTTTTCTTTTTATTTATTCTTCTCTCTTATATTATATCTCAACTGCAGTTTCCCCTCTTTTCCCTCCCCCAAGAATTTTTTCAATCTTCCCTTTCTCCTGGGTCCACCTTTCCTTTATTTCCCCTCAGACAAGGCCAGGCCTTCCAGAGACATCAACGATATGACATAACAAGCTACAATAAGATCAGGTACATGTTCTCACACCAAGGCTGGAAAAGGCAACCCAGAAGGAGGAAAAAGATCCTAAAGGCAATCAAAAGAGTAAAAGACAGTCCTGCTGTCCCTGCTAAGAAGATCACAAGAACACTGAGCTATTCAACCATAACATACATGCAAAGGATCTAGGTCAGACTCCATACAAGCTCTCTGATCTCTGAGAGCCCACTTGGGTCCTGGCTAGTTGATTCTGTGGGCAGTATTCTTATAGTGACCTTGATACCTCTGGTTCCTTCAATCCTTCCTCCCCCTCCTCCACAGGACTCCTAGAGCTCTACCTAATATTTGGCTGTGCTTCTGCCAGTGGCTGAGAAAGCCTCGCTGCTCTCTCTGGTGACGATTATGCTCTGGTTCCAGCCCATCACTCTACTCCAGCATGTTATGCAGGCGTGACAACCTGCAGGTCAAAGGTTTTGTGGCTGGGTTGGTGTCCTAACCTCTCCCCTTGAGGCCTTGCCTGGTTACAGAGGACAGCTGGTTCAGGCTCCATGTCCCTCGTTACTAGGAACCTTCATTAGTGTCACCCTTGGTGACACCATGGAGTTTCCGTTGCACTAGGTCTCTGCCTCGCTCCTGAAATTCCTCTCATTTCCAGTCATCTCTCCCAGTATTTGCTCCCTTCATATTTATTGAACAATTTATAGTTTTGTTTTATATATTCCCCACACAAAAGAACTTCACTTGCAATATGAATCTCATTTGAAAGAAAATTGGAAACACCACAAATAAAATGTTCCAGTATAGCCATCTTTCCTTAAGTTTCATATTTAGAACTTGATTCTGATTAAGAGTATATAAATATTAATTATAAAATCAAGTTTTCCGATTTACAAGATTTTCCATGGGACTTTTCTGATTTAGCATAATTTACCATGAAGAAATCTATCAAAAGTTGGGAATTCTTCCCACTCCCCCATGTGTGCTGTGCAGGATCTTTAAGAATGGGCATTATGAGTTATCTGTCATTTTTGCAGAAGACCCAAGCACAGGTAGAGCTCTTGGAGAACACAGTGTTGAGTAGAGAGGCTTTTTGGCTTCAAATAACTAAGGAGATTGTGTCTAACTGAAGAAGAATGAATTCTTCAGGAAAGGTTGAAAAACAACTAATTTCATGCACAATTGTACAAATTATCGGAGGACAAGTATTACTAACTCTGATTTGCTTAGGTTATTTTTCAAACAGAACCATTTCTCAGAGGGGGAAAAGATAAAATTAAGTTTTCTATATGTGTTTCTGGCTGACCGAATGTATCTTTTAAATAAATGAGTAAGTCAGCAGGTACTATGAGCTAGATGCATGGGGAAAACATTTCAAATTACAGTGAAAGGCTACAACGAATAGTGTTTACAAATTATACTCTTGAATATTTACCTTTTTATGATGAGGAGATGACACGTGAGAAATAAAAACAATGAAACACCTGGGCTATAAATGGCAGTAGACACAGGCAGGAATTAATTAAATATATTAGACTTAAGGGTAGCTCATGATAGAAGGTATTAAAGAAGCCTGAGAAGGGCAGACAGGGCAGGCACTTTAAGACCGCATTTAGAGGTTTCAGGGTGATTTGAAAGGAAGGTGAACACTGTTTTCTTAAATAATGAATCAAGTAGCAAAATCCAATTTTTAACTTTCTTTTTTAAAGAGCAAAAATAACAATGTTTTTCTTTTCTTTTTCTTTCTTTCTTTCTTTTTTTAAATCCTCACCTCTAGCTAAAAAGCAGCTGAATTCTAAAACCAAATTTGGCAGGCACTTGACGGCATGCTTTTAGCATGATGTTTTAAAGATTCAACTAGGAGCAATCTTTAGACATTAATGGAGGTCACATGGCAAATTCCGCTCACACAACGGAATTGTCAGCCCATCTCTCCAAATATGTGTCTTAAGCTCTAGGGTAGATGGATACAAAGAGACATTCTTATTCTCCCTCCTCTTCTTTGAGTTCTAGGAACACCTTTAAATGCTCCCTGGCAGTACAGCTAATTCCTCTCTAATATATTTTACTGGCTTTGGTGCTCAACTTAATTTAAATCAGTAGACTAAGCCAAGTGGATCTAGGTCGCTGTAATGTTCCATTAGGAAGCTCTGATCCATTTGTAGCTGAGGTATACCCAAATTCATTAACATTTACTCAATAGGCTTCCAGCAGGTGACTTCAGGAGAGGAAACAGAGGCATCTGAATGTCACCTTACCACACATGTGATGATTATAGACTTTTCCTGTCCATATAACATTGCTACATCCATTCAAAGGAATGCGGATAATGGCATCAGTTTAATTTCATTTTCAATACAACAAATTACTCGGAAATATTCTCTGAGAGGCTTTGACAGCTAGATGAATCCAAACTTTACACAGGTGCAAATGGGATGACCCCAATGGCTTTCTAAGTGCTCATTACTGAAACTAAATGCAGCATGACTCAAAACACTAAACCGCAGAGAGGCCACTGAGAGGTTATGGGTTCGAATCCCTATATCAGTAAGACAATCTGAGGCAAGGCTTATCTAAGACTGAGGGGTCAAAGGAAGCCCTTGAGGTGCTGGGCTCCTAAACTATGACAAGAAAATTGTTGGTTGGTGGGGGTAGGGGAGGTTGCTGTAACATCAAGCATGAGCTCTGTAGTTCTGGAGAATAATCCATCCCCATACCCACAGCAACTTTTGTAGTTGAGCTAAGGAGGCAAAACAAGCCATAAATGATCAATATATGAAGAAAAGAATGCTAGACAGTACTAAAAGGGTTCAGAGAAAGTTCCAGAATCTCAGAGAGAGGAGAGACACACGAGCTACCTACAAGAGACACCGGAGATGTCTGATGGGACACAAACTGTAACAAAGAGCCATGGAACCTGATGTATCTCCTAGGGCTGCACAGCTGGATCCGTGCATTTAAACCTTCATCAAATCGGAACCAGAGCTCCTGGTCCACAAATATTCAAACTTGCAAGTAAACAAATAAGGCCACAAAAGAAAAACATTCGAAAGGCTACAGAGATCAGAAGTCAGTTCCTGGGCTATTTGTTTAAAGCAAAACAAAATCTCTCCAACACATGCTCATGTAAAACAAAATCTGAGCTGCTAAGCATGCTGAGGAAGCGACTAGACTGACCTAACTGAGGTGGAAATACTCACCCCAAATGCGTGCGGCACCACTCCATGGCACTGGAGGAAAAGCAAAAGCAAATGGAGAACCAGCATTTTTCTCCTTCCGCTTTTGACTGTTGACACGACGTGACCAGACATGTCGTGGATCTGCCTCTGTGGCCTCCCCATAAAAACAAACAAACAAACAAACAAACAAACGCCATGCGTGGCTGGTTCCTGTATGCAACATTCATTAGAGCTGTGAGCCAGCCTACACCACAGGGTGATCTCCAGCCTACATAGAGTCAGACACTGCATCTAAAAGGAACCTGCGATCGCAGAGTCCATCTAAGCAGCAGTATCTCCTGCTGAATATCTGACTTAAGCCTCAGTGGAGGACACTCTGGGCCATGGAAGGCCTATGGTCACAGAGGTCTGTACCTACAGTGCTCCTGGTCCGCGAGGAAAATGATTGGCACACATCTTCACCCCAAACAAATCCCATAGTTTCCTGTTAAAGGGTAAGAGAAAGACAAGAAGAGGAAGGAGGGATTGAAAGGCAGAAGAGGCGGCTAAGAAGAGAGGCAGAACAGAAGGAGGAGATTGAAATGCAGGCTTTAGTTCCTGAGTAATGTCAGAGTGAACTGCTCAGGAATCCATGTGTATGCACGGGGAGAGAACACGCACACTCCTACTAGCATGTCCCCTTTTCTCTCATCTGCGGTTCTTCCCACCCTAAATTTATCTCTTCATGCCTCAGTCTTCATCTTCCATCCCTTCGTCCCTTCATACCCTACCCATCTCACCTCTGTCTTTGATCTCTCCTTAAATCATCACCTTGTAAACGAACCGTAGGTTTTCTCTTCTGACTCCTCCCTCTTGTTGTCAAATTCAGCTCTGTGCTGTTCTGTGTCTTTTTAAATAGAGCAGCAGTCTTGTCTTACTCAGTTCTTTTCCATTTTTTTTTTCATTTTTATTCTTCTAAAAAGTAAGACAAGTTACAAGAACGTCTCTATAAGAAGGAAAGGCAAGAAAGGTTACAAATGTTTTCATATCACCATAAATGATAGACAAAGACAGATATAGGGTTATTACAATTAACATTACTGGTACTTCCAAGATGTGTAGCCTTTGTTCCCAAAACTCTTGCATAAATTAACCCTTGTAATTCTTTCTCTAATTCTCACCCCCATGAGAGAAATACTGTGTCATTTTTATTTTGTAGAAGAAGACAATGAAGCCCAGAGAGGTTTACTAATTTTTCCAAAAACACAAATATGAGCAAGGGTCTTATATTCAGCCACCGAAGAGAATGGATGCCTGGTGAGGAAAATGAATTGATGCTTAAAGTACGGAAGTTGTCTTTGCAGGGCTGGAAGAGGAGATTGTGGAACTTTGTGGGTAGAGAGTGTGATGCCTGCTGTATAGGTCAGGACACAAATTCATGACAAATTTCAGCACTGTCTAAGATCACCTTCTATCAAGGTAAAGTTTTCTTAAGACTAGGATTTTAAGGCAAAACATTATTGAGATGTCTATTTGCACTGGCTACCAACTAAATTAGAAATAGGAGAGTCAAATAAAGCAGAATGAGTTTACCAGAGTAAACTAGATACAATGATATTTTAGTTAATTTCTATCACTGTGATAAAATAACCTGGCAAAAAGCAATTTAGGGTAGAATTTGGTAGTAGAGCTCACAGTTCCAGGTCACATTCTATCGTAGCTGGGCTTCTAAAATGGCAGGAACTTAAAGCAGCTAGTCACCTCATATCCACAGTCTAGACAGAGAAAGAAATGCACCCAAGTCAGTTGTTCGCTCGCTTTCTCCTTATCTATACAATTCAGCAACCCCTTGCCTAGGAAATGCTATACCCATGGTTGTCCCAATCAACAAGTCAACAACCCAAGTGGTCCCACAACAATTAGTCAAAATAATCATCCACAGACATGCTCATAGGCCAATCCGATATAGATAATTCTTCAGTTATCTATATTGAAGAAAGAAAGAAAGAAAGAAAGATAGATAGATAGATAGATAGATAGATAGATAGACATATTAAAGACTCATACTAGGTTGTTTCAAGTTGATAGTTAAAAACTAAGTGTCACAAATGACATTTGCTATATCACCACATCACCCCAAGATCACATCCCTTTGCAGGTCTTGGAAGAGCTGCTAAGTAGAAGGGGCAGATAATCACCCACGCCTCCAGTGCAGAACGAAGCGGCCACCCAAATTCTCTGTAGGTGCCAAGTGAAAGGTACATGTTATTACAAAATTATTTCTTCAATGTTCACTCCCAACTCTCTACTTAATAAGATTCCCGACCAATGTCAATTTGTTCTACAAATTCAAGTAATCTTCTTATAATTGTTCCTTTTTATATTCAAATTTTCTCTTCATCTGGTTCCATAAGGATTTACATTTTTGTCAGATAACGAGTTTAACTGATAGGAGTCATTCTCCTGTACTTAGAAGACATTCTTCAGCTACATTCCACAGTATAGTCAATGGCTCTTATTAGTAGTTACACAGCCATATTTTACTTCCATGCATGAAGAGAAGTTACCCCTTAGGACTTGAGCCACAATGTTAGTTTTATAGGATGAAGTGTAATTTCTCACATGTAGACTTTTCAAACTGCAAAGCAGATAAAAGAACTTAGATTTGAAATAGTAATCAAAAACACTTCTGAATTCGTAATGCTTAGGACTGGAAATATATAATGAGTGATGGCATTTTCTTTAAAATGTGAAGATTCATTTGCCACCATTCACAGCAGTAAATTGACTAGAGTATCCATTCCTCTGGGGACTCTTACGGGTGGATCTCCCTATGCACCTCTTTGGATGAACAGTACCGCTAGCCACTTGTCTTTCTGTTAGAGCCCTGTCTTTACCATCACACCTTTATAGTACACATTAGTTCAACATCTGTAATATGTGTTATTTCCACATAAGTGCACTATGCAAATTACCAGACCACACAAATGTTATCAGTAAGTCTCATATTAGGTATTACCTCTTATATAAAAATTAAAGGAAGTGGACTTCTTACCACGTCACTTATGCGGTGTGTTAGTTACTTTGGGAGAATGTTTTTAAGTATGCTGTTATTTTAAAACAAGAATTGATTAACAAGAAGGATCATGTAGGTTTCTTCCCACCTATCCAGGCAAAAAAAATAGGCACCGTTTCTCATACGCACATCCCCTGCAACCCTCTGTTACTGTCAGCAGTGATACCGCAGAGAATCCTGTCTCAGCTAGTCTAACTCTCTACATTAGAATCTTCCATATTTAAAAACTTGATTCAACAATCATTCCATACCAAGGGAGATACCATGACTTTTGAAATGTTCAGTGCCTTTCAATAAAAATAGATGAAATAATTTTACATAAGCAAGTTTAAAATGTCAGGAGAACAGAATGGATCTATTTGAAATCATTCCTGGAACAAAATTTGATTTATGTCAATGGTGCATGAAAAACAATGAAATAGCCAGGGAAACATTTTTGATATTACACAGTCCTTTTGATAGGGGGGTCAGTCTTAGACTTTGGAGACTTGGCATCCTGAAATAATATCAGTTCTTAAAAATATGTTAGAATATATTCTGAAAGTGTGCTTTAAGCTAAATAAAAAAAAACGGAACACACTGAAACAGAATGTAGCGATCTACTACCTACCGTGTGTGAGATTTTATTGATGAGCTTCATGGGGAGATAGGTTGATTATTTTATAATCACCTCATTTTATTTAAAATGCTCTGTAAGATTTGGGAGACATCTCTATTGTGAGCCACCTGAATCTGAGTCTACAAATCTTTAAGTAAACCTGCTCTGAAAACAGGTATCCTAAAATTCTAGTCAATAAATGCAGGTGATTTTAGAATGCATTCTGGTAACTGGTTAAGTTAAAAGTGATTGAAAAATAATGTATTTTGCATGTTTCTTGAGGAATTCAGAAGTGGGGTATATCATGTAGCAGAGGGAAGGGACATTATATAGATGAAGCTAATTGTGAGCCAAGCAGCTTTGGTTTGTAATGTACTTGCCTTGCTCTGAAAGAATCATTGAACTTTCACACTAATGCTAGATTTAGGTATTTTTTTTTTCTGAACTGTGACTAGATTCTGAAAGGTTTTTTTTTTCATTTATTCTTGTTATAAGTGAGAAATTTTCCCTTCTTAACAGGGATCCCCCTTTATCATCGTGATAATTTGTAATTAGGCTAATATGACCCCAAGCATCTATGAAAGTGACTCTTACTTCAGGAATCTCAAGGAAGTTATCCCAAACCCACACATTACAAAGGCTTTAATATTTCAGCATTTCTAAGAATGACATGGTGTGTAAGGAGCCCAGAAGTAAGGCAGAAGCATATCTCTCAATGACACTTGGAAAAATTGAATATAATTTCCAGTAGCGTTGAAACTGCCTGATCTATTTCCTTCTTGGAGAAAGTAACCTCAGACCAAGGAGCAAGAGATGCTCAGAACACAGAGCTGAGGGCTGTCCTCCTAAGGTGAACTGAAGTAAAACTGCATAGCAGGATTCTAAAGAGTTGATTTCTTCAGGAGGCAGAGGGCCAGTTTAACCTTCAGTCCCTCCACCTCTACCTCACTGATGACTACTAGGTACATATTTTATTTTTATTTCAAGACACTCTTTTATTTAATTCTTTAGTAATTACACTTTATTCATTTTGTATCCCCCCTGCGGTTCCCTCCCTCCTCCCGACCCAATCCCTCCCTTCCTCCATCCTCTGCATGCATGCCCCTCCCCAAGTCCACTGATAGGGGAGGTCTTCTTTTCTTTCCTTCTGATCCTAGTCAATTGGATCTCATCAGGAGTGGCTGCCTTGTCTTCTTCTGTGGCCTGGCAATGTTGCTTCCCCTTCAAGGGGAGGTATTTAAAGAGCAGGCCAATCAGTGCATGTCAGAGACAGTCCCTATTCCTATTACAATGGAACCCACTTGGATACTGAACTGCCATGGGCTACATCTGTGCAGGGGTCTTAGGTTATCTCCATGCATAGTCCTTGGTTGGAGTATCAGTCTCAGGAAAGACCCCTTTGAATGGATGCACAAATTGTGGTATATCTACACAATGGAATATTACTCAGCAATAAAAAACAAGGAAATCATGAAATTTGCAGGTAAATGGTGGGATCTGGAAAAGATCATCCTGAGTGAGCTATCCCAGAAGCAGAAAGATGCACATGGTATTTACTCACTCATATAGACATATAATATAGGATAAACATACTAAAATCTGCACACCTAAAGAAACTAATCAAGAGGGAGGACTCTTGCTAAAATGCTCAATTCTCATCCAGAAAGGCAAAGAGGATGGACATCAGAAGAAGGAGAAAAGAGGGAACAAGTCAGGAACCTGACACAGAGGGCCTCTGAAAGGCTCTGCCCTGCAGACTATCAGTGCAGATGCTGAAACTTAGGGCCAACCTTTGGGCAGAGTGCAGGGAATCTTATGAAAGAAGTGGGAAACAGTAAGATCTGGAGAGGACAGAAACTCCCCAAGGAGAGCAACAGAATCAAGACACTCTTAAACATCCCTCCTGTATGTTGTGTACTAGGAGTGGACAAAACACAATTTACTAGGGTCATTCTTGTCTCCTCTTTCCTGTGGCCATGCCTCAGGCTTTGGTTCCATACAATTCCAGAAGGAGTGGGCAAAACTGAACTGTTCTTCCTGGTCATAATTCTACCTTCTCTCAGGGCCCACTTCAAATGGCTCTTCATTTGGAATTCATTTGGTGATATATACTTGAAGAATGCTTCTCGTGTAATAGACATATTTCTGAGTTAATTCATATCATTGGTCATTTGCACCACTTATAATCCACTTAACTATGACAGTTGCCTAAATGTCCCATCTTTCCAAATAGACTGTAAGCGTCTAGAAGAATAGAAAATATGCTTCACTGTGGTATATGTGCATGGAGCGATTTTCATATGATGATAATTCAAATAAGATTTGACACTACAAATCAACAAATATTTTAATGAAAGTTGCTCAAGGATAATATCAGAAGATATTAAGATTTTTCTCAAAATGTTTCTTGTGTTTTAAAGCACCTTCACAGTTAAGGAAACAACACTATGAAACTAAATAAATATCAGCTGCAGAAAGATCCTAATGGTCTACTAGAGTAGACATTGACTATAGATTCCCTAGTTCAATAAGCAGGGCTTCAAAATTTTCACACAGAAAGTTCTGGAAAGATATTAAAAAGTCACACATATAAATGAGGGGAAAAAAAGAAACAAATGTTTTAAATATTAGTATTGGATGCGTTTGGGGCTGAGGCATGGCTAACTAAGTGGGAGAGTGCTTGCCTAACATGCATGAGGTCCTAAGATTCATTCCAGACTCTACAGAATCAAAACAAGGCTTAATACTTGATACCAATACAAGCTGCTCTTCTCACGTTGGGGTCCTGGGTGGAAAACAAAAGTTGAGTGTCATGCACTAAAAATTAATCCTTTAATTCATTTCTTGTAAGTAGGTAGCTCAAGATATGTCTGACCTTATAGGCAAGTCATTATCCCTGTATTGTTAAATCTAGAGGTAGAGATGCTTAGAGAGAGAACAAAACTCATTATTAAAATATTAATAAACTGACTATCAGAATACTGGCTACCCCAGGTTCCTGGTTTGCTTACTGTGGTGCATTCTTTACTGCTCATGTGACACTAAATTATGAGAAACATAGTTTTTAAAGAACTCTTTTTTCCTTATTTATTTATTTTTATTATGTTTTATTTTATTAACTCTGTATCCCATCTGTATCCTGCTCCCTCATTCCCTCTCAATCCTACCCTCCCTCCCTCATCTCCTCCCTGCCCCTTTCCAAGTCCACTGATAGGGGAGGACCTCCTCCCCTTTCATCTGACCCTGTTTTATCAGGTATCTTCAGGAATGGCTGCAAAGTCCTCTGTGGCCTAGCAGGACTATTCCTCCCTTGGGAACTCTTAATAGTCTCCAAATATGATATTTTCTCAAACCTCCCTCACCGCATCCACTGTCATTTAAGTCTCTTTTGGCAACCAATAGATTATTTACACCATGACCTCCAGCAGGGTGCTACCACCTGCATCTCGCTTAATCAAAACTCCTCTTATTACTGTGCTATGTGTCATCCCGACTCACCAGCTCAGACTACTCCCAAACTTATTGACATGGCCAGGAAATGTTGAAAACTCAGACCCCATCCTAACTAGCAAGTTTTGTCTTTCTACCATTAATATGCAAAACATCGTGAGTGTCATCAGTTAAATTATCTTTGACTTATCAGATATGTCTTAAATGTCTGAAGGCCCAAACTAAATGATCAGTACACCTGTGCTAATTGATTAAACAATCTGAGATGTTTTTAAAAGTTATAGTTAGGTCCTTTCAAATCCGTGCTTGTCTTGATAAGCAGCTTGCACTGTTTCCATCCAACCTTCTATGTTTAAATACAAATAAGTTCAATAGTTCTGGAGGGAAAACAGCCATTAAGGCCCTTTTGCCTTTTTTTTTTTCTTTTATTTCATCAAAACCACAGTGTTCCCTGAAGACATTTGTCTCAGACAGAGTTCTGCAGGCACTTCCATATTTAGAGGTGTTACATTCATTTTGAATACCAAACACTTAAGACCAAAGTACCCAAGTGTGTTTGCCTTTTTGTAAGTATTTCAGCAGCAGGCCAGACCCGACAGCTGGACGTCTCTCGGTGACTAAGGAAGGCAGAATGCACCACACGAGAATTCTAAGACAGTCTTTAAGGAGAGAAACAAAAAGCCTCATGTTTTACCTACTACACAATGGAGAACAGAGATCCAAACCACTTTGCTGAGAGTGCTGGGAATAGAGTCCCAATAGGTCCCAGTTCCATTATGTGGGGTGTGTCACACAGCAGAGCAAAGTTCTCACGGGTCCTCAGTAAGTGTCTGTAGGGCAGGTCTGTACAACTTTGCATTTCCCTGGTTAGATTTTGACCTTGGGTGGACAAACAACCATCCATTTGACAGTGGACCGTCCCCTTTCTGCCAACCCTTCGCAGCTTGGTGCAGTCAAATCCTAGAGGAGCTGCAGTTGCGTTACTCAGGGATAACTTTCTTGTGACTGGCCACATAGCTGGCTCCACACACACCAAGGTGCCAGCATTTTATTTGTTTTTGTTGCTTTTCGGTTAATTATCATAGGATCAATTCTAAGGTTAAGAAAAAAAAAATAGGAGAAAAATCAACAGTCGTTACTAGGCTATCAATGGTATAGAGGCCTGGTTAGCTACTGCAGTTTCATGACCAAAATTCACTATGGCACAGGCAGACAACTGACATTTTGCCTCAGCCTGTATCTGTGGCCAGTGATAATTAACCTGAAGGTAAAGAACCAGTCATTTTCTTAATACAACAAGGCACCTCTTTCAAAGTTGGGGCTCTTCCTGTTTTAATAATCAAAAGGAAAAGACCTTTGGTACTTAATATTTAAACAAAATGTTTAATATTTACACAGTAAAGTTCTTCTTCTGATATTAAAGCAGCATTAAAGCAGGGATGGAAATTGGCTTAGAATCTCTGACCCTGGGCCCGGAGCCTTGTGGTGTTGTAAACAATGTCACTCTTCAGATGGGTGCCACCTGCAACGGGTTCAGAAATGTCAACTGTAATTAAACATTTTATTTCAAGGATAATTCATAGGTTATGTGCATGAAGGACTGCTTTTCCGCCATGAGAAATTTCAAAGTACTAGGCTGTGTAAATAAGAAGCAGGTCTGTTTTATTATTATTTCATGTTAAAAAAAAACATGCAAACTGGCTGAGTCATAATTAATATTGTTCTTAAACATATGCTTCATATTTTGCAAAGATTTTTAAAGTCAATCTCATGAAGCCTGACAGGCAATGACTCATCTTCCCTTACCACCTCCAGCTAGAAACAAGAATACTGAAGATAGAAAAGGTCTGCGATTTGCCATAAGCTTCCGTGCTAAGTAATGGAGAAGCTGGAGCTGAGACTCACCAGCCCCTAAAGTTGTCTCTGAAGCATTGTTCTAACATTTACTTTTAACAAAAACTCAAAAACAAGTTTCTATTATAAAAAGAAGGCCAGTGACAAGCCATTTGGTGAGCATCACCAAACACCTCTAGTAATGCCTGTGACCCTAATGGGAATTTAGGGTGAAATTATTCAATTAAGGTGTGTGTGTGTGTGTGTGTGTGTGTGTGTGTGTGTGTGTGTGTGTGTGTGTGTAAAGGAAACAATACTCCATTCTTTGTATGTCAGATAAAATTCATGCATTGCTTTCTGAGGAGCAGCTTTTCATATATTTATATAAAGAGCCAAATGTTTAATGGACACCTACTTTACTTTTGACCTTAATACTGTATAACATGCTTTTTAAAAGAGGACATAAATGACAAATTTGTAAGGAAAAAATGCTTAATAAGAAAAAATCTGGTAAAAGCAACATGTTTCTTGTTGTACGGGACATAGCCCATCATAGGGAGTTTTTTTTTGTTGTTGTTGTTGTTGTTGTTTCTGATTATTTAAAGCAATGCCAATAAGAACCAAAAGTTCGATGTTTTTTTTTTTTTTTTTTGCTCACTTCTTCTCCCTTTGCTCTCTCTTCTGTGCCACAGACACATTTGACAATTCGTATTGTCCACTAAAGGGAGGGTACTCTGAACACCAACAAGCCTTAGCACTGAGCAAGGATATCTGACCAGGGCAGAGAGATCACCCCTCTTGGGTGGGCACCCGAAAGAGAAAAGCGTTACGTGGCGGATGAAGCCACAAGCACTGGGACACTTTGGGGGATAAAATGTTCATTCTGTAACATTTTAAGAAATGAATTTTAATGGGAAAATACAAATAACTGGAATTCTCCCATCACCATTCCAAAATGCATATATGATGGACACTTGTTAGTTCCCTTAAAACTCTTCTCTGTTAGCAATATTATAACTACAAGCTATGTGAAAGTTTGTAAAAGAGAAATGGTACACTTAAAATTCTGTCACAGTGTGCATACCAGTCAAAATACTATTGAAATTAAAAGGCTACTATTAGGAAAATAAACCATTGAAAGCAATGTACAAGTCAGAATCTGGACATGAATGATAATTTTCCTATTTCCACAATGAGATCATCTGACTCTATTTAAAGCCTATGTCCCTTAGGAAGACAGTCACTTAGGGGAATTCAAAAGCCCACAGGACACTTGCTCACTGAACCATACCAGACATGAGGTGGACGAGACATTTGAAGAAGGTCTGTTTCCAACACTTTTTGAATGCTTATGTCTCCACATATCATACTCAGCACATATAGAAAGGAGTCAGAAAGGAGAGGAGAACCTCCCCTATTAGTGGACTTGGGGAGTGGCATGCAAGCAGAGGGAGGAGGGAGGGTGGGATTGGGATGGGAGGAGGGAGGGGCTTATGGGGGGATGCAGAATGAATAAAGTGTAATTGATGAAAAATTTAAAAAAAAAAAAAAAAAAAAAAAAAAAAAGAAAGGAGTCCACAAAGAGCATTCGCAGAATAGAGTGGGGAGGAAGAAGACGGTATTGAAATAAGGCTGGTCCAAAGTGGAGGGTTCTATTAAATTAATTTTTGGTGCTGAACATTAGACAAACCCTTTATCTTCCTGATAAGATGGTACTACCCCGGCTATAGGCTGGAAGGAAGGCAAAAGTTTCCAGGCCCAGCTATTTTCAACTCTGGTAGGAAGGCAGTGAAAGTGATGGCCTGGGTTATGTCTGTAGCTATCTCAAAACAGGAGTAGAGCATCCCCTACGCACTACGGCCACATGCGTTCCTACCAATATAGACCAGACGCAGATGGTGAATTTCCAAAGTATTTCTTTCAACCCAGGAGAAAGCATGTACCTTACGCCAGAGAGCTAGGAAACAACAAAACTGGTAAGGTGGCATAAATGGTCACACTGACTATTCCACCAATCAAGATGCAGATATAGATAAACTTGATGACAGATACGGGTTCTTTGTCTCACACCATCAATCAATATCTGGTGGCTGCTTCTCATGTGACTTAGAAAGGTCTCTCGCCTTTCCTTTTAGCCTGATTTGATTCTCTACTATAGCTTCCAATTCTAATTTCCTCTGTTTAAAAAAAAAAAAAATCCATCAGTGCAATGGACCTGCCACAATAACAATGCCTAAAGCACCCATATGAAAACTCCCGTCAGCCACCTATCCAGTCTCAGTTGTAGAGAAGCTCAGCTCCTGCTGAGACCTTTTATACAAAGAGCACAGAAAAGAACATCACCACTATGGAAAAGAGTTCAAGAAAATACCCTTCCCTTTGGAGATGGAAAAGCTGGAAAAGCCTAGGAGAAAGAATTTTCAAGGCCTACACCTGATCAGATAAGAAGAAACTCATTTAGAACAAATACAATATTAAAGGCTAATTTCTCACCACAGAATTAATTGATTAACTTTTTCCTCTACAAATATATTACTGAAAGTTTCTCACTGCACAAACCCTCCAAACAAAATTAATGGTTTTGTTTTGAAAATTAATTTAGATATTAAAAAATTATGTTTTCCACCAAGATCTCAGTTACTCAGATTAAATATTAACCAAAAGCTGTCTTCTGCTTAAATAGAATTTAGCCTTTGAAGTGTTTTTATTAATCTTTTCTGATGGAGGTGCTTGAGATTCTGAGAGAGTGGTTCTGCCACCGTTCCCTGCATCACTTACTGTAATTTATTTTCAGAACATAATTCTATTTATAAATGAAAATCCTATTAAAAGAAGACAAGAAAAATTAGTCCTAGACTTTGCATTGGTAGAGCAGAAACAAAATGAGCGGCCTAACCTGAAGTGACATTTACAAATTACCTGTTAATTTAAACCGGGTTGAGGGATGACAGGATTTAGTCAGACTGACAGAAAGTACCAAAGGAATGACAGTTGAGGCTGGAGTGGCCATAAAGCTCTTCCCGCCACCACATTTATCTGTGTTCTTCTACGACCCAAAGCTTCCCCCCAAAAAGCATCCTGCCTTGCAAATAATATATTCTAAAAATATTTACATTTTTTGCAGGTGAGGGAGTAAGGGCAGTACAAAGGCAGGGGAAATACTCCTTTGTTTCAGGGATTGAAACCGTTTGTTAAAAGTGGCTTTGGGCATTAGTCATGTGAGTGTCCAGCTTCCAGCCACAGAAAATAATTGCTGCTTCAATTGTTTTCTCCTTCTAAGGTGTCTTCAGTTAAACATGAGGACCCCACGAGACTGCGCACTGACCTTCACTGCCTCCCAGCCTGGCTCCCAACGTGGTTGAACAAGAGCTTCTTGAGTTTTCAAAAAGAATCCTACTACATTTGCAAATTAGGACATTCAAGAACATCTCCTGAAGAAAATCATGAGACAATAATCCTTTAAAAGAATGTTCCAGAGAGGACTAGAATTGCTTTGGACATGGATTGCCTTGGTCCAATTTAAATCACTTCTAGCAACAATAACTAGCTAAATATGATTACGGGATCAGATATTTTTTTTACTATCTAAATAGATTTAGTAATTAATCTTTTTCTAAAACCTTCAGAATATGTAGCCTACATCATAAGAATACTGCACATATATCCACAATGCCCAAATATATAAAACACACAAAGTGTCCTAGTATTTTGGTATTTTCTGACCCTTATTTCTTTTACAAGGCAGGATTTCTTTTTACCTTAAAAAATATATCAAGCTAGTGTTTATTTTTAAGTAGTCTTTACAATTGTAACGTATTGACAATAAATACATTTAAGTAAAAATGGGATAGATATAAATGTAAAACGTAGTTAAAGAAGCGGAGTGTGAGTGTTGTCCTTCAGTCGGCAGGGAGGCTTGCTGGCGTTTTATCTGCTTGCATCTGACCAGGGCTCCAGTGCTTTACCCTCTCTTTACATGTGTTTCTCCATCTCAGAACTCAGCACACTTCAAAGAACTGTTGCATTCTTTCATCTTGTTGACCCATTCTCAAATTCTATTGACAGCACAAGCATAATTCTGCAGCACAAAAATAATTACTGTGACTTACTCACGCTCCTGTCTCCAGAATCTCCACACAGCTTTGAGCAGCTACTCCAGACTAGAGACTCACTGGGAACAGGCCAACTTTTCCGAGCAGTCTCTCATTGTTTTTGTGGTAAAGATGTTCAACAGAGTCCAGGAGCCGTTAGTGCATTTCTTTATAAGAGAAGTGTTATTTTTTTAAAGTACCTTAAAATATTGATCCAATATTCCTGATTCTGAATTATGTTATCTGGCAATATGAACCAACTTAACCCCTCAACACTCACTTGATCAAAACAACCTCCTGAATAACCAGTAAGAGTCTAGTTTTCAGTCTTTTGATTCAGAAGAAAATTGGCAGGCTGGAGGGTGGCATGCTCTCACAGCATAGTTCAGGCTGTCCATGTAGCCCTGGCTGACTTCAAACACACAATCCTCTTGCTTCGGTTTCCCTCATGCTGGAATTATAGCTCTGTGTCACCACACTTGGCTTTAGTATTGATGCAGTTTTGAACTTATTTACATGGGAAGATTTGAGACCCAGGACCACCTTAAAGATGGCATATAGGACAAGGGATCACCTTATCTGACAGCGCCTCAGCTGTGCTGAACGTGAGTACCCCCTGTCCTACTTCCTGCCCTCGGTCATCAAGTAATTAAAAATTAACATAAAATCTAAGACATCCATTAGGAAGGAATTACCAAAAGAAAAACTTCCTCCCTTCCTCCCTCTGTCCCAAAAGTTTCTTAAACAGTTGAAAAAGGGGTGTTCCTGTGAGTACCGTGACAAAGAAAAACTGTTTATACTAAATGCTACTGTTGAGTTTTTCTTCAATCCAGGCTTAGAGATAAATTATAAATGATCTGTGTCTTAGGCTCCTCTGTCACTTTGCTGTCAAAAAGCATATGCCAGTTTGGACAATCCCAGCTATTTCTACAAGATTTATGAAATGGTGCTCTGCTCTAAGATTGATATCCATGTCCTTATTCAGTACATCAAGGGCATATGATAATAATAGCGATCAATGTTATTTTAACACTGCACAAAGGCCGGGGTGTCAAGGCCATCGCTTCATTAGACAACAGGACTATTGATTATTAACTAGAGACTGGCTGAAACAGAAATGCCCCTACAATCTCCCCACACCAAAAAAAAAAAAAAAAAAAGTTATCAGTGTTGGGGGGTAGATTATATAATCCGTCAACCACCACAAAAAGTTTACCAAAGCAGGCGGAGGGAGGAGGAGCATTTCAAGAAAGCTACCTCTCCATAAGCGGTCTCTCTGTGATGTCCTCTGGCCCTCTACTATCCCCGTTCCTACAGCTTAAATCATGGAAGACTTGTAACACTTCTCGAGTCTTCTTCCTCAGATGGAAACTCGGATCAGAAATTGAGAGGAGCAGGGTTACATGTTAAGATCTGAATGGGTATGGGCTGGGAGTAAACAGGGGGAAATACAAAGCAGGCACTAAGGACTACCAATGCCCTAACTTTCCCTGCTATTTCTAATTCTATTGTTTTAAAAAGCAGATGTTTTCTAGATATCACCGGTCTAAAAAAAAAAACCCACATCATTTGCCCTCCCTACCAAGATACGCATTATTGTTTAGCTGCCCCTAATCATTTTTACATGCAAATTTATCAGTCTTCCATTCTCTTTGCCCTGAGCTATAAGCTATGAAATTTGTACACTCTTTATGCAGGTGTTAAAGAGGCCCCTGTATCCTGCAGGTATATATTTGGACTCTAAAGCAATTTTCCTATCATGTCTGACTTAATTGGACCATGCTTCCTAATCAACATAATTTCCCCCTTGACCAGCCCTCTATGCACAGGCACTTAGAAAAAAAGAAGTGGGTTAAATGGAGGGCAGTGAGAGAGAGAGAGAAAAAAGAAAAGGCAGCCAGCACAGAACAGCAATTTGAGCTTCAGGAACTCGTCCTAAGTAAAGCAAATGGCAAGAGGCATGTGGAAAACTGATTAGTGAGGACCAAGGCAGACATTTAGTGCCCAGAGGTAGAAAGTCCACTAATCTTTCCTGTTAAACCTGTCTTCATTTCCGTCTCAACTAACTTTACTGTGAACCCAAATTCATCACTTGTCCTCAGCCTGAAACTGTCGCTGAAATCAGAGAACTCAAAGGGACAGTGAATAGAGTGCCATGGGAATTCTTTCCATGGTTCCTTATTGAATTCCTCCGATAGTTCTGAAGGGTTGACCTGGCATGGCCTTGGCCTCTAATAATTTCCAATACATTTTTTTTTCTTTATAGAAACAGCCTTATGAACCCTGGTGTCTCAATTCTGAGGCCACCTTCCCTGGTTGTGAGGAGGGATGTGAGCTTGCCTAAAGTGAATTTTGAGCATGCAGAAAAAAATCTATGAGCAATTGCAATGCAGGGGTGTGAGCGGAGTGCTTGGGGCTCTGGCACAAAGTCCCTAGCCTAGCCAAACAGAGTTAAGGGTGTTAAGCTAACATGGCAGAGCACATTTTGGTCAGTGAGTGGTCCTACAAAGAGAAGCCTCAAGGCAAATCAATAAAGCTTGAACAATTTGAGCCACAACAACAAAAATATTAGGGCCAAAAATGTAAGCTAAATATGTCACTTGATAGTGCTATAAAGAGATAGAGGAAAAATAACAAGGAGAGAAATATCTTCTCCAGAGAAGAATTCAAAATAATTCATGGAGAAAGTCTCCTCTCCAGGAAATGGTCCTTGGTACTCATCAACAATATTCTCCATCCTTGAGTATGGGATCTGCTTAATGACTTGTTTCCAGAGAAGAGTAAAGCTGGGCAGATAGTGAAAGGACAGGAGAACTCTGTTGAACACTACCTGGACTTGGAAATCAAGATTAAAACTTCCGGTCATGAGTCACATTGATTGTAGGCCCTGAAAACTTGTAACAAGAAGGGTGTCTTTCCCAAATATACAAACACTGATCTCATCAGGACAAAAGTTATAAAACCCCAAAGGGAGAGGATATTCTACAAAATGACTGACTACTTTTCTTCCAAATTGTCATGGTCAGGACAATAAAGAAAACCTGAGGAACCATTACATATCAGAAGAAATATGATGGGTCAATGCAATGGCAACCCTGCAAAGGATGAAAACAGTAGTGACATCTGAACAAATCCAAGAATTTTAGCAGTAGTGAGGTTTCAATGCTGACTTCTTACATCTAAAATATATACTGTGGTGACATAAAATGTAGGTGGTGTTTTGTTGAACTTTTTTTCTGGCTACTTTATCGAGTTTTTACATCTACCTCCCTTCTATCCTTTTCCCACCTTAATCCCTTTCAATGCCCCAACACTAGGTAGTTGAGAAAAGTTAGAGAGGAAAAGGGACATAAACCTATTTAGAGTACTTCCTGCTGATTAGGGCCATTGAATTCCTTGGGTCAAGTCCAATCTTCATCATCACAATATCCAGCAAACCAGAAAAAGGAAACAAAGCAGCAGGAACCAGGAGCAGCAGTGGCAGCAGCAGAGGTAGCTACAAGGGAACAGCAGCCTCCACAGGACCTCTCAGGACTCTCTCATTTATACCCTCTCAAAAGTTCCCAGAATTGAACAATCTACAGCTGGCACAAATCACATTGTAGTCAGCTGCTGTGGACAATCTGAAGCAGCCACATGTCCCACACTTGGGATTAAAACAAAAACAAAAAAAAAAATATTCATATAACTAAATTTTTAAAGAAACCAAAATTCTCATTACAGTAAAGTAAAAAATATATAAGCACTTCCTATATCCTTTTGAAATTTCCTGTAAATCAAAATAACTTCAAAGGAAAAGGTTATATACAATATAGCCAATATATCTTCATAATGACCACCCTAAAATTTTACATTGCATGGAAGAGAAATAAAAGTGACATAACACTTTTGTCAAGAAAGAGAATGGAAGAAGAAAGGATAACTTGTTGATTGTTTTTCTCTCCAGTAGCACAAAGCATAGCGCCTCCAAGCACTATAAAAGCTAGAGAGGAAAGCTGAAACGTCCAGGCCAGTGCCAGCTGCATTTATACATGTCCAGTAGTTGAAGTGTGTGGTATTTTCAGCAGGAGGGTCTTGCCATCCAGATCTGGGTGGCCATGAAATGCAATGGCAACTGTCTGTAATAAATGGGAGGATCATAGAACCCCACTAACAACCAAACAGAAAAGAGGTAACCCATGCCCTGGCACTGAGCTTTCTACTCAGTAGCTCATGGTGTCTGGAGGAGGCAATGTCCTTGTGCCTATCCCTTTCTATTACAGGGCAGCACATTTAAACTTATTTATACTCATTTTGTGTACCACATGTTTCAGAAATCAAGTAGTAAGTTTCCACATAGTCTTTTCAAAGGTCTTTACTGTTACTTATCCCTCTCTAGATGCCTTCTACTCTGTCTTCCTATCCTCCCTCTCATTTCTCTAAAGCAGGTCTTCTCGGTTTATCAACGGCATCTTGGTTCGAGTGGGGTCGTGTAGCCCCACATTGAGATTCTCCAGGACAGCTCTGTTTAGCTGCACAGTTTTTCACTTGCCCACCATGTTTCATCACCTCTCATCTACCCCACTGGCTGTTCAGGAGAAGCGTTTTCTGCAAGCCTTACAGAGTTCTCATTATCTCTCCTTTCTTATGGTACATGACACAATTAAAGTACGTTGTGTATTTGTGTTTTAATGTTATATTTTTATAAGTGTACATACGCCTAAAGGTTTTTGCAGGAGTTACATTTTTGTAGCTCAAAAATATTACATATTCAAAAACATCAGTTTTTGAAAAACAAGAAAATTCCTTTAGTAGTTTTTCTCCTTTTACAAAACAAGAGTAAAGTCAAAATTTTCCCTAGGCTACTTAATAATGCATTAGATCAATCTGAAGAGATTTTTTTTTTTATTTTGGCTTTAAGAAAAATAGCTTTTGGTGCTTCTCCATTTTTTTTCTCTTTTTCCTTCTTTTGGATATGAGGTATAGAGAACATATTTCAACTCCGTTTTTCAAGTCCATGACTATCTATTGAGTTCTTTCAACTTTTCAAATAGTCTACTTTCTAGTGACAATGTAGAACAAAAGCAAATACCTGTCCAATAATACAGCTATAGACCAGGCTTAAGGTAGTTTTAGGTTTCTTTGGAGCTTTCGGGAGTGAGAAGAATGAAGAAGGTAAGGAAAAGGCAATTGAGTTGGATCTTTGAGAAGACTTATGAGTGTGAGAGAACAAGAAGCAGAGACTTAAAGAGACAGATGATATGAGCCCAGTCCAAGGAAAACTTATTACACTAGACCCATGGCAGAAAGATTTCAAGAGGGTAAGATTAAGAAGATGAGACAATATATGCTTGAGAGGGATTTTGTTGTTGTTGTTCTTTTGTTCTATGGAGATTTTCACGACTGTAGCAAAGCAACTGCATTGATCATTTTAAAAGGAGGAACAGAGCCAGGCTCAGTGGTGCATGCCTATGATCCCAGTACTTGGGGAGGCAGAGGCAGGTGGGTGTCTGCAAGTTTGAGGCCAGCCTGGTCTACAAAGCGAGTCCAGATAGAAAAACCCTGTCTCAAACAAACAAACCAACAAACAAACAAACAAGAAAAATAAGAAGAATGGTTTCTTTTATTTTTCACTTTTGGATATTTGTTCCAATGTCTCAATCAATTAGCCCATTGTCCGTGCTTGTGATGAGGGTTTGGAGGTAGCTTACTGAATGGCATCTGGAAAGTGGGAGAAAGCAGTGGCCAGGGCACTGAGATCCCTTTCAAGATCATGCCTGCAATGGCCTATCAGGTTCTGCTGGCCATTCAGGAGATGTCTTCTGAGAAGCACAATGGCTTGGGGACCAAGTTTCTAATCCATGACCCCCTGGGAGGTCATTAAAAGCTCAATGTAGGGTATAGAGGGGATGGCTTAGCCCTGAGTGCCCTTCCAGAGGAGGCAGGTTTGGTTCCCAGCACTCACACTGCAGCCAACAACAGTCTCTAGCTCCAGTTCCGTGGGGATTTATCACCCTCTTCCATCTTCTTTGAGTGCTACATGCACATGGTATACAGAAATACATGCAGGGAAAACACTGATACACAAAATAAAAACAAATAATGTAAAAATATTAAAACGTGATAACAACATATAAAAATTCATTTTAAGTGTTGCACTATGAATTAAAGAATTTGAGGTTTTTAATTTATCAGAATTATATTGGTGGTGAAGAGGTCATGACTAACATCAGAATTTTAAAAAAAATACTAAGAAAACCATGCATCTAGTTAACTATTATTTTGGAAGAATAGTTGGTGCTTTTTTAAACACACTGAATTACTATTTAGAAATACAGACTTGTTAATAACAGTATCTATTTTCAGAACTCAGTTGGAAGAACAGACCTTTCTCTAGACATTTTACCCTGGAGTGAATTCAGTATGTGAATTCAGATCTGTGAGGACACTGGTGCAGAAAGGACCCAGAAGCCCTGAAGGGTTAAGGAAGTCAGGAGATAGGAAATTGGAAAGAAACTGCCTTTGGTTTCAGCCATCTTCAGCATCTAAGTGTTACCAAGAAGCATCTAGAAGAATCTTGCTTCTCTCCTGTGCCCACACACCTTCCTAGCATTGTTCCACAGCAATATTATCTCCTGATGCTGGTTTGCAGCTTCTGCACAAACTCCTCCATTACTAGATTCCAAACCAGCAGGCTGCTGGCAGAAATGATAAGAAACTCAGTTCTCATTCTCAAAGTTTCTGCCATCTAGAAGTGACAGGAATTGGCACCAAGTTGCCAAGAATGACAAGCTATAATATGGATTAAAGGAAGTAAAAATACAACTTAAATAGCATTTAAAAGACAGTGATAGTAAACTATGTCATTCTCGAATACAGTGTTAAAATAAAACAACAAAATAAAAGAGAGAGCTAGCTAGCTTCTAAGAACTTTGTAAGTCTAATTTCCTGCAGTTCCCCCTTCTCAAATTAAAGAGCAGTGAGCCTTGCCATCACCACTCATTGTGCCCTCTGACCCCAGTACTAGTTGGCATACTCTCAGATATTAATAGTTACGGAACAGCAGAATTCTGAGAAATTAGAGACAGAAAATCTTCAGGTTTTTTCATAATTAAATAGTATTGAGCACATAAAGATAAAGCTTCAAGTGAATTATTATGGAGTCCTCTGCGAATATCTGAGACAGGTAGGAGAGATCTGTAAAATAATGTAGTTGGGGGCTAAAACAAAGCTCAGTAATTAAGAGCACTGGCTGTTCTTGAAGAGGACTCAGGTTCAATTTCCAGCCATGAGCAATTCTAGTTTCAGGGGAACCAGCACCCTGCTCTGTCCTCCATGGGCAATGTACTGCCACACACACACACACATATCATTGCTACTCGGTGCTTTTAGGATAAAGTGCAGACTCAAAAAGTCTATCCGTCACTGCAGGCTGACTGATGCTCTGGTCTCAGCTCACACCCATCCCCCTCAGGTGGTGGACTCCAGGTCCTCTCTCCATCCCTCAGTCCTTTGACTATAGGTCGTTTCTCATCTGCCAGAAATGTTCTTGCCTCCATCTTGTCTCCTATCTCCTCTGAGTGAACCAGCTCTTTTCTTCTCCTTCTCCTCCAACTCTTCCTTTTCTTCCTCTTCCTCCTCCTCCTTCTTCTTCCTGTTTCATTTTACTTTGTTTTACAAAAGTAAAACTGCATGTCCCCTGAGTGGGAGGCTCTCCTTACATCACACTAAGGTTTCTTTTGCTGTAGTAAACACATGACCAACAGCAACTTGGGGAGAAGAGTTTGGCTTATGCTTCCACATCGCTATCCATCATCCAAAGAAGTCAGGACAGGAATTCGAACACAACGGGAACATGAAGACAGGAGCTGATGCAGAGGCCATAGAAGAGTACTGCTTGCTGGATTGCCCTCCACGGCTTGCTAAGCCTGCTTTGTTGTAGAACTCAGGACCACCATCCCAGAATTAGATCCACCACAACGTGCTGAGCCATCTCCCATCAATCATTAATTAAGAAAATGCCCTACAAGCTTGTCTGCAGCCAGATTTATGGGGGGATTTTTTTCAATGAATTTCCCATCTCTCAAATTACTCCAGCTTGTGTCAAATTGACATAAAACTATCCAGCACGAATGGCTCCTTGTCAACTTGACACACAAACACACCACTTTTAAGCCATAACCTTTCCTTTCTTGTTCATCCCCAAGATCACACATTAATATGAACATCACAATATAAAATATTTCAAGTTTTAAAAGCCACACGGTCTTTAATTTTTCAAACAATTAAAAGTTTGAAGACCCTTTAAAACCCTCTTTTGAAATCCAAAATCTTTGTAAAATTCCAAAATCTCTTTAAATATTTAAAGTCTCTCAACTGTGGACTCCTGACCAGTAAAAAGGTAAGACCTTTCCTGCTTCAAGAGGCAAAAACCAGGGCACAGTCCCAATCTGAACAAAGCAAAACCAAACTCCCAAATATGAGTAACTCAGTGTCTGGTGTCTAGAACCCACTTAGAATTTTCTGGGCTTATTCAAATGGCTATGGCCATGTCTCTGCCCTTTCCAACACACACACACACACACACACACACACACACACACACACACACATACACACACACACACACACATGCACTGCACACAGATTGTCTCAGGCCAGCTCTACATCATACTTACTGCTGTCCTCGGCAGTTGTCCCATGATACTGGCATCTCCAAAACGCTGAGGTCTTCTGCTTCAACTGGGATGCACTGTTACCAATAGCTTTCTTCAGAAACTCCAAACATGCAAAACAATGCCGAGCCTCAGCTGTTCTCCGTGATTCCTTCATGGTGTTAAAACCAGTACCACCTGAGTGACTCTTGCCATACTAAGGTCTGCTGCCAGCATTCAGCAGCTTCTGGGATGCATCTTACATGTGCTGACTCTGAGGAAACACTTTCCAAAAGATTTTACTCCAGTCATGCTGGCCCCTTCCTAATCACTGCTTATTTCCCAGCTCCAGTGAGCCAGTATCAATCGTTTCAGTAAAGCAAACGTATTACTTCACCAGTTCTGGTACCTTGTTCATCACAGCTGATTCTTCATCCTTAGCTAACCAGAACCTCCATTTCTTAACCCAAAATAGCAAAAAAGCCCTGACTTTCTCTAAAACATCACAAGTCAGGCCTTTATCATCTGTTTTGCTCTCAACATTCTCGTCTTTCACAATGCCACAGAACAGCTCACCAGACTTTGAGCAATCAATGCCCTTCCCAGCCCAAAGCTCTTCCACAATCCTCCTGAAAACAGCTCTGTCACAGCAACATCTCATTCCTGGTACCAATTTCTTTAGAGTTAGGTTTTCTATTGGTGTGATGAACACCATGACCCGAAGACACTTGGGAAGTGTCTTAGTCAGGGCTTTATTGCGTTATGACCACAGCAACTCTTATAAAGGAAAACATTTAACTGGGGTTGGCTTATCGTTTCAGAGGCTTAGTCCTTATCATCCATGGCAGGAAACATGGTGGCACGCAGGCCGACATGGTGCTGGGGAAGGATCTGAGAGTGCTACATCTTAATCTGAAGGCAACAGGAAGAGAACAGGCTTGAGCTTCTGGGACTTTAAAACCCACTCAACCCTAACAAAGCCACACCTACTCCAAGGCCACATCTAATAGTGCAACTCTCTATGGGCCAATGCGGCTATTATCTTTCAGACAACCACAGGAAAAGGGGGTTTTGTTTTTCAACAAATGCTTCCACATAATTATTCATTATCAAAGGAAGTCAAACTCAAACAGGGCAGGAACCTGGAGGGAGGAGTTGATGCAGAGGCCATGGAGGAATGCTGCTTACTGGCTTGCTCACCATGGCTTGCTCAGCCTGCTTTCTTATAGACTCCAGGACCACCAGCTCAGAGATGGCTTTACCCCAATGGAATAGGCTCTTCCCCCATCAATAACTAATTAAGAATATGCTTTACAGGCTTGCTTGCAACCAGGTCATATGGAGGCATTTTCTCAATTGGGGTTCTCTCTCTCTCTCTTTCTCTGATGATTCTAGCTTGAGTCAAGTCGACATAAAAGTACCCAACAAAGTTCTCATTAATCTCACTCATTTTGAACTATACAACTTCTTCATAAAAGTAGTCTTTACTCAGTGTGACTAATGAACAATTGGCATAATTTCTTGTTTAGTCTTTGTTGTATTTCTGTCTCTTTCAATAAATTCCACAAAAGTCATGACCTTTGCTAGTCTTGTTTAGAATTGTGTATTTGGAGAAATAACACAGAATTTGCCAGAGCAGACATTCCCTGACAATTTATTAGTAGACAAAGAAAAGAGAAAGCCATGGGAGGGAGAAGGGAAGAAAGAAGAGAATTAACTATAATACCATCCCTATTGTATATTATAAAATGGCTATTGTTTCTTGTAAACAAATCCTTCTGAGGTTATTTTCCTAAAACTTCCTTAAAACTATGACACCTCTAGAATCTCTCATTGTCTTCAATGTGTTAACTCAAGTCAACTTAATTTCTTTCTAAGGCCAATTTTGCAATCTCTGAATGAGATTCATGAAATATAGATTAAATGGGTCTTGTTTGGGGAAAGAATGGCAAATTTCAACAACATAGAATCAGGTGGTCACACCCGTGGACTCTGCCACTAAACATGCATGAGGGTTTTGGCATCTCATCCAGGATGAAAAAAAAAATTTTTTTTTTTTTTTTTTTTTTTTAGCAGCTGAAGCTTTGTCTCTTGAAACTTTGGTCTGTGGCAGCTGCGTCTTCAGTGTGGCAGGTAATCCAGGCTGGGTGAAATTAGCAGGAAAATGTGCTTATTTGCATGCTGTCACCAAAAATAGTTTATGAGATGGGGAAATGGAGGAAAAAACAGATGCAGAATGACTGTGGATAAAGCCAAAATAAGTTAGGCTGTTGTTTTCTAAGCCTGTTGATGATAGGTGACTGCCAGACACTCTCGCTTCTCAGGTATAATCAAAATCAAAGATCCCGATGCAAAATCCAGCATGCAGGGACATCATTTTGTTTTCCAACATTCCCGTGGGACCCTAAAGCCCTTAAAGCAATGAGCAGATTACAATGAAGCATAAATACACCGTTTTTATTTCTGACAGATACAGTTTTATTCTAAAATGGCCTGTTTAGAGGAAAATGATACCTGGTTTTAACAGCCCAATCTTGAACTGTTTCAGTTGAAAAACACCTCAGCTTGGGCATACTCATAACTATCTGCATATTAACTTTTTGTTATCCATGAAAGTTCACACTTAAAAGGAAAGCCACGAAAGTGGAACTGCTTTTCTGCCATTTTTCAACCTAAGATGAACAAACACAATTAGAGACAGGACAGTTTTCCCACCTTCAACTGCAGAACAGCCTCACCGTGCAGGCCAGCTTCAACAGCAAACGGAGAGGAGAATGACTGATGCACTGAAGAACCATAAGGGGTCAAGTTTAGGAATCAACCAACGGAGAAAACAATCCCGACCCCCTACCCCTTGCCTCACTTACAAAAGCAGTCTGGATAGGAGCGCAGGTGAGTGGTCTGAAAGCTGAATGTCCACTGCATACAGTCTGCTTTCTGATTTTGCTGATGACCATCACTGCAGCTGATCAGACAGTTGATGCCGTGCTGTAACATAGGCTCTGATTTGTACAAGAGAATAACAGTATTGTTTTTTCCAACGCTTACTGCTAGCCTTAAACAAGCTACTAAACATAAAGACATTAGCAGGATGGCCGAGGCCATAGCAGCTAACTATTGACGTGTGGTACAGTTACAATGATGAGTCCTTTTCAAAGTGTCCAGAAACCTGTATTCTGTTTTCAAAATGAGCCATTAATCTACATTAGAATTTTTTTTTACACATTTTTATTGCAGTGAATTGAGTAAGAATGCCCTCCATAGGCTCATACCTTTGAATGCCTGGTCTCCAGTTGATGGAGGATTAGAAGGATTAGGAGGTGTGGCCTTGTTGGAAGGGACATGTCACTGGGACTAGGCTTTGCAATTTCAAAAGTCTTCACCAGTCTCACTTAGTTCTTTCTCACTGTCTTGTGCCCGCAGACTAGGATGTAAAGTCCTTGGCTACTGCCCTAGCACAATGCCTGCCTGACTGCTGCCATGCTTCCTGACAAGATGGTCAAAGACTAACCCTTTGGAACAGTAAGCACAAATTAAATGCTTTCTTCTATAAATTATTTTCATCATGGTATTTTATTGTAGCAATTGAAAAATAACTAAGACACCCATTCAGTCCTAAATGCCATATACTTTCATAAGTATGGCCTGGAAGATAGATTTGTTTATAATTTTGAGTCATATGCACATGTTTATCTAAGGTACGCTTCAGTTAAAACATCTTTCCATAAGCAGTCTCCTAAATAAAGGGACTTAAAAGTGGCATTCAATTCTTTTCTTTACCTTCCTGGCATCACACCAAAATCCTTCTGAGGCAAATAGGAAGACTAAGTTTTGTTTTTGTGGGATTTTTTTCCAGAATTCATTAGATAGATAGATAGATAGATAGATAGATAGATAGATAGATAGACCAAAAGCAGTTTATTCAGAAAAAAAAACCTACTTACTAATTTTTTTCTGTCTGTGTCAATGTCCCAGTGACAATGCATTGTCTTGTTTAATGATGAGGACTGTAAATGCCTCAAGCACCTCAAGACTAGATGCACATCCTGAGTCCCACCCCATCTCCACCAGCAGCATCTGACAACACCTAACACACCTCTCAGTTTTTACCTCTTCCCTTCCAGTTACTCCTCATCTTCACTGCTAGACACTCCTTCAAAATGTGCCAAGCTATGTATTTTTTTTTTCTCTAAAACCCTTTAGTGGCTTTCTTTGCTAAGAGGAAGGTGACCCTCTTGTCTTCTGGTCATGATGAGACCGCTGCCTCCATGAACTCACAGCAGATGTGGTTGCATGTACAGGCCCGCACAGGACCATGCCAGGGAGCTCTCTACCATGGAGTAGGAAGGGATTCACAAGCCCTACCCCTAACTAAGCTTCTGTGAGTGGTTGATAGCTTTCCAGGGAGGGAGAGCAGCAGTTGTTAAGGGTGTGGCTTTTGGTAGGTTCACCATACTCTCTAGTGGGCAACCACCACACTTGTAGTACATAGGGTCAGCTCAAACTAGGGTTGATAGGCTATGTAATAAGGACATAAAACAGGAAGTTGGGAGGATAGATGGGTGGTGTGGATCCAGAAAAAAATGTAGGAGGAAGAGTGGGGAATGAATATGATCAAAATACATTGAATAAAATCCTCAAACACACACACACACACACACACAAGCCAGTTGTGATAGCAGCCTTGACTCTCATCACTGTCACCATCTTCACCATCTAGTCCCTCTGAGTAGGCTTCTTCAAAGCTCTCATGTTTATTCTTTCCTAGGCCAAATCTCCTAATCCTCCTTTCTTCAGGTATTTGCTCACATGCCTTCTTCCTAGTGAGCCAAGTTCCAAACTGAGCACAAGTGGCCACGGTCTTCACCTCCCTTCCCTGCCTTATGCTTCACCATAGCCTGTACTAGATGCCTGCCTGTTAATGCCTTTTGCTTGCTCCTGTCTTTTAGAATGAAAGTTGAAGGTGGAGAACTTGTTCATTGCATCACTGACCTTCCAGAATCTAGTAAAATGCTCACCTTGGTGTAGGTGCCTCATAAATATTTGTTGAATGAATGCATCTGGTGAATGTCTCCCACATGTCAACTATAGTTACGAAAATGTGAAAGGTCCTGTTCATTTCACTTTTCACTCGTCTGTGGACGGCTGCTATTAGAATCTTCATTCTCAAGAGAGGCCAACTAAGCAATAGGAAGTAGAATCCAACCTCTCACTGACATAAGCAGTTCTCTAGAAGTTCTTTCAAGATCTGGGAACCAAACAGACAGCAAGCAAAGACAGGCCCAAGCAAAGATATCTCCATTATATAACTGCATTACGCAATAATAATATAATGATAATAATAAACTGAAAGAAGGGGAGATAACCTGTGTGAGGCATCACCATGGTTGAATGAGAAAAATAAAAATCAAGAATTTAAATGTCAACCTTTAGATAACCAACTCATACCCTTCCTCCCAAATCAACTTCCAGCCTAGAGTTGGGATGTCTCAAGGCTGGAATTCAAGAAGGATCCAAAGAAGTGACAATGTGCATGGCAAAATTAACTCTCAGTAGTTCATAAAGGAAAGCCCATCACTAAGCTAGATCCCATGGTGGCACTTTCAGATCAGGAATGAACTACCGGATAGAGATGAGCGAGGAGCAATGGCTGGGCAAGCCCTTTCCTCCTCAGTGCGGAAGGACTGAGGCAGCAGAATGGAACAATCTCCTGTGGGAACTCCTGTTTTGATTCTCAGAAACTACAACTTAAGGACCATCTGGAAATTCTCACTGTCAAATGGACGTGGATAAACACAAATGCTTTATTTCCTATTTCACAAAATGTGATTGGTTTACAGCGAAGCCATAAACACCAAGCTCTTGCTTGCATTTTAAAGTAGCTAGAATCACAAGGATGCATCAAGTATCACAAAAGACCTGGAATTTTAATAATTTGGAGAGAGATTTTGAAGCACAAAGGCAGGGGGAGGGATTAGATTCTTGATATCCAGTTCTCATCACACCAGGAATCTCATATTAATGTTTGTTAGGAAAAGGAATCCACCCTAATTCCTGCTGCCTTAATGTTGAACAGAAATGTCAATATGTTTTATTCAACCTTTTAGTTCCCCTCATAAGGTGAAATCTGGCTTAGGAGTCTCAATCCACAACAACCTCCAAAAGTCTAAAAAAAAATTATCCTTTATAATAATTTTATGATTACCAACTTGGAATCATTATCTAGAATGTATTGTTGCATATAGCACTTTGTGTATGAGGAAATATTTATGTAAAAATAAACATGTAAAAATACATCAAAAGTTTTAAAAAATATTTCTCAAAAGGTTAAAGAAATAAAATGCCATTAAAAAAACAGTTTGGTTTTTAATACTACATCAGAGGATGTTTTAAACAGATTCCACGCCATCTCTATCCATTTATTCTATGTAAAGGCAGGATGCATGTGATAAGAAGCAATGACAAAACCTCAGAGACTAAACAGTAATAAATAGAAATAATTTAATTAGAAAGTATAACCCAAGAAAGCTTTCTGGAGTCCTCAGAGATGAACTCAGTGCTTAAGGGTAAAGGAAGGAAAATTTTGATTTTAAGAATACTTTATTAAAGTTTTATAATTCAGAAAGCTGTTCTTGAACAGTTCAGAAAATGGGGATCCCTCTCTCTGCTACTATTTATGGCCATAGCTAGGTTTGCATGTAAACACATACACACACACACATACACACACACACACACACACACACACACCTTTAAATGGAATTAGTCACTATAGAATATTTAAAATCCAGACTTGCTGCATTTAAAATGTATGGAATTTATTTTTAAACCAGCCATATCCGAATTCAATGCCTTATATTTTGAGTTTTAATTCCAATCATGCTAATTTTAAGTCACAAACATATATCTGCCGGTAATGAAGGTTGTTTAATTAGGTCCAGATAAAATAGCTCCAATTCTGTTTCTGATCCACCTGTCAAAGCAAATCAGTCTTTTACATGGCTAAAAAAAAAACAAATTAGACTAGCTGATGACTTTTTGAATATTCAAGTAGACGCACCGAGGATAAATCCAAACAGAACTTGTGACTGAACAAAAGCTTGAAACGTGACCTACAGATGAAGATGTCACATTCTGGCAAAAGCAGATTTGCAGGCCGAGTTTTCCCAATATTCTGAAGTCAAGGACAGGGTTCCAGGAGGAAATGAGAGATGACAGAAGCGAAAGAGCATAGTCCTACCAGAAGTAAAATCCTCCCTGGGTTAGGGCAATGCAGGAGCTTGCTGTCCTGGCAAAATGACACAAACATCAAGGAAGACTCTGATGTGGAGGGTCATTAAGTATTTTCTCTGCTCAGGAAATTCCAAAGGAAGAAATATCCTTGCTCACAGAGTCTATAGCCTCCAGAGAAGTTAGTTTCAAGAATTATTAAAGGTAGAAAGACTGCACCCCTCACAAATGACTTTTGAATATTTTTGTCTGTAAGCCTAGTTAAATTGTGTAAAAGCATGGTGGATGTCAGCATAGATCCAACTAAATCTAGAAGTAAAGGTCTTTTGAAACTAGCATGGTGACCACATGAGCTGGACCCTTTAAATAAGAAGATACAAGAGGGAAGCGAGAAAGGTGTCTAATCAGGACCCTCCCCCACCACCGCCCCGCCCCCCGGATCTCATTGGAAGTTGTCTCACTCTAAGATAGACAGAGGGTATAGTCCTGCCACGTGCACCACCTGAGATAAGGTGTGAGACAGACTGTCAGGCTGTGCTCATGTGGTCATGTGACTGTTCGCCTAGTTGCTCATCATTGCATTCATGGGAGGATCTTTCATTCAAACTTGCTGCTAAGTTGAGGATATGAGTCTGATCCTAGGAACCAATAAGGTAGAAGGAGATGGACTGTCCCACTAGTTCTTCTATGACCGCTACAAGTGCACTGTGGCAGACACAAATGCCCATGCACACAGGTAGATTGGATAGGTAGGTAGACAGATGATGATAGATATATGATAGATGATAGATAGATAGATAGATAGATAGATAGATAGATAGATAGATAGATGATAAGTAGGTAGATGATAGATAGATAGATAGATAGATAGATAGATAGATAGATAGATAGATAATGTTAGCTAGATGATAGACAGACAGACAGGCAGACAGATAGACAGATAGATGTAAAAAATAATCCTAAATCAAGTATCCATTAGTGGCATATGACCAGGAAGGAACAGAATGCAACATGCTGGGAAAATAGAAAGATTTCTATACCACAACTTTGTGTATAGTCACAATTTATCCGAAGTTTTGAAGATAGACACCAGAATGAATGTATTTTCTTTATACACATCACACATCAATAAAGTTATATTAAAATAATAGAGTTGGAAATGTGTGTTCTAAGCCTTTTATTGTTTAAGCAGAGAAAGTGAAGACCATGAAACTAACTTCCGACTCCTCTAGCTGATAACAGAACTGGGATCCAAATCCTACCTCCAACACCCCGATCAAACACTGTCTCTGCAGCACCTACTGATTCACTGAACCACAGGATTCATTTCAATGGATTTTAACCTAAACGGCCCAGCGATGAGGCTGTTTTAGCTTCCTAAGTGTCTAGAGATTCTGGAGAGGTCTTCAGGGTGGTAATGTGAGTGGGGGTGGTGAAGCTGATTTCTGCTCTACAAATTTTGTTCTCTTCCATCTGAGTAAGAGATGCTAATTGTTAACATTGAACAAAAAAAGGTTTATATAATGAAATTAAAACAATTAATTAAATTATTTAATAACATTGACTAAAATAATTAAATTAAACAATAAAATGTTTGGAACACATTTCCAACTCTAATATTTATTTTAATATTTCATTTGTTCTGTCACACTTATTTTTATATAGTATAAGAATTGAATGGGAATACTATTTTACCAGGTAGTATGTGATCCTCACCTTAGACCTTCATTGTCCAATACAGTGTTGACAAGCTACGTGTAGCTACTGAGCTGGAAGTTGAAATGGAGATGCTTCAGACTGGAGATGCGAATTACCTCTTCCTATGCATTCCTCTTTGCTGAGAATAGACAAAGGATGACAAATGATAAATAATGGTTTTATATTAATTACTAAAATAATGCTATTTAGGATGTATGGTTAAATCAAATCTATTTACTGTATTAGTTTATCAGCAAACTTACATTCCATGGGCATATCGCATCTGTGGCTAGTACTGTTACTAGCAAATCCGCTAGCATACTCTTCGCCATCACCATATTGACTTATTTTTAGGGATGTGTCTTCCAGGACACAGCAGTATGACTGTGTTTTATCTAATAAGTACCCATGTATAAACTACCTAAATATCTGGGGTCCTTAGGCATTTGCATATTCAGCATCTTCTTCAGTCTGACATTATCGCCCTGAGTGGAAACAGAGATTACAGCAGCTTATTAGCTGTCCAAGGTCAAGGCAGTAGAGAGGAGCTTTCAGACTCCAGGGTCCAAGTTTCTTTTTTTTTTTTTTCTTTTTTTTCCATAATTTTATTTTTCTCATTAGTTACATTTTGTTAATTCTGTATCCCAGCTGTATCCCTCATTCCCTCCCCAATCCCACCCTCCCTCCCTCATCTCCTCCCTGCCCCTTTCCAAGTCCACTAATAGGGGAGGACCTCCTCCCCTTTCATATGACTCCCTTTTGTCAGGTATTTTCAAGACTGGCTGCAAAGTCCTCCTCTGTGGCCTAACAGTACTGCTCCTCCTTTGGGAGGTGGGGAGGTCAAAGAGCCAGTCATTGAGTTCCTGTTAGAAATAGTCCTTGTTCCCCTTACTATGGGAAACCAATTGATTACTGAGCTATCACGGGTCACATCTGAGCAGAGGTTCTAGGTTTTATCCTCTCATGGACTTTGGTTGAGTGTCCATCTCAGAAAAGACCCTGTGCCCAGATACGTTTGGTCCTTGTGGAGCTCCTATCCTTTCCACATCAAACTCCCCTTCTTTCATATGATTCCCTGCACTCTGCTGAAGGTTTGGTTGTGAGTCTTAGTATCTATTTTGGAGCACTGCCAAGTTTCATATTCCTCCTTTGCACCCTTCTGGTGCCACGCTGATGCTCACGCTTAGCTGGCTGCATGGACAGGCACCATTTAGAGTTGAAATAACAGGAAGTGTAAATGGAAATGGCTTGTCTTTGGAAGGTCCTTGCCTTCCAAATACCCTCAGAATGGTTTGCCACATGCTGCTCAGGAGAGCAGCTCATATGCGTTCCCAAGGTTATCTGGACATGTAAAGCACAGGGTACCTGGATAGGGGAACATCAGAGAGCACTCAAAGAAAAGAATATGTAACTAGGCGTGGTGGCGCCTGTAATCCCAGCACTCGGGGAGGCAGAGGCAGGACGATCTCTGTGAGTCTGAGGTTAGGAGGCCATCCTGGTCGACAAAGCAAGTCCAGGACAGCCAAGGCTACAAAGAAAAACCCTGTCTCAAAAAAGCAATAAGAAAGAAAGAAAGAAAGGAAGGAAGGAAGGAAGGAAGGAAGGAAGGAAGAAAGAAAGAAAGAAAGAAAGAAAGGAAAAGAAAAAAGAAAAGAGAAAAGAAAAGAAAATTGAGTCCTTGGTGAAAACGAAGGTTTTCTTATTTTAAGACATGTCTGATAAAAATACAAAAAGGAAAAGAATAAATAATGATGAGGTCAGAGTTCAGTTCTGTTCATCAGAGAGCTTGCCTTTCTATGTTGGACCATCACAAGCACGCTTTGTATTGATTAATGGGCTGAGATACATTCTCTTCCTGTGCACACATTGCGTTCCTTGGGACCTAAGCCTCCCAGAAGCCCTGTCTCAAAAAATAAATAAACATTTTATAGAGATACATCCTAAAAGTTAAATGTTTAAGTGAAAATAAATAATTTTTATATTCTAGATAGTGATTAGTTTATACATTATTACAAATGAATTATAATAATTTTATCACTTTGAACATGGAATACTGAGTCTCCAATTCCAATTTGCTGTTAATTGCATGTACCTTAGAAGAGTTACCCATATGTCAGCAGACATATTCTTTCTCTTTTGGGTTTTCCCACGGGAAAAATGCAAATTATGACTTTGTGTGTTCTGGGTTTAAAATCCTGATTTTTCTCATTAAAAACAAAACCAAAACCAAAACAAAAACAGAAAAACAACTTTCCACACACCCATTTACATGTTGTAACAGTAATTTCTGATATGACTGCCTTTGGAAACAGGGCCTTTGAAAGGTAACTAGGTCAAGATGGTGAATCCCTCATGAATAGGTTTAATACCCTGGATATCTCTCTCTCCATTTCTTCCTTTTCTCCTAATCTTTATTCTCCTCCTCCTTTCCTTCCTTTCTCCTATTATCCATTGTTCCTCCCTTCTTGCCTTCCGTCCGTGCTTCCCCTTCTTTCTCCTCCTCTCCTTGGCACATCATGAAAGCATTCCATTATCCTATTCAGGAAGAGAATCATCCCTAGAGCTCCACCCAGTTAATGTTAGATCATCAACTTCCCAGCCTCCAAAAATGTGAGAAACAAGGTTCTATTGTTTAAGCCTGCCTGTCTATGACATATTAAAGCAACACAATCTAAGTTGTATCTTGTGCTCTAGTTAAAAATATATGTCCTTATTATTTAAAATATAATAAATATTGTATAAACCAAGTCCCAAAGCCTTCTACTCATGAAGATTGCAATGTAGTTGGGGATGTAGAGAACATACATGTAATAATGTAAGGGAAGTCACTAAAGTGACAAACATACGAACTAACTCTCAGTGCCCTCAGTGAGCTATGGATAAAACCCCAGAAATCTTTGCTAATGACTACCTAGAGGAAATAGGAAGGCCTCCTTACATCGCTGCAATCAACCTCTTTATAAAACAAATGTAATGATACCCATTTCACAAAGATGTCGCAGGGATTAAGTATATCATTTAAACACGTAGGACATGCCAAGCACACAAGTACTCTTGCCGGCAGCTGCCAGCCGCACTGTGACACCACTGATTCCCATGACCACTTTGTCTTAAGTGGGATTTGATTACACAACATAGGGAAATGAAGACTTTTCTATCACTCTTTGCATATTTTTCATGTTTTCCCCTGCCAAATGTATATGTATAGGAATCTTTGCCTACTTAAAGTCCCCAGGATGAACAATAGCTGTGAAATCCCCCCCCATTCGCAGAACAAATGAAGGAGAGGCAGCAAGGCTAAAGTCATGAGCCAGTAGCTTCATCCTGAGTATGTCTCTAAAGCTTCCTTTGTAACTCCATTTTCTGCAATGCAAGGTGCTGTATAAGCAAAAAAACTTATTATTAGTATTAATAAAAATATTTCAGCCATGCTGCTTCTTGCATCATATGTAATTCATTAGCAACAGTTCATGGGCGAGACAAAATTTTCATGTCAAATAATGTTTTATGGGTCTTTAGAACATTAGACTCGCTGGGTGTCCCCACCCCATGACAAGACCCCCACAGGAGGGAGGACAGGGAGAGAAGGCTCTCTGAAACTCTTTCCTGCACAGATTCACTCAGTAGTTTTCCCTTCATATTTGACAGCCACACAGGGACAGGAAGCTAAGGTGGCTCTTCAGAGGGTGCATGTTGCATTGTTCGTGGAAATAGCATTTATAATGATGTTAACTCAAAAGAAGGAATTAAATATAAAAAGGTTAATGAAAGGTTTCCGTCATGATTACAGTGGCCATGAGCAATCAAAGGCCAGAGAAGTGGCTGCTTTACAATTAAAACACTCCAACACATTGTTATTTATCACTATTGTATATTGCAGCAGTGGGCTACAATTAATCATATAAATCACCCCGATGAACTAAATTCTGAAGTTCCCTTTCTGTCAAATAAGATGCCCATGTTATTGTTAAAACTGATGAAAAGACATTTTCTGATATTCTGATTAAAAAACCCTCTTATTTAAAAAGATCTTTTATACAGAGATTATAGGGAAAACTCTAGGCAGGAAACTTTAGTGATTATTTCAAAGCTCATTAGATTTCAAGGATGGATATATACCTCCCATTCAGACGTATAATAGCATTTGCACAAAGGCTTATGAAAGGGTGAATTAATTGGGCTCTGTGCTTGGTAGTCATTCAGTCATTCATTCATTCACCCATTTTTTAACCAGTTCTTATTGGGTGTCTGTAAGTGCTATACACCGAGCCAGACTCCAGAGCACAGCACTCACAGTGACCTCTAGCCTCCTGTACCACATAGTCTGGGAAGATGATAAAAACCAGAAATGCAGAGAATGCCAAAGATGATGTATAGAAGATCACAGGACCATAGAGTTTGACTTGCAGCATGGAAAAGGGACATTTCTTCTGAGACCTGAAGAGAGTAGGAGGTAGAACTGAGCCAGTCATGGTGGGAAATATTCAGGAAGAAAAAGAAGCCTGTAAAACTTACCACAGTTACATTCTGGGGCCCGGACTTTCTTGCATAAACAAGAAACGTTTATGCAATAGATGAACGCCAATTGTTCTCTTCCTGGGGGTTCTTGTCCTCTCATAAACAGAGCCATTCCCTAGCAATTGATGGTCCCCTGGACAAGGCTCACACCATCTTCTTTTCCTACTAATGGACCCACACAGAGAAAACAAAGAAGAAAATAGCAGGTTGAGAGTCAAAGGGAAATGTCACAAAAAAAGAGAATCCAGATGAAGAAGAGAGGACCAAGTGTCAGCAATAGGTCCTACTGAGGGCCACCCGGCACCAAGTATGTGTAGGGACATTATGTTTTTTGTTTGTTTTCTTTTAGGGAACCATGACACCTTCCTCTCATATCATCAAGTACTTAGCTTGCCTCACACCCTGTACAATGTCACAGTCAAAGACAGAGTGTAAGGGACTGGCACCAGACCAGACTCCTACTCCAAGTTGAATGCTCTAGTGTGGCGCTGTCTCCTCAGAGAGATGGCATCTCTCCCTGCTCTGTTCACCACAGAGCCTGCTTCTCTCTCCCTCTCTTTCTCTCTGTGTCTTCTCTCCATCTCTCTCCCCCTCCCTCTTCCTCCCTCTCTTCTTTCTTTCCCTCTCCTCCCTCTCTCTCTCTCTCTCTCTCTCTCTCTCTCTCTCTCTCTCTCTCTCTCCTCCTTTACATTTCTTTTCTCCTTAGAATGAGAGATGCAGAAATACCAGTTTGATATTTACACCAAAGTGTTCACCCAAAAGAGTGAAAACAGTCTGGACCAAATGACCGCATCACTGCAATGGGAAACAGTCAGAACTGTTCTGAGGACAGAGATAATGTCCCCAGAACAAAGGATTCTGTGGTCCTTTGCAAGGTGAGAATCTGATCTTCTGTAATGACCCTGTGTGGAAACCATTGCTGCTCAATCCCCCAACCTTGACAGCTGAAGACTACAGAAATGGCAGCAATAAGGCCATCAACACACATTCTTAAAACAAACAACTTGCAACTGAGTTGAGACATTTTAAGTTAAAGCCTGCCCTTAAGTTTAGGCCTTATATGGGACACAGAAACTTAAGGGTTTTGTCGAAGTCTTTAGGGAACTTACCTACAACAACAACAACAAAAAACAAAACAAACAAACAAAAAAAACATGAAATTTGAAAGTTGTTTTCTACCGTGAAAATACAGTAAAAATTTCCAAGCTGCACAACTGTGAAATGAAAATACACTTAAACATGTGTAAACATGACATCAAGTAAATACAAGTCAAGATAGGGTGATCATGCATTCATATATCATTCCAAAAGGACTTCAAGGTAACCTCATGCATTTGGGCAATGCACAGATTTTCATGTGCATTCTCTGTGTAAATAAAACAGATCCCGGTGAAAATCAGTGATTTGTCTAAAATCACTTATAATTCAGAGTGGAAATCAGGCAGTCTGGATCACAGCCCTGTTCCCTTTACCTAAAATGAAAACTAGACAACAATGGAAGGAAGGAAGGAAAGAAAGAAGAGAGGAAGGAAGGAAGGAAGGAAGGAAGGAAGGAAGGAAGGAAGGAAGGAAGGAAAAGAAAATTTAAAAGCTGTGTGTTCCTTATGACTGTGAACTTGTGAGGCTATGGGCTGCTGTGGCAATTCCAGGCAGGGCTATTTTTGTTACGTTATTACGAATATCCAACAGAAGGGAGACCTGGAGGATGCGAGGTGCCGACAACATGTGGTAGTTAATTGAACATATAATCAGGGCTGCAACACTGTGGCGGCTCTGGATTATATCAACAGGCATAATGATGTTTCTAAAATTATGCACCTACAATTATCCCTTAAAGGTAGATGATAAATGAATTAACTAAGTACCGGAGGCACAAACCTTCAATATTTAGAAATTGCCTGTGGTGGGGCACGCAGAGCAGTGACAGGGAGAGGAGTCGCCATTCTAGGCGATTCTTAGCTTCTTAAGCATTGAAGGGGCTGAGAAACCACGCGTACAAATGCTTCCTGCATTTGCACTCTGCAAGAAAGGAAATAAAGAATTCATATGCTAGCTCTGGCCAGGATGGGTGGCAACGTCACACAGAAAAATTTCAAAAGCACCAAAATAAGCATAATTTCCCTAAGCAATAGGGTAAAAAAGGGGGTCATTTCATTCACCAGCACCTGTCATGGTATTTCACTACGAGAATCCTCAGAAGAAGGGCTAGCCAAGCTTCAAGAGATGGAGAACCCAAATGTGGGCAGAGGAGGTATTTGAGAAGTGAGACGGGAGATCAAACAACAGGTATCCTGAGCATCACGGTGAGGGACATTTGACAGCCTCCTGCGCTTGGCAAATCAAAAGGCTGAGGCAGTGCTGGGGGTCAGAGGAGGCAGGGCAGAGAACATTCCTGGCTCTGACCTTCTATCCTGTGCTCTCTCTAGCAAAGCACACAAGTTGAGTTTCCAATCTCTGTACAGCTTGTTTCTCCAACTTCAAATTAGGAACAGAAACTGCTCCAACATTTTTGTCTTGTTGCTAAACTAGTTAAACTTAATGGTTAGTTTGGTGCATGACACGGAGTGAGTGCTGGGGGACTAGACACCATCACTGTGGTTATTATCAGGCCCCAGGCAACCACGATGTACGTGTGCTGTATACAGCTAGGGATGCCTCAACCACATGAATCTCCAAATCTCGTTTGGATGTGAAATGCACCCCAGAGGCTCACAAATTTGAACACTTGGTGGTACTGTTTTAGAAGCTAGCAGAACCTTTAGAAGGTGGATTCCAGCCTACGGAAGTGGACCCCTGTGGAGGCAGGCAGTGAGGTTTGTAGCCTGCTCCTCATTTCCTTTCTTCGCTTTGCTTCCATTCTGCCAAGATGTCGGGAAGAGAGGCAACCCAGAGGGATAGTCCTGTCATGATGGTCTGCCTTCCATCCTGATGGAATATGCCTCCTAATATCGTGAGCCAAGATAAACCTTTCCTTCCTTGAGTTGCTTCATAGTAGCTACTTGGTCACAGCAATGGGGAGCAGACAGTATCTCCATGCTTTGATGTTTTATAGCGAGAACACAGACATCAGGAGACATCAGTCTCTTTTGTTTGTTTACACACCGTGGTATGTGGACAATCAGCCCAGCTAAACAAAGAAGGAACAAAGACGGCCCACTCGCAGCTGTTCAGGGTGAAGAGTGCATAGATAGAGAACTTTAAAAGCAATCGTCCAAATGACAGAGAGGACCGCTTTTGTGCCCCCCTTGTCTGTGCTGGACAGTAGGTATCATTCTAGATGACTGATAGCTGACTGGATTTCCGAAGTCTTCTTTAGAATGGGAGCTCTTCGTGGCATCTGTAAGATTCGATTAGAGGGCCTCTATAAGCACACATCTAGTTGAACCAAATGAGAGATAAATTAACCTATAAACAGCATGCTCTTTCTTGTGGAATCCTCTAATGGCCTGATTTAGGATATCAGCAGATGGGAGGTCAGTGCCTAGTGCTTTCAGAGTTCAGCCTATTCGTTACAATCAGGTTCACCATGCCACAAAGAGATTCTAATGAAATATACTCCAGCAAACTTCACAGGGGGGCAGCTCAAGTGTGCATGAGGCCAGAGGTAAAGGCAGCAGGCAGACAACGGTGATTTTTGTGGGTTTTTTAAAAATCTTTTTTTATTTATATTTTGTAATTTATCCACTTTACATCACGATTTAGCCCCCTCTCTGGTCTCCTCCTGGTCCCACCCTCCCTCCCTCTACCCCACTATCCCCCTCCCCTAGTCCACAGAAAGGGGGAGCCCTTCTCCCCTACCATCTGACCCCACCCTATCAAGTTCCATCAGGATTGCCTGCATCCTCTTCCTCTGTGGCCTAGCAAGGCTGCAGGGGAAAGCGGTCAAGGAACAGGCCACCGACTCTATGTCAGAGATAACCCATGCTCCCTTTTCTAGGGGACCCACATGGAAACTGAGCTGCCTATCAGCTACAACTGAGCAGAAGGTCTAGGTCCTCTCTATGCATGGACCTTGGTTGGTGCATCAGTCTTTGCAGGCTCCCTGGGCCAGGATTTTTTGGCTTTGTTGCTCTCCTTGTGGAGCTCCTGTCAACTGTGTTCATAGCAGCTTTTTTTTGTAACAGCTAGAATCTGGAAACAACCCAGATGTCCCTCAATGGAAGAATGGATAAAGAAATTGTGGTACATTTACACAATGGAATACTTCGGCAATTTAAAACAATGACATTGTGAAATTTGCAGGCAAATTGAGGAACTAGAAAAGATCAGCCTGAGTTTTGCAATGGTGATTTTTGTATTTCTAAACAGGTAGGGGTCCAAACAGAGCCACTGCACATTTCCTAAGTTGTGTTCTTTCAGAGAGAGCCTCTTACTTAGACTTCTTACCGGGACAGAAATGCTCTAGTTCACATTTACCAAAAAAAAAAAAAGAAATGTTTGTCACTAGTCAGTGCCTTCTAAAGTCAGGGCTCTAGTGGGAGGAGAAGCATTTGAAATGTTCCTGATTTCACTGAATTCCTCTACATCTCAGCTGACAGTGCATCCCTTGAGCTTCTTCCAAAGGCTGGGAAAAAGAAACACAAATCTTTGAAACCTGCAGAATCATAGGATCAAATAATTGAACTTACATGCTTACAGGTTTTTTTTTTTTTTAACCAAAATACTGTAGAGGCCTGAAAAAAAAATCTGCTTTTGTATCTATGTCCACTGACACACACACACACACACACACACACACACACACACACACACACGCAAGCTTTATGATTTGTCTGTGAGCCAAATTAAGAACATCGCAGCAAGGCAATATCCACTTTTAGCACACACATGTCACATCGCAGGGAGTCCTACTGGCTTGGAAATGTCCGGTTTCCTGCAGTACTGGGGGATAAAGGAGAAAACTGTCTTTTACAGGTGCTTCACAAGGGTTGCAGGGTGATGTGTGTGTAAGTGTGTAAGTGATCTAAGTGCCCTGTAGATGAAGCCCAGGGATCTTTGGTACTTCTTCCTGTGAGGACCCCTGCTAGTGATATGATCTTTCAAATCTCCTTACATCAGTGCTTTACTGTGCAAGTTAGAAGGAAATTCAAACAGAATCCATTTCCTAGAAAATTCTAATGCAGAATGAACTGTTTTTCAGTGTAGTTTTTTTTTAAGACACCCTATTGGTTTGATTATTAGTGGCTTATATTTTTTCCGCATAACTGCATATACACTTTTTGTACATTCCTTTCTGTGATGCCTGCATTTGATACAGGGGAAACCAGTTGATCATCGCTAACAATAATCAAGTGTAAAACATTAAAATCTGGGGCTGCAGGGACAGGTCACTGGTTAAGAGCACATGCTGCTCTTGCAGAAGACCTGAGTTCAGGTCCCTGTACCCACACTGGACCTCTCACAACGGCCTATAACTCCAGCGCCAAGGGATTTGATGCCCTCTTCCAACCTCTGCAGATACCGCAGCCACCTGAACAAACCCACACACAAACACATATATGTTAATTAAAGTATTAAAAACAAAATCTTTAAAAAGCAAACATTAAAATCTGAAATGTTGGCACTACATAACCTGCTCTTTCTAAATAAATTGCTTTATCTAAAAATGCTTGTGAGTAGATATGTATTTTCTTCCTTAAATATTATATTTTGAGTGAAACACTTTAATGTCTGTTTTTTTTTTTTGTGACTTAGGTGTGTTTCTTGTATGCAACAGATTGTTGGCTTTTGTTTATGCATCCATTCTGTTATTCTGTGTCTTTTAATTGGAGAGTTGAGTCCATTGATGTTGAGGGAGATTAATGACCCTTGATTGTTAGATGCTTTGATTTTGTTGTTGGTTGTGGTAGTATGTTTGTGTGCTTGGCTACTTTTAGTTTTGCTGTAGTGAGGTTATTTATTTCCTGTGTTTTTCTGAATGTAGTTAGCTTTTCTGGGTTGTATTTTTCCTTATAGTATCTTCTGTAAAGCTGGATTTGTGGGTAGATATTGTTTAAATTTGTTTTTGTCACTGAATATCTTGTTTCCTCCATCTATGATGACTGAGAGTTTTGCTAGGTATAGTAGCCTGGGCTGACATCTGTGTTCTCTTAGGGTCTGCATGATATCCATCCAGGCCCTTCTGGCTTTCATAGTCTGTTGAGAAAGCAGGTGTGATTCTAATGGGTTTGCCATTATATGTTACTTGGCCTTTTTCCCTTGCAGCTTTTAGCAGTTTTTCTTTGTTCTGTATACTTACTGTTTTGCTTATTTTGTGACGGGAGGATTTTCTTTTCTGGTCTAATGTATTAGGTATTCTGTAGGCCTCTTGTATTCTTATTGGCCTCTCCTTTAAGTTGGTGAAATTTTCTTCTATGATTTTGTTGAAAATATTTTCTGGGCCTTGGAGGAGGGAATCTTCTTTTTCCTCTCTTCCTATTATTTTTAGGTTTTTGTCTTTTCAGGTTGTCTTGGATTTCTTGGACTGTCTGTGTCAGGAATTTTTTTAGATTTAAAATTTTCTTTGACGGCTACATTGATTTCTTCCATTGTATCTTCCACACCTGAGATTCTTTCTTCCATCTTTGGTAGTCTATTAGTTATGCTTATCTCTGTAGCTCCTGTTTTCTTCCCTTTAATGTCTTAAAAGAGCAAATTAGTAATCAAGAGTGTCAGGTTTTTTTAACTGGTGACTAATTGCAAACACCTTGTGTAAGGTGGTCTCCCATTACAATGCCTCCATTATCACCCCCTCAGGCTACTGCCTCACCACACAATGCAGTCCTTATCACAGGTAGTGTACCTCTTAGGTCTTCTCCAGTAAGCTTCTGTGCTGAATTGCTTGGTGTCTCTGTTAAAACATTAGCTGCTTCTCTGTGGTACAGGAGAGTAGCGAATGTGCAATGCTGTAGATGTCCAGATATCCTGAAGCTTGCTTCTGCTGTTCACGAGAAATGCTTCTTTCCTTCTTTCATGTGTAATGCTGTGCAGCCATGCTGTAAGCACAAGCTCGCTGAACAGTGTAGTGCCTACGTCTGTGTTAACTGCTGGCACAGACAGGGTGGTAAAATGCACCAGAACTCCAGACCTCACAAAATTTAGTGCAATTAGGAATAACAAGGGGTGGGCAGGAAGTTACAATTCAGTGTTGGACACATCAGAAGAGCCACAGAGGGATGACTACCTCAGACTTGAGGAGGAAAGCAATGATTCAAGGAGAAGGGGACATCTCAGTTTGAACTGTTGGGGGACGTGACTCAGAATCACTTGAGTGGAGATTCAAGAAAAGGAGATGTAGTTCTGAAAGGTAAGGAGAACATCGGACTAAGACCCATCCCCCATGAGCAAAGGCTGTTACTGGCTCCCAGAGCTGCTGCTGCTCCTAACAATGGCTCATGCCACTCTTTTATTTTTTTTTTCCTGGAAAACATTTTTTAAAGTTTTTATTTATTACAATTTATTCACTTTGTACCCAAGCTGTAGCCCCCTCCCTCATTCCCTCCCATGCCACCCTCCCTTCCTCTTTTCTTCCCATACCCCTTCCCCAGTCCACTGATAGGAGAGGTCCTCCTCCTCTTCTCTCTGACCCTAGCCTATCAGGTCTCATCATGACTGGCTGCATTGTCTCCTTCTGTGGCCTGGCAAGGCTGCTACCCCCTCAGAGGGAGATGATCAAAGAGCCAGCCACTGAGTTCATGCCAGAGACAGTCGCTGTTCCCATTACTAGGGTACCCACTTGGATACCGAGGTGTCATGGGCTACATCTGAGCAGGGGTTCTAGGTTATCTCCATGAATGGTCCTTGGTTGGAATATCAGTCTCAGGAAAGACCTCTGGGCCCAGATTTTTTTGGTTCAGTTCATCTCCTTGTGGAGTGCCAGTCCCCTCCAGGTCTTTCTATCTCCCCCTTCTTTCATAAGATTCCCTGAACTCTGCTCAAAGTTTGGCTATAAATCTCAGCATCTGTTTTAATACTCTGCTGGGTAAAGTCATTCAGAGGCCATCTGTGGTATGCTCCTGTCCTGTTCCCTGTTTTCTCCATCTTCTGAGGCCTATCTTGTTTGTCTCTCTGAATGAGGATTGAGCATCTTACCCAGGATCCTCCTTCTTGTTTAGCTTCTTTAGGTGTACAAATTTTAATATGTTTATCCTATATTATATGTCTAAAATCCACTTATAAGTGAGTATATACCATGTGTGTCTTTCTGCTTCTGGGTTACCTCACTCAGGATGATCTTTTCTAGTTCCTACCATTTGCCTGTAAATTTCATGATTTTCTTATTTTTAATTGCTAAGTAATATTCCATTGTGTAAATGTACCACAATTTCTGTATCCATTCCTCAGTTGAAGGACATCTGGGTTGTTTCCAGATTCTGCTATTATGAATAAAACTGCTATGAACATGGTTGAGCAAATGTTCTTGCTGTATACTTGAGCATCTTTTGGATATATGCTTAGGAGTCGTATAGCTGGATCTTGAGGTAACACTGTTCCTAATTGTCTGAGAAAGTGCTAAACAGACACACTAAACCTGTTAGAAGAAAAAGTGGGGAAGAGCCTTGAACTGATTGACACAGGAGACAACTTCCTGAACAGAACACCAACAGCACAGGCTCTAAGCTCAACAATCAATAAATCGGACCTCATGAAACTGAAAAGCTTATGTAAAGCAAAGGACACAGTCATCAGAGCAAAATGACAGTCTACATACTGGAAAAGGATCATCACCAACCCTATATCTGACAGAGGGCTAATATCCAGAATATATAAAGAACTAAAGAAGTTAAACAGCAACAAATCAAGTAATCCAATTAAGAAGTGGGATACAGAGTTAAACAGAGAATTCTCAAAGAAGAATATCGAATGGCAGAGAAACACTTATAGAAATGTTCAACGTCCTTAGTGATCAGGGAAATGCAAATCAAAATGACCCAAAGATTTCACCTTACACCCATCAGAATGGCTAAATAAAAACTCAAGTGACAACACATGCTGGAGAGGATATGGAGAAAGGGGAGCCCTCCTCCACTGCTGGTGGGAATGCAAACGTGTACAACCACTCTGGAAATCAACCGTGCCATTGTTTTGAATCTGGCTCATGTTGCTTTCCATGGTTTTAGTTCATGTCCTTGTTACTGCAGTGAAAGAATCTTATCCAATAAGGTTTGGATCTTCGGTTGAACTACTGTAGTAAATATGACATCTATGTGCCAAGAAAACAATCATGATTTTTGAGGGTTACAAGTATTTTATTTTATCCCTCACATAAAATAGATGCCAATTAGTTAACATGGGAATGATTTTTTTTTTTTTTGCTTTTTAGAGGGAGCTTTTACTTCTTCTTTGTTGCACAAGCAACACCAAAAAAAAATTTCTAATTCAGAGATTTTGTGATACATAAATATTTTACAGAATTTCAAATACTGTAAAATAATGAGCATTTACCCCAAGGTTTTGTAGTTGGCTGGTTTATATTTAATTTGATTTTAAATCTTAGCAATTTTATTGTATTTCTTCAAATGTTACAAATTATTCCTTCTGAAATTATCTTAATTTGCTGTTAAATAATTCATAGTTTTGACTCCTCCTCGAAGTGGGATTTTTAACTGTAGGCATCTATCATATGCTCAGAACTCAGACTATCTCCTGACTTCTATTACTATAAGTAATTATTGAATCAACAACTATTTGAAAGATAGGGTAATTCTAGGTGACACATTTAAATGTTATTCTACACGAATGACTTCTGACCCTCCTGCCTCTGCCTTCTGAGTGCTGTGACTCCAAGGTGTACCATTCACATGTCCAGTTTACATGATTTTATTTTATGAAAATAAGTCTGGTTAGAACAGGAAAAACAGAAAGAGACCAGTTAAGAACAAAAGTGAACCAGTAAATAATAATGCCTGTGAATTGTAATTTAAATGAATGTATTTTTAAGTCATGTTTAGGGGACAGAATTCAAGGAATTGAAACTAGTCTGTTGTCTTCACGCCTTTTTTTTTCCTGACATTAATACTGTCTATGTCTTCCCTCACTTGTAAGAGAGGAATCAAAGACTGTGCTGTTACCTACATTCCTCCCATAACAACCAGCGAGGCTAGTGAAAACTATATTATTCCATAACGTTCCACTATTTAAACTCTTTGCTTTTACTCCTACAGAAAACTTGAGCTGAATTTCAGAGAGTCGTGACATTTTACCTTGTGTTTAGGACCTAGCATAAATCAAAGTCCACAGAAATCAAGCAAAAACAACATGTAGCCACCAAGCGTGTATTGTGCCCTCTCCCTTTCCCCAGGAGACCCCTGAAAAGAATGATAGATTTGAGGAGCACTGCAGCATCAGAGAAGAGAAGCCCGATCCCCCTTCTAGACATAGTAGAAAAGACTAAATGAGTAAAATGAGAATGGTAGAGGATGCAACTAGTGTAAATGTTGTTTCTATTTCCTCAGATGATAAGATGAGGTGAGAACCATATCAAGCGTTACGAGTAAATGGCTTGGGCTGATCCCAAGCCTAACCCTAACCTAACCCTAACCCTAACCCTAACCCTAACCCTAACCCTAACCCTAACCCTAACCCTAACCCTAACCCTAACCCTAACCCTGAGTGTTCTATATTACAATGCCTAGGCCTAGGCCTGGAAGCTTATAACCCCCATACAATTTAATCTTATGCAAGCCCAGACCTTGAAGGCTTCAGCTTCCATTCTTTGTCTGCTAACCTAGGCCTACAATGATTTCCTCGACTTACTGCTGAATAAGCTCACTCTTTCTACTTCTTTCTGAACTCTGGCTGGCTGGTTCAACTCAGTTGATCTGTCTCAAAATGCCTCTCCAAGTTGATTCAAATTGGCTTCTCTCTACTTCTCATTGAATTGTTCTGCTTGGGAAAACTTCCTCTACACTCCAGGAACTAAACTGCACAAACTCAACTGCACTCAACTGAATTGCACCAAATTGTTCTGTACTCCTGAACTCTACAGCATTCATGCACTGTGCTCTACTCCTCTCTACTTTCTCTGCACTTCTCTTAATTACTTTCTCTTTCCTATTTATTCTCTAAAGAGTTGGGTATATTTTATCTCTGACTTGTTCTGTCAAATCTTTCTCTGATCATCACTCTGTTGCTCAATTAGACATCATTGCTTGGGATTAAAGGTCTGTTATAAAGGTGTGTCTGTATTCCAGACAGAGGAATTAAAGGTATATACTAAGAATATGCATTCTGACTAGATCACACAGACCTAGTTAGTTGGATGTAATCCCTTGCTAGAGAAGCCATGTTGCTGGATTAAAATTCCTCTACAGACTAGTCTTGCTTTCAAAGAGGCTTCTAGAAGGCAAGATCACTTTCATGAGTTCCTAATCTTAAGCAAAGATTAGGATCAATGGGAGAAGAAAGTCCTCTGTGCACACAAAAATAAATGCATATGATAACAAGAGGAAGGCAGCTTTCAATCTCTACACTAGACGAAATCTCCACAGAACAGTGATTACTATTAATTATTTATCACTTTACCTATACCAGCCAATGTGGAATCTGAGGCATGGTAACTGGTAAAGAAATGAAAATAGGGTAATAATGAGAAAGCATCCAAGAAAGACATTCAGTGATGCTTCAGTGAGCATTTATTATTGTTACTGTTATTATTATTCAGAAATGGGAAAGATAAGGAGTGAAAAGCATCATTTGGGAAAGATTAAGACAGTGTGTCTGTAGAGGCAAAATGAGAACAAAAAGGGAGGGTTCTGTGTACAAACAGAAACCTGGAATGGACTGGTGGAAAAAGCCTAGAAAGGGAGTGATGGGTACCAAAGTTTTCACAAAGGAAGAACTTTGAGAATTTGAGGTGGAGTGTTTGACATGAGAAGGGAGAGAAGATAGGGAGCCCAAGATAACTATAGTATTTGGAGTGGCTACAAACTGGAAGAGAGCAGGGCTAATGGGCCAAATGCAAGAAGACAGTTCTGTGCTCCTGTGAGGCTGAATTCATCCAAATCTTGAGCCGACCATCTTTGGCCAAATGGCACAGCAGAGGGGATAATGAGACAACCATGCAAACTAACCAAGTCAGAATTTTAAAAGAAGAGGAAAAAAGGGAAAGACAGATAGAACAGATTTCGCCAAAAGAAAGCAAACCCAGATGTAGAGTCTCAAAACCAGGATGAAACCCAAGGCGATGTCAGAATGAAAAGGACACAGGATGCAGGCACGCGGTGATGAGAATAGCCAGCAGGGTTTGGAGAGTTAGGGAGCGGCGGGCGTGAAGCTATTTTGTCTTCACATGTATGTCTGCTAACTCCGGGGACTTACAGATTCGAACAAGATAAAAGAAGGTTAAGCAGCTTGTTTAAAGCCACGCAGATGATGCAGTGCCATAGACTTCACTCACAATCGCACTACCCTACCGTGGTTTAAGTTTAGCGGCCTGGCTAGTGCCTACCGTACAGACCTATAATTTCCGTCCTTAGAGGCTGAGACAGAGCATCTCAAGTTCGAGGTTAGCCGGTGCCACACACTGAGACATGGCCCCAGTAGGATTACTTTCCAGCCCTGTTCCTGTGTAAGAAGCTGGGGAATCATCAGAGAGGAGAAACAAGCACATTAAGGTAATCGTTCCGCGGCCAGAACCGGATTCACTCACTGACCCTGCCAGTCATCCTACCGGTCACTTTACTAACAGAAATAAACGTGTTCAAGCCAGAGTATATATTTTTTTAAAGTACCTATGAATTTTGAAATCTATGAAGGTCACAAACAGGGCGCATGCAACGCACTCGCTGAGACTCAAACATTTCTCCTTCATTTTAATTGGAGCTGTACTTTATATCTTTCTTAAGCTGCGTATCAGTTTCCTAAGATTTCACCTCTCACAACTGAACTGCTTTCTGGTATTCCACTAGAGCCTTTGAATGCAAACCGATACATGATTCCATGTATTTTTTGCTGTTTAAAATGTATATATATGTAAATTATTACTCATTGGATCCTTTTGCATCCGAGATATAAACGCTGAATCAATGTGGGGAGCATCAAGTGTCTGCTTAAACTCAACTTGATTGTGCCTAAATATAAAATATAAATTAGCATTTTATTCTCGGTTGTATTTATTGTTGTATTATATCATGCATTAATTAAAAATATATGTGTTTTAGAAACAGCTAATTTATAATTCTCCTGCCTATACCATCATAAGGTCAAAATGTGTAAAGATTGAAAGATTTATACTAAATTTTTAACAGAATATGGCATATCCATATTGATTATTTTTTGGATTTATTATCAATTTTATCTCAGTATTAAGGCTTTAAAAAGTATCAAATAACCAGGTCCCAAGATGTCTGTGTTTTGTAACATTGCCAAAGATCATTTTTCTAGTCCATTGATTTGATTGACATGTAGGTATGATTCAAGGGGAAGCCATTATTAATAGGAAGGAAAGTTATGACTATTGAATCATGACACTTCACTGTTTTAAGTAATTTGCTGGCTCTGTGTTCTCAGAGAGAACATGGAGAAAATGGAGAACAGGTTAAGAAGTCTGTGCCTTTTTCTGAAAAATCAAAACACTAATGGAATGAGATATTGAGGTTTAAAATAAAATAAGTACTTTGGGGTGGAGAGTGTCAGGAAGGTACAACACCAAATCATACTTGGTTCCCAGATTCCCACTTCTACCCCTTCCTCACCACCCCCTTTCCTGGTTCCCGGAATGTGAACCTCCCACAGTTGTCACACAAATGAAAATTATGTCCACACGACTGACCATGAATAATCAAAGAAATTTCATGTGGTGAAATATGACTCAGCCACAATCCTGGGACACGGAAAGCTCGGAAGCACAATGGCGGGCACTACTGGGGGACGCCTGTAACTCATTCCATTGGTTCCTTTTGTTCAAATGTAGAGTTGATTAAATCACAGAGAGAAAATGTCTCAGGCTTAAAGGTATTTAGGCCCACTCAGTGTTATTTCTTCTCAATCCATCTGCTTTAACGACCCCTCGGAAAGTGTTAGGCCTCTTGTACCTAAGAGCAGAGATGTTAGGGGTGGCTGGGAGTCTGTAAATCTACCTCTATGTGGAGACGGAAAATAACTGACAGTACTCTATTGCTGATGGGCTCTCCGTAGCTGATTCCTCAAATGTATCTGGATCCATCTGACCTTTGGATTTTCAGCCTTTATGCCCCAAAATTACAGCTAAGACCAAGCTTCGTTTTCTGTCCCTACTTTCCCACACAGCACCATTTCCCAAATTTACAGTTGTCAGTCATAAGCGCAGTAACATAGTTTTAGCTATGCCATTCCCACCCAGCTTCTAACCTTTTGACACTTCTATCTCATCTGTATGTGTGTGAGTGTGTCTGTGTGTGTGCAAGTGATCACACATGCGAATGTGTTAGTGCTTACCAAAGGTATGCATGCCTTTGTTGAAATTAAAATAAGTAATGTGGGGTGGGGAGTGCCAGGACAGTTAATCTACCAATATCTCCCCCCTCTCTCACTTTCTCTCTCTCTCTGAATTGAGTAACATGATGAAACAATACATATCGAACTTATTTGCATGTCAGGCACACAAAAAAGTGGCCAGAGTGATTTTATGATTTAGCATCTATATACTTTGGATATTAATAATATTGCTGACAAACTTGGCATAAGAAATATACCAGTTTGGAGGGATAAAAGCTTAGTTTGGGAATGTGGAGTTCCACGTGACAAGGAAACTTAATGTTTAGGCATTTAATGGCAGCTGAAGGCCTGTAATGAAGGTAGAGGATAAACAACAAATTAGGAACACAGAATGTGTTCATTTGTTTATTCATCCATTCAACAAATATTATTGAATGTTGTCTGAATTTCAACCACTGTTCTAGATGCTGAGGAGAAACTGGACACAGACCCTGTGCTCACAGAAACAAGCACTGCAGCAGGGACTTAATGACCAATCAACAGTAAACTATAAGTGATACAAAGAAAAACCACTATACCCCCATAGTGAAATCACCCTCAAATCTTCTGTTACCATGGTTACGACACCTGTTGTAAGTACAAAGAAAGATGTCCATAACTCAATGCTGAGATGTTCCTAGCCTAGGAACAGTTGGAAAATTTAACAGAGTCCATGGTCTGAAGAAGTGGGTACATCACAGGAAAAGTAAGTCAAAGGCTGATGTGGATTGTAGGAAGCATGACAGGGAAGCCTTTCGTGAAAACAGAATTTTCAGCAGGGACAACTGATGCAGAAAGGAGGAGAAAAGATAACTGAAAACACTGGACTCAGCAATTGAGGAGAGACTGAGGATCTTTGGAAGGACTTCGGAGGAGAAGCAATAACAAAGAACTGGGGCAACCTTATTGGACTGGCATGGAAGCTTGGTGCTCAGCCCACACCACTGGAGAGGTCTGACTTTAAAAGTCAGCCAAAGTAATAAGGTAAGTGAGAAGTGGGGGTTTCTAAGGGTATCTGAGAAACCATTTTTTAAATTGTATTTTATTAGTTTTTTAGTTAGTATACAAAATAAGTTTTTATTATGACATATATATTTCTGAAGTTGGCTTTTATTTGTCCTCCATTACCCTGCAAGGAACAGATTTTTCAAAAGCATGTATAGACTATAAAAGTAGAAGTTGACTTGATTATCAATGAACACTTCAAGTTTTCTTTTAACTTAAAACCGTCCACCTCACTTTGCAACTGTGGTTCTGACTTTGGACTGTTTAATTCTCTCTCTCTCTCTCTCTCTCTCTCTCTCTCTCTCTCTCTCTCCCTCGGCCTGAGGAAGGCTGGGGAAGATCTTTTAATTTCAGTTAGGTAGGTAGCTAAAGACTTGTAACTAAACCAGGTGAGGAGTCTGTTATCTGGTGGGACAGGTTTAAACAGCTTAAGAAATGAGATAGACATGATGCACTTGCAGGATATTTCAGTCCTGGCAGCCTATAAAGCATCCAATATTAAATGATGCAACCATGATATCAGAGAACAGGCAGATAGTAATTGCCAGTTCAAAATGAAATCCTTCTACAATAAGAGGAAACATCACCGAGAGATCTGTCAGGGAGCCTCACTATCCCCATCTTCCTTGGTTCATCCCATTGAATTATGTTCACTGTATAAATCCACAGCCACATAGATAAAAGGATCAGCACAGAGGTTGTTGAGTACAGCACCACATCTGAGCCATGGTTAGGTGGTGCTACAGGGAAGAGAGCTGTGAGTAAAAGTGGTCAATCTTATCTGAAACAAGATTCTCTGAGCGCAGGGTAATTTGGATCAATCCTCACATATGAAGGAGACTGAAGGGAAGAAGGAGAGGAGAGGGGAGATTTGAAGAGGGGAGAGAAGGACATATGAAGACAGATGAAGGAATGGCAAGATAGGAGAGGGGAGGCATAGAGAGGGAAGGAAAGAAGACAGGCAAACCATTGAGACTCAAAATGTACATACCACTTCCTTTATATAGTACATCAATAGAGAAGACAGTGAAAGATGTTGTCTAGAGACTTATGTGAGTAAGTCTTTCCATAAGGCAAAGGCAGCTTATTATTCAGTCAGGGGCTTGCTTTGCATCTCAAAGCTTGGAACCAAGTCATTCTCAAAAAAAAAAAAATTTCTAGAAGTTAATTGATGGCAAGGACTGTTAACATTCTATCACTACTCTGCTGTAACCTTCATGCATGCTCAATGCTCTTAACTAAAACACACAAGAGAAACTTTGCAACTTTCTGCAGCCTCTAATCAGGTGTGAGGATGTTTGGAGGTAGACATTTGTCAGCAGAGGAAATCAAAGGAGCACAGGGGGGTTATCTCACAGCTAACTCTCAGACCAGGTAGCTACAGTGTGCACTGGACCAGTTCCTAGGGAGGCTTAAGGAAAAGCACTAAAGTATAATTCTTATATGATGTGCAACTTCCTATTCAAACACTAACACAATAGCTATTCCCCTAAGATCAGAAATAATTGATATTTCACCCCCTGCACTGCATATGTCCAAAATTATTTGATTGACACGAAATGACCGTGTTATATTCTCTAATGATCCAAATCTGTCTACACATACAAATTGAAATGCAAAAAGGAGGAGCCTAACCAGAAAAAATATCCTTATCTCTGTCCCCATCATCTTCTAGCACAGTATGAGAACATGGGCTTTTGAGTTAGACCATCAGACTTTAAACTCTGTTTAAGATAGTTCTGTCCTTTAGCTTCTTGGGGAAGTCATTTTAAATGGATCATCTGAAAAGCATGGGGAATGTGTTTTCATTTTCCACAACCCTGGAAACAGTGCTGAAAAGCTTAATTGACATCTATGAAGTGCACTCTACAGCATAGAGTACACTAAATATTTATACCTACTACTCAGAGAGGTGACTGGTCGAAAGCAAACCCTCAAAAGGTTAGCTGTTATCAAAATATATTATTAATTTTATTGTTTATTCAACCATCAATATGCTTTAAAATTCTTTTCTTGAGTTACTACTCCCAGATTAAAAAAAAAAAATCCCAAGTTCCCATCTTTGGCAAGTCCGTGGTTAACGACTGGATATGAATCTGGCAGTGGGAATTCTCAATGGAAGCAAACCAGGACACATTATCTGACAACATCTTTATCAGAACGACCCATCCCAGGGGAGAACCTTTTCCAGGGCTTGGGCATCCATTTTTCTGTCTCCACCCCTAGTATTATATAACCAGTTTCTTGTCATTTTTCACATATGCAACTTCCTTACAGGTGGATGAGTTTGTTGAACTAGGATTTATGTGCTCAGAACTTGTGCATTACCAGGGGGATCCATAACCAAAGGCTTACTGCTCTCCCAGCACTCTCGAGATACCCTTAATATGCTATCTAACCAACTTGCACTTTTTATTTTGCACTGGGCTCCACAAATTAGATAGCTGGTCATTTCTGGGATCTTGTGTTTTAATTTCCCACAACCCTGGAAACAGTGCTATAAAGCCTCATCAACATTTCTTGAAATAATGCCATTTGTGAACAAATATATTAAATGAGTGAATGACAGTAAATGCAATCAACAAATGAGACTTTTAAATCGTATTTTTTCCCCCTGTAAAGGGACAACGGGAACCACACTGGGATTCCATGAGGCTTCAACATCTCAGCATTGCTTTGGATGCCAACCTTCCAACAGCACAAAGCCAGGGGCATTGCTTGCCACACATTTAATCCCGGGATTCTCAGCAGGGTTAGAGGGGCTGGGGAAGGCAATTGATGGTGGGAGGAGCCAGGTCTGTAGTATTCATTCTGATAACTAGCTTTGGTCACATTTACTCCTTAAAAGTTATTAGTTATTTTAAATAATTTCCTTAAACGCTCGAGAGGGAAAATGAAGACATATTAATAAACACACAATTATACAGGTTAGGGCAACAATGCAGTGCTGGTCATTCAGGAACCTCGTGCTAATTTTAATTAGCTGCTTTCCCTTGCTTTCAGATGTAATTAAAGGAGCTTAGTTGTGCTCAGTGATGCAGGCCACCTTATTTAATCACTAACATTATTTCCCTGAACTATTAATGATTTTCAAAACGCTTGTTTATGCAGAATTAGAACAGTAATTACCTTACCAGTTAATTTCGTACCTTCACATTTCACACCTAGCTCAAACGTCATTCATTTACCCCAGCCTCTCTGTCAAAACAAAGAAATGCTTGTTCTAAATGTGCCTCTGAGTGCCAAATTGAAAGCCAAGTTTTGTAACACTAATAAAGTGGCTCCCAAGTGAAACAGGTGTAGTAATTTAGACCCTTCCTGTCTCGAGCTTGCACGTACATGCTATGTCTTTTCTTTATTAGCTTTAAAATGAGAGCTTGGTGTGCAAAATAAGCTATTTAATTCAGACTTGTGGAGCAGAATATAATCTTTAATTTAAACTAGTGCAGTAAAAAGAGCCCTTTAATTTTAACTGGCGTGTGCGTGTGAATTTGAATTAATAATCCAGAAAATTGAAAGTGTTTTGCTGCCGTTGCTGGATATTGACTGTTCTCCGCCTGCCCTTAGCTTCACTCACTCCATTTCTCTCCCAAACCCCGGCCAGCACTTCCTTCCCATCTTTTTTCTTTCTCTTTTCATAGTTGTGTTACGTGGAGCAGAGCTTTCTGAAAAAGAAAGTCTCAGTTGATTGGATTCTCTTCCCCCAAATAAGGTACTTTAATATAAATACTAAATCTGTATTCATTTACTTTACAAAAAAAAAAAGAATATAATTGGTGTATTCATTCTAGCTACTTAAGATGTAATTCAAGTGTGCTCTGAATACATGGTTGGTTGGACCTCTAGCTAGGACACAGTCTACCCACACTCCCAGAGACCCAACCGTAGCACTTTCTACTTGGAAGATCATTAGGGGAACTTTTTAGAAAATACTGGAAACAACAATTACACCCATGCTGGCTCATTGGGTCTGATGTGGTGGCTTTTAACCTTCAAAGTTCCTATATTGGAAAGAGGCATCCAGACATTAAGCACACATTTACTGGACTCTACTTCCCAGCAACCCAGCAGCACTGAGCTTGTGCAACACATATTCAGTTCTTGTTACTACATTCATAACATATTCTCTAATGTAGGGCATTTTAACTTGATAATACCCTTCTTTTTTAAAAAACATTTTCCCACATTTTCAAAACCAGAAGGTTGAGTCCCACATCTATTTTTGTCAATATTTTTATGTGCTTTAATAAGTTTCCAAGATGGAAATCAAACTTGAAGGCATGGCTCTACCTTACAAAATGTTAAATAGGCAGGACTATTGTGCACAAATGCCCTGGCCTGACAGAAAGATAGGATTATTATAGAACATACAAAGTATATTTTAGGGTAAGGAATAGGGAGGGAATAAGCTGGTTAGGGTTACAAGGGTTGAATATTTTATTTGCTATATATGTACAATGGAAAATAAAGAGATGGGAAAACAGCAAAAAGACCATGAAAGCACCAACACACTCATGGGTCTGGAATCGAACAGCATCAAGTACATACCCTTGGCAGACCAGAGGAATATATATGGTTAACTTTCCTCAAGAAATTTCAGTGACCATCCCTTCATGTTGAAGAATCATGTTTCCCCATCCCCCAGAGAGAACAGTATCATCCTGCAGAAGACAACATGGATGGAATCCCAGTGGCCTTGACACCCGTCAAGCCAATACACACACACACACACACATATATATATATCCAATAGATAAATAGACAGACAGACAGACAGAAATAGATCTGCATTTATCTACATACCTTTCATTAGCTTGTGAAGCTCTCTTAAGAGAAAGCAGAGCTTTTCATTAAAGCTTAAAATTTAAATTGCTCGAAGGCGAATGCCTGGGAGGGTCAGACTCATGCCCTTCAGAATGCCACAGTCAACACATACCTCACAACCCCAGGAGACTCCAGCTACATGGCTACAGGAAGGGGTGCACAGAGACCAAAGGCCTAATGGCCCTGTTTCTGTTTCACACATACTTTGTTATGAAGCTACTCTTTTTAGCAGATTTCTCATATAGGTAGAATTATAATTCTCATGATTTGGCCACACCTCCCAATTCGCTCTTGTTAGGGAGAATGCCTTCCTCAAAGATGGGATCCATGCTGAACATGCTTACTTTATCTTCAAGTAGTGCACGAAGTTAGGAACAGAAACTTGGAAGCATTGTTCGACTCATTGCCTACACAGAGCTAAGTCAGCCCGAACTCACTATACTGCTTAACAGCTGTCAATACGCCTCAGCATGGGTACCCCTTAGCCTGTGTCATGGCTGCGCATTATACAATTTCATTTAGCAAACTGACTATAAACTTCCATGTACTGGGCACTGCGCTGAGCTCTGTAAAGACAAAGATTACCGAGACCCCCATCCCTGCCCTTAGCAAGTTAGGGAGAAAGACAGATAAATTGAATATGTTATGAGAAGCATCACGGAAGGGATAGAATCTCTCAGAATACATTGTTGCCATTTCTCATAAGGATCTCCAGGGATATTTAAGAAATTTGTGGTTTGTTCTATATTCTAGCTCTGTTCCATTCTGTAACGCTATTCTAGAAGGCAGTGGAGGGCCTCACTTCTAAACTCTTGGATATACTTTTTTTCTTAAGTCAGGCTAGAATATATTCTACTCTAAATGTACTTCCAATTGTTAAATTTTTATAGATTGCAGAAAACAGTCTTCCTTTGTGTATAACTTTCTATGAATTTTTTACTTCTTTTGCTCTAATAAAAATGCAAATGTAACTCTTAATATGCATAAAGTGTACTTTTGTCAGAATAGTTTAAAGTAGTTTAAATAGTTAAAAATAATACCGTTTAGTTATCTGTATCATTGTTTTCTTTTATTCTTTCCTTTGGTGCTTTCCTTCCTTCCTCCACACCTCAGTTCTTAGTGAGCTTTTTAATATATTCTTCACAGGGTCTCTCTGCCCTTGAAGAGCTTACCATTGTCCCAAGAAGGCAGAGTAAATAATGTGTTACAAAGCAAATGACAAATAAAGTGCCTTGAAGTACAAAGTGAGTAGAAATGAGTAATGGGGAAAGGATCAATCGATGGAGGAGGTAGGTGGGATTGATATCTATGCAAGGAGGAATTGAGAATAAACATTCAGAAAAGGAAACCACATACACAAACAAATGAACGGTTTTTCAAGAAGCATCCCATGTGCTTTGGGAATTCTCAGTCACAGCGATCATTGGGTGGATGTAGAGGGCACTGATGATCCTAATAGAAGAATAGCCATGGAACAGGAACAAATTGGAGTCAAGGGTTGAAGGGTCTTGCATGCCATGCAGTCGTGGTTAGACTATCCTCTGGGGCAATGTGAGTCACTCTGAGGACTTTGCAGCTGAGAAGGAGAATCAATAAAGATGAAAACAAATTAGTCTCCTCGTCTCCTCAAGGTAGAAGAGATAGAGAACGAGCTGTGAAATTAGGATTAGTCAGTTAAATTCTAGCTGGTCAACTTTCTAAGAGCTTAATCACAAGATCATCTCTTAAACCTCTTCCGCACTCCCAAGCCCCAGTGTCAGATGCAGAGTAGAAGGTGCCATGAAAATAAGCAGGTGTGCTCTGATGAAATGTCTAAGCCTGGCATAGGCCACGTGCTGCTGCTGCTTCCTGTGTGTCCTATTTACATCCAGTGATGTCACTGGTTCACTTTAATGCCTCACTCTACCTCATCCTATCCAGCCAATGGAACATTCCCTGTTGTTCATTTCTTGTCATTAGTTCTCAGGTTCACACATTCCCCCCTCTGCTCTGCTTCAGATCTTCAATTTTCACTTTTTGGAGCTGTTGTTTTGCATTTCTCCTTAGCTTAGACCATCACCATGCCCTATTGCCTGGGTGAATTCAGTTTCCCATAGTTCTTTGTGGCTGTCAATGTCCTGGCTATGTCCTATGTCTTGACTTCACATTCAGGCCTCCAAGATTCCCCTCCAAATCTTTTCTAATATGGGTGTCATTACTTATGCTTTAATCACATTCAACTGGTTTCCTACAGAAGCCTTACCAATTCCGTGCATGGCCCGTGCAGTTCACCTTGTCTTTCTATCATGGCTTCTTTCAACTGTGTTAGCAAACTGACTTGTGGGAAGAAAGCACTAAGAAAAGTAAGGGGGAAAGAAAATGGGTCTTTGGTAACATCAATGTCCTTGAAATAACCAACCCTAGAACTACCCAGCCCTCCTTAGCAGTTCCTAGTATGTGCACGGCACCCATGGGTTTTAAGCAGCTTAGGTGGGATTTTTTTTCATTGTCAGTACTTGAAAGTATCCATTATCACATTGTGGTCACTTTCTTAATGGGCTCATGATTTAGCATTGCCACACAGTAAGCAAATAATTTGTAAACAAGCATGATTTCTTTGAAAATGGAGCCTATCTGCTGGGAGTCATGCCTCCACACTGTGTGCTAGGAATTCCAGAAAGTGTTGGGGTCTTCCCTGACCTCTTAGTGGACTACCTGGCACCCCCCCCCGGGATTTCACACCTCGATTCAGTCTTCTCGGGGCTGTCTGCCAGAATATATTTCTTTTTACATGGAGTTTTTTATCCAATGAAACATTATATGTTCTAATATAAAAAAGACTAAGAAATGCCTTATATATCCAATATTTACCATTTTAAATTTCACTGCTTTCTCTGCTGAGAAACACAGGCCAGTTCCTCAGGAACTAGGCCAGAAGACAGTACACTACCAACACAGCCCTGTTTCAGGAATAATCTTGGGCATCAAACACACACACACACACACACACACACACACACACAATTAGGTAGCTGTCTTATTTTTTCCCCAAATCTTAGAAGGCTCAGGCCCCAAATCTCCTTCCTCACATTATCAAGGAAGTCTAATCCACTGTGCCCTGTCTTTTACTTAAGCTATAAGGTTTTTAATTATTTATTTTTGAAATTATAATGACATCATTTTCCCTTTTCCTCCTTCCAAACCCACTATATCCCTCTTTGTTCTCTTTCAAATTCATGGCCTTGTTTTTCATTAATTGCTGTTGTATACATATATGTGTATACAGATATGTTCCTAAAGCCATTTGGTATTGTGTAAGCAACTTGAGTGCCTTTTCTGGGGGAAGCCCATTTCTCCTACTGTTGGCATTCCTTAGCTTTTTACAGCATGGTGTTTGAGCATATGTTTCTTTTCATTCACTTCATCTTTGTTTCCTTAGACGCTTCTGGGGCGTAACAAAGTCTCTGTCTATAATGAAGGAGTAGATAGTAGCCATGTGAGCAATGGATTGAGAAACAGTGAGACTGGACCTAGGAAAACTACTCCAAAAACAGTGATTTAAGCAGAAGTATTTGCCTCCTCAGGTCAGCGGCAGTCAGAGGAATGAGTGAATAGTTTTACATGATACTTCTCAGTGACAAAGAGATTGTGATGTACTGGAGAGAGGAGGCTAAGAAAGGAAAACAACTCAACCAGTTGTGTGAAGTATGAAGTTAGGAGACAGCAGTCAAGAAGGAAAAGAAGATATGGAGTGAAAATGAGAATAACTAAATTAATAAGTAACACCATGAGAGTCAGACTCTGTATGATACTAGGTGTGCAGTTCACGGACTAGACTCCAGAGTATTTCTATGAAAACCTTTCTCAAAAATAGTTTCATTACGATACTTTGATTCTATGTTTCCTGAAAATGTGGCTGATCTGTCTTGACTAGTTCTTCCTGCACAGTGAGATGGCTACCAAGGTTCTTGTCTTTGTACTATGAACTGCATCACTGTCACTCCTATACCCTCAGGTTGAGTATGACTTTCTGTGCTCACACTCCTGGTGTAACCTCTCCATGCTCACACTCTTGACCTTGATTAGGCCCCCAAATACCTTACTGAACCTTATTCATATGAAATAAATGTCCAGACTGCCAGTGGATGCCCAAAAACACAGAAAATCAAACCTTGTAATATATTGCTTTCTCCATCTTCACTGAGCTTTTAAGATGGATTACATCCATAACTTTTGCATTTTAAGGTGGAACAGTAAATTTAGCCCACACTTTTCTCCCTACTTTTAGAGTTTCAATGATTGAAGTTTCATTCTTTTTACCATCCCCCCATTTTTTTTTCAAGACAGGGTGTCTCTGTGTCACCTTGGCTGTCCTGGACTTGCTTTTTGTAGACCAGGCTGGCCTCTAACTCACAGAGCTGCTCCTGCCTCTGGGCATGCACCACTGCACCTGACATCGAAGCTTCAATCTTGTCATACATCTTTGATAATTCAACATACGTTTATTTTTGTTTTGTTTTATACTTAACTTTCTTTTTTACTCTCATTGTCTTCTCTTTTACTTCACTGCCTTATCATTGTGGGTATCAAACAGAATAGGAGGCACTTGAACACAAACACTGCAACCCTGACAGATCAGATAACCAAGATGGCCACCAAGTGGCTCGTTGGTGTGAGTACCCGCAGTGTGGATACATCAGGCAAAGGGCGGACTCATATTTCTGGGGGTGTGGCTGTGGCATGACATTGCATCATTTTCCAGAATGGTGTACAATTTAAAGCACAAGGTGATTATTTCTGGAATTTCTAAGACTTTGGCTATCATAGTTAAATCTTTGTAACTCAGAATGGTATTATTCCCTCTATTAACAAGTTGGGGATAGAACCAACTGATGGGAAAACAAGATCCTTCAATGCGGGCAGGAGCCAAGTACTCACTGGAAATGTTCCCTCAGTGGGAATGTCTCCCCCCCCCACCTCATGGGTTGTTCCATCAAGGGAAATACACTTCCTTTTGTCAAGACACAGACTTATAATTGGATCTCCTTACCACACCACCAACAAAAATCTTCCTTCCTTCTTGTTTATTGCACCTGTTCTTTAAAAAAAAAAAAAAAAGTCAATAGTCATCTTGATCCAGGAGCAGAGGAGACCCCACTGGGGTCTGAACCATTCACTCCTCATGAAGACATGAAAATACTCAGAACAATAGGGCGCACTATTGTGTATCATGTTGGCAATTTAAGCTTGAAAGTAACTTTATGACGCTTTCAGAATCAGAAGGCATTTGTTGGTTTTAGGCACAAAGGGGTGCAGTGTGTGTGTGTGTGTGTGTGTGTGTAAAGGAAAAGTGGAAGGGAGAGATGAAATTATATTATAATCTCAAAAATAAAAAAAATCTAAAAAGGTGTATGAGTGGTTTTCTCCTTTATTTCCTCATTTCCCCTCCTCTCCCTCCTCTTCCTCTTCTTCTTTTAACAGACAAGCTTATTTCATTCTTTCTATGATTCCAAGAAATCTCAGAATTATATTTGGACACTAGACTATACACCAATAAATACACAGGACTGTCAACAGATACTCTAACAGTTCTTGTTTTGACTGCATTTGTTCATTGTTTCTCTTCAGTAATTATCTCATGCATAAACTCTGACCTCTTGAATGCCACGGGATGTTCATACATCATTTTAAGTCATTTTTTGATGATGCAAACCATAAGCAATGAGACTGAACAAGAGAGAACATAAAATAAATGAACACATGTTCAAAAGGACCCCTCCTTTCAGAATGAAAGTTTTATATGCAGAAACTATAAAAGCTAGAGGGACAATGTGTGCTGTTCTGAAGGTGATTTCAAAACACAGCCATTTGGATAATCTACTTTGTAGCCTACAGTTTTATGCTTCTAACATGCAAAAATATATTTATTAAGCTATTTATAGATTTTGACATATAATTTGCTGTTCTAAACACTCATTTTTTGATCTTTGCTCTTTATACCAAACATCCATTTAGTACAGCACATATTATTCAACTGTCATAATAAGAAAGGTGAAAGAAAAGTACTGTTTTAATTTAGTAAAAAATTGTGTTTTAGTAACTCATTTCCTGCTTTTTTTAGTTATATTATTTATATATAAATTAAATAAATCATTTTATAAGAGTTTTAACAAAATTTGAATGGGCTTTTTGTAATGGTTGCTGCCTCCTGCAACTTTAATAATACCATATTGGAAGCATTATATAATCACTGAAAAGATTCTAGAAGGTAGCATACTGGTCATGTTGCACCTATTCAAAAACTACAGGAAAGGTCAATTCCATTTAAGATTTCAAATATATACCCTAATTTTAAAGCAGCCAAATACCTCACATATAATCATGAACACTTTAGGTATAATAGTACCAATGTTAGTTTAAGAAAAAGGCATATTGAACTTTGCACTAAATATATTGAATATTTAAATATAGTACATACTTCGAGGGGATTAGGAAACTTCAGGTGAATATAATTGCAATATTTCCACGGTGCTCTGGATTCATGGTCTTTAGACAAGTTGGCATCAGAAAGCTACTTTGGGTTGGGCCTGCTCTTACAGTGACAGTGGTGTTCAGGTGATGATTTATAAAAGCCTGATTGCAATCCTTGCCATTAACTACCTTATTCCTCATTGTTTTATAGCAACTACTCTGCCATTCATAACTATCAACAACTGACTCGTTGAAATTGGGTCTTCTCTAGTCTCCAAACTTGTCACCTGCAAGACGCTTTTCCTCGTTGTTAGTATAGGTTCTATATATTATTTCATAATCTTCTTTTTGTAAATACCTGCAAAAACATAGTCACAGTCTATCATAGGACACACACTCGAATCATAACTGAGCATAGTGTTTTAGAGCTTTGTTTGCATGTAATTGATAAAGATGGCCCTTGAATTCCTCTCAACTAATCACCAGTAAATAATATTGACCTTTAGAGAATAAAAATAAACCTTGGTGTGTACCACTTGACAATAAACAACCCAATGACTAAAAACTTGAAGAGATCTTCTGACAAAGGTGGCAGAGAAGTGACCACTTGCCTTAGTCAGATAAGCAGGATTTTCTTATTTTTTATTTCTTTGTTTGTTTGATTAAGGATTCACCATGATAAATGAATTGAAAAAACATAGATCTCAGAGGGGGAAAGTCAAAGAAGAATGTACTGGGTCTAATCTCATTCATAAAATGTTTTTATAAAAAATAGGCAAATAAAATAATGAAAGAAATGAATGGTTGAGTAAACTTCAGGTCAATGGTCACCTGAAGACAGAAAATGAGATATAAAGGGAAATTCCTGTGGAAAGTGGAAATCAGACCCGCAGAAGCTTTTAAAATGACAGTGAGCAAAGATTTGTTCCCTCCTAATTAGTGTGGAAAGAAAGTTTTATGAATTTTTTTGTAGCTAGAAAAAAAAAGTGTCATGTTGTCCTAGATCAATTATTGATGTCAACCCTAATATTATGAAGGCCCAGAAGATCTATGTGAGGGAGTTTTACATATTATTTTACCTGAATGGTTGGGAATTTTGACAGAGAGGTAACTGGCTCCTGTGTAGCTCTCTGTTTCTCTCTGGCTGTTGAGCAAAAAAGAGCATCAATTGTACTCATTCAGAAAAGATCAGAATATTGATGAAATCAGAAAACACAAATATGGGGTGTAAGAATGCCACCTACTCCTCTCCAGTTCCCTTTAAGCAAGGATGTAGCTCCGCTTCAGAGCCCAAGCACTACTATTTACTAAGTAGAGTGAAATCTACCTAGGAGCCCACAGTTCAAGTCATGTGCCGGAATGCTAGTGAATTTAGGTATGCCCTGGTTACTCGCATGCCTCGCTGGGTGCCTGTGCCCATTGATGCCCCTCACGCTATGACTCTCTTCAGACAGAAAAGGGATCTTGGAATTACAGCCACCATTGTTACTGCCATCTCATTGGTGGCTGTTGGAGCTACCACCACGGCATTAGCCATGAGTCATACTATGCAGACTGCTCAGACCCTAAATAATCTTTTAGCCAGTGTAGCTCATGCTTTAGATGTACAAAAAGGAATTAATGCTCAACTAAAAGGAGACTTGATGGTGTTCAATCAGAGAATTGATCTCGTGCAGGAGCAAATTGATACCCTATGGCAAATCGCTCAACTTGGCTGTCAATGGAAGTATGCTGGACTTTGTGTCACTAGCATACAACATGAGAATTTTTCCCCTGCTGCAAATCTGTCTAAACAATTGTCTAGCTATATTTTAGGTAATTGGACTGAAGAATTCGATACTATGATGGAGCAGCTGAGAGTGGCCATTGTTACGGCAAATTCTACCAGAGTGGACACAGGACTAGCCACAGGATTATCATCATGGATTGCTGCAGCCATGAATCATCTGAAGGAATGGGTGGGCATGGGAGCATTAGCAGGCCTTCTGGTGTTGGTCTCCTTGGTTTGCCTGTGGTGTATATGCAAAATTAGAGTCTCACAACAGCGTAATGCAGCCATGGTCATTCAGGCCTTTACAGCCATTGAAGCAGGACAGTCTCCCCAAGCATGGTTGGCTACCATAAAAAGCTAAAATGTTTCGCTCAGGATGCGAGGCTAAGCACTGCACTCAGGGTCAGCCGCTTTGGACCCAGAGAAGAGCAAGTCTGATTGCATGCAGGTTGATGCCCCAGGTCCCGCCTCTGAGAAAAAGGTATCGGACAGGTCTGATGCTCTTTGGGTGGATGACACCTAAATGAACATCAGTACAAAGTCCCAATTTATTTCTAATATCAGAGATCAGACCTCTACTCTTGCCTGATGCGTCTAAAACAAAAAGGGGGAACTGTAGAGAGTTGCGTAATGCCGCGCCTTAAAGATGGAGCTGGTTTCTGCCTTCCACCTTCCCGATGGTGAGTGCTCTCTGTCACAAACAACTCCATATTTGGCTAAGGCTGAGGATCTGGCTTGCTTCCATGTATGTGGACCTATCAGCATTGCCCACGAGGCACGCTGGGGTTGGCTACCCAGAGGCTATTTTAAGCTGTGGTCTGGCTTTCTCCAGGGTCAGAAGATTGTTCAAGGTTCCTGAATAAACTGCATTGAGAAGAACAAAAAAAAAAAAATCAGAAAGAAGGAGAGGAGGACCTCCCCTATCAGTGGACTTGGGGAGAGGCATGCATGCAGAAAGGAGGGTGGAACCAGGAGGGGAGGAGGGAGGGGCTTATGGGGGGATACAAAAGGAATAAAGTGTAATTAATAAAAGTTAAATAAAAAAATTTAAAAAATAAAAAAAGATTACAGAACATCAAAATTCTGCATTCAAAGCTGAAAAGTCCATTTAATGCATAAACTGTTTTTTAGCTGTGAATCTTGGAAACTTTTTAGAAACTAATCATTTATTTTAAAACAATTTTAAGGTTTTGTGTGTTGAAATGCTTATAATGAAGGGCTTCAACAATGGATATCTCGATATTTTTCAGATGTTTCTCTAAAAACATATCACCTCTTTTAAGAAGAAACAAAGAATGTCTACTACTAATATTATCTTGAGACCATTTAATTTCAGGATGAAAGACATACATGTGTTTATATAGAGATGCATGTGTATATGTATATACACATATTATATTCACACATAAGCACATATGCATATTACATGGATATATATAAAAAACAGAGTAAAATACCTTTCATCTAAAACCTATCTTCAAAGACTTTTGAAATTTCATCCAACCTTTATACCATATGCTGTATAATAAGCCCTGTTATTACATCATTACGTCAAGCTAACACAGATATTACCCCAAAGAACTGGCTCAGCAAAGTGTCTCAAAATGGCAGCTTGTCCCATCTCCCTTTGGCTTGGATTCCAATTAAGTCTGATCACTCGGGAATGGCTTTCTGGCAGAAGCTTAACAAAAAGGAAGGGACAACATGAGTCTTAAGCCATGGGGAAATTAAAGGTAATAATAGAGACCCGTGCCTACAGAGCTGTTTCTCTCACTCAACCTAGGAAATGCTGAGAGGGGCCTGGTACCCACCAATCACGTCCTCTTGAGTCCCGACTTGTTGGTTTCTTTTCCTCTAACAACCTTCAGGATAAGAACTACAGAGTGCAACTGTGATTCACATGGGTTGGTGAGATAATGAGCACCTCTGGACGGAGTCCTCACACCTGTCCTCAGCACCACCAATGTCTTCAGTTCCCAGAATCTGGCTACCGCAAAAGAAGCCCAGTTGTCTCAGAAAGAAGCCTGTGGAGGCTGCTGCTTTGTCAGCTCCTCCTCTTATATGAGTCCTTCTTTGGTTCTTGAATTGTGACATAATGAAGACACTAAGTGATATGGGAGTTGTGACACCAGGTCTGCCCCCGACTTAGTTTGTCCCAGAGAACAGATTTCATCACTTCCATAATGTGAACAAGGTTTTAACATGTTCAAAGATCCTCATAGTTTCCCTTGGATTAAAATTCTTACCACAATAATACTTAGGTGTCTCTTGCTTAACTTTCATGTGTCTACAGTATACATTGTGCTTTTCTAGAAGCTGTATGAGATATTATACAAAGAAGATGGCCTGAAGAAGCAAATATTAAAACCCACCTATCTACCACCATTAGACTAGATTTTAGAAAGGGTGAAAAGAAAATACTGTTCTTACAACTATTCATGAATTAATGAATATTTTGAAATTTATTCTTAAAAGGTTATTTTAACATAATAAGTATTGATAGTTACTAATTACACAAACTGTAACTCTTGGTTGTTCTCAGTACTTTTAAAGTTGTATGCTGACTGAGATCAATGACTTGTGGGACAAGATGATTTTCCTTTCAGCATCATGATTCTTTGATATCCTATAAGACATTGAACGTTATTGCCTAAAAAGCAACTTTTCAGACAACTAAACCTTCCTATTTATCTTGGCTTATATAGATATCACCTATAAATAAATAATGAAGATTATTTCAAAATTATACAACAAAAGGTAAATAATTAATTGCCTATCCAATGAAGTTGTTAGAGCCACAATCTTCTGCATGAAGAATCCACATCCAGCTACTCACACCTAGATTATTCTGCATTTTGAGCTCTCCTTTTCTGAAATATTTATTCTAAACGCTTACAGCAGGAGTTAGTGCCTGTCCCAAAGCCCAGCACCTCCAGAATGGATAGTGAGACTATACGGTGACTCTGAGTAAGGAATCTGGTCATTCTATGCTGAGGATCAACCTACTCTAGTAAATCTTTTCCTGTGAGAATTTGGATGTGACACGTTGTCTTAGCTACTTTTCTAGGGTAGTGATGAAACACCATGACCAAAGCAACTTATAAAAGACGGTGTTTAGTTGGGCTTACAGTTTCAGAGGGTTAGAGTCCATAATGGTGGAGTGAAGGCATGGCCGCAGAAACAGCTGAGAGCTTACTTATGAAATGGTAGGCAGGACCATGAATGCATACTGGGACTGGAAAGACTCTTTTGAAACATTAAAGGTCTTTTGAAACCAGTGATATACTTCCTCCAACAAGGCCAACCCTCCTTAACTTCTCCCAAACAGTTCTACCATCTGGGAACCAAGTATTCAAACATATAAGCCTATGGGGGTGGTGATTATTCCCATTCAAAACATCACAGATATAAAGACATCTAAATAATAACATGCCAGAAGGTATAAAAAGAAAATAGACTAGAAGGAGAAAGTCATTAGTAAATACAGTGTGTGGTCAGGGAGAGGGAGATGAAAGAGAAGCAACCACCCCTGGCGCATTAAAAGTGCCGTACAAGAATAACCTACCGCTAGAATCATCTCCAGCCTGATGGGGCAGTGTGCTGCTCAGGCTCTCAGGTAATCAAGCTGCTCACATTCTACAATCAGCGACTATTGTCACATGTCTGTGTGCATGCACAATAACAGGACAGAAAAGCCTACCAGAGTGCCACACTGCTGGAGGGTCTTCCAAGAAAATGAAATTCAAAGGGACAAAGAAGAGAAGGGCAGTACATGCAGGGAGAGGAGACACACTCACCAAAGTTACAAGTTCATAGATAGGACTTCATTTTCTTATACTGCGTACACACATGTCCAAAATTCCCTTGAGAGCTGTTGGACTCTTTATATTTAAAAAACACATATACACACAAAATAAAAAATTGTCATCTAACAATAGGAAATGGAAGAAATTGGCCATCTCAGAGGCAGGGGGAGAGTCATTTCAAAAGTAGAAGCAAAAGAATTGGGATGAAGGTAATAAAGGGCAAGGGTCGTAAAAACTCACAGGAGTGCTATTCTTTGAGAAGTTACAAGAAAAGTAAGCTGAGAACAGTAGCCGAACACAGAAATCATCATACACTGAGACCAGAGGTCAAAATGGATTAAAAGGACTCGAAATTCCCAGTATGGTTTCCTAAGAAATTGAGTTCCTTAGATTTTCAGGTGGCTGGTTTGGCTCCATTGCTAAAATGCAAAAAAATAACTACTACAATTTTCAAAAGCTTGTAATGCTCTTACTAACACATTTTCTTCCTATATGATTGTTTTCTGGATAGAGAGAGAGAGAGAGAGAGAGAGAGAGAGAGAGAGAGATGTTGCTTAATTTTAAGTAAATAATTGAAGCATCTGCACGTAGGGAATGCTCAAGAATTTGAGAGGAATTTGACTTAGGTATTGACTTCCAAACACCACGATGCCTGCCAGGATAGAACAAATGCAGTCTTTCCACAAATCTAGGCATAGAGGAACTAAGTTCTGGAAAGATCACACACGTGCGTCTGGCTTGAGGATTCCCCGAAATACTGGCCAGTGGTGAGGATATGGTTTACCACGAAGGAGGAGAAGAATATTCCAACTGGATCCTATAAGATGGTCAAATATAAGGCAGGTGGGTATCGCCTAAGAAAGGAAATAAATATTTGGAGAAGGCAAGAGCAGACACACAGAATTCAACAGAAAGGAGTCGTATTTCGAGGCAGCAAAGGTTCGGTAGGCTCAGTGTGAAGATAGTACAAAGCGAGGGAAGACTGGAACATTCACATCAGGTCAGAGCAGGACGGTGTGCTTAGGAGGATAAGGTTGCCTTGTACAGGCTGCAGTGCAGAGGGCTGACATAAAAATTAATTGCTATCATTAAAGAGCCTGTGCTAGAACAACTTCATAGAATACTCACAAATTCACAGTGAAACAATTTTACTTCTCACTATACTTAGGAAGTTTCTCCAGATTGAAGGACAAAGAGTTACACTGGATTTACATTCATGTCTGTTGAACTTTGGTGCCAATGGGATGAACATAGAAGAGCGTGAAGGCCAAGGCCCCCACAAGCATACAACTGAGGCTTGTGAGGGAAGTAGGAATGGGAGAGCCATTGAATTACAGACAAAAATAAGTTAGCTGTGACTAAGACCTATCGTTAGGGAAAACAGTGACTTTGTTACCTGACTAGCTCTGCTGACTGAATTGTTTCCTTAATCTGACTACAAATGTGCTTTAGTCAGTTGGTCTGAAGGCTTATGGAGAATTTAGTTAAGAGGCAGGGGACTATCTGGGAGATAACCATGTTTTCTGATGAAAGAGAAATCTGATGCCTTCCCAGAAGAAAAACTAAGGGCATCATGTGGCATGTGCCCTACTGAGGCACGATGATGTTTTTCAACTCTAGGAAAGAGGGTTTGGGAATGAGGGTTTCCTGGATACCCAGTCATTTTGCCTCTAAGTGCACTATACCATTTGCGCAAAGCTCCAGAGAATCTAAATTCAAGAAAACCATAACCATCAACGGAGTCTTCAAAAATTTTATTAAGAAAACGGTAATAGGACTTCACTCATATCTGCTCACTGAGGTCATCAATAGTTTCAAATTCTACCAGCTACTTACCTTTTGCTGGTTCTTTTTCACCCACACAGATTTATTTCTGATTTAATTTTGGTTTTTATCCTTGCATTTCTCTTAGACTCACTCTAGATGTATCTAGTTTCTACTTAAATTTACTTTTTTAAAGAATGTATAACTCATTGGTCTTTCACTGAATGAAACAATACAGTCCTTCCATATTATTATCATTCATATATATCTGAACTTCCAAGGCCAATGTCTCAGCACTTCAGAGAAACTTGCACCTCAGTTGCCATGTTTGTCAGATTGATGCTCACCACTCCTGTCAATGACACTTTTCAGGACCTTCTTGAAAGCATGCTTCCCTTTCATTTTTTTTCCAAAGAGATATGACCATATTTTTAACAAATAGTAACAGAAAGAGTAATGCAGGGAAGATAGGTGTACCCTGGATGGCTGGTAGGATGGTTGTGATCCAATCAGTTATCTGAAGATCAAGATCTGAGAAGCCATTGCAAGTGGCCATCTTATTCTCTGCCTTTGTCTCCTACCACTTACTTACCCAACCTACTCTCTCCACCCCTTACAACTGATGCCCCTCCTATGATCTTGCTGAGAACTTTCATAAGTCTGAAATTCTGAACCATCTGTCCTTTCCTTTGGATTTCCAAGTAAGGTGCCTGGGGCAAAAACTTTAAAGAGATAATGGCACACAAGTTGATCTCTGAGTGTGAGTACCACCTTACTTTGGAACCTGAGGTATCTTTTCTATGTCCTCAAATCAATCCCTAATTCTCTTCTGGCTTAAATGAAGTTATATAGTTATTTATTATGCTAACTCTTCATCATCTATATCTGTTTATCTGTAGCTATAGAAACATGTATTTGCTTAGTATATAGATTTCGAATACTAGGACTCTATCCCGACCATAACAAGTACTTATTGAGTGATTGTCAAATGAGTAAATGGGAATGACATGAGCCAGACAAACCAAAAGCTATATGGATAAAAATCTGATTAAGAGGTTGAGAATAGGTGACCATTACTTTTTTGTCTAAAGCTATCAGTGAGATCATAAACTAAATAGACATCTGAAGATCGGGAGTGAAATGAGAGTAAATTATGAGGTGGTGCTCATTTCAGAAAGTCATGTCTAAAATTTGTCACAGAAGGGGAGTTTCAAAATAAGACCCCAGCTTAATCAGCCTAGAAATTTTGTGAAAACTCAAAAAGGGAGAGAGAGAATAAAAGCATTAAAGCAGTCCCTTTTTCAGTTTATTTCCATAGAAAAGTGAAATCAGTATGATAAGAACAAGACTGGTGAACCTGTGTTCAGTACAGCACTGATGCCAACAGCTCAACATGCAATCTCAGCAGCTGTCAATCAACTAGGAGTCCATTAACATAGCCATGGATGAAGAAGGGGGGGGACTCAGTCTTCTAAAGTGACGGGGGATCCTAGAGACAATATGCTAAATGAAATAAGCCAGGCACCAAAGGACTCCATGATCTCACTGATATGTTTAACATTCTCTAGAAACATTAAACTCGGGGCTGGGGAAATGGCTCAGTCGTTAAAATATCTCATAAAGGAGAGAATGGGAGTTCAGATCCCCAGAACTCACATAAACGTCCGGTGAGCATGGCAGCCTGACTGTAATTCCAGCCAGCCTCAGAAGGCAGAGGCAGGGAATCCCCAGAGCAAGCTGCCTAGCAAAACTAACCACATTGGTGAGCTCTGGGTTTGATTTAGAGGCTCTGCCTCACTGAATATTGTAGAAGCCTAATTGAGGATGATTTCAGATAACATCCTTGGGCAGTCACATTCATGTGCATTCATATTTAAGGCACCACAACACGCACGCACACACACACACACACACACACACACACACACACACGAAAAAGAAAACAATAAATAAAAATGTCAAACTCATTTCACTAGTCTGAAAACAGACTAGCAGAATGATGTTTAGCAAAGACCAAGGCAAGAACGAAAGTAGCTGGTAAAAATGGAGTTGATGATCAAAGATTCATTGTTTCAGTAAACCATTTTACAGAATGGTGATTAGAATACCTAAAAATGCATGGTATATTTCGAAAGTGATAGAGTATATTTAAATGTCTTTACTACAGAAAATACACAAGTGATGAATTTGTTCATTAGCATTATCTGATCATTTCATAGTGTAAACATTTTTCAAACCATCACATTGTCCTCCATAAATTAGTGCAGTCATTATTTGCCAACTAAAAATTATTTCTGAAAGCCTTTAGCTTGCATCATAGAGGCAACTGGACAGCGAACATAGGCTGATATCTAGTGTTGGGATGAAAGGAAGACCATGGCTGAGAGGCAAAGCAGAGTGCCAGCGATGACTTACCTGCTGGGGATGCAAAAGACAGATGGCAGTTTGTTAAATGGCAAGAAGAATGAGAGGGAGAAACCAACAGGTGAGAGAGACTAAAGATGCACTAAAGGGCTGCTTACTGAAAGGAATCACCTTGAAGAGAAAGTCCTAACAGTCCTGTTGATAACACGATCTTTATAAGACTTAAAGTATATTATGTATTAATAGTTTTCTTTTGTGGTAAAAGCAAAAAGAAGTTGGTTCACCGAGAGGAGGCACCTGAATGGAGTAAATGGTCAGCATACAAAGAAAGGTTCAAATGTAATCAATTAATATGATAGATTACAAATATAACATATACACACACAGCTATATGTATACATACATAGACATAGACATTGCACATACACAAATATGTGTGTTTTGCTTATTTCATTTAGCAAATATATGTGTTACATTTATATAATTTACCTTTTCCTCATGGAGATCTACAGTACAGAGCACTCAACTGTAACCCCAAGTGGGTATTATATAAATATATAAATAATATATGCCATAAAATATATCATATCATTGTATTATATATTATATAATTATATTATAGTATTATTATATATTATAATATAATTGTATATATAATGGAGTAGATTTATATCCAGCAAGTTTTTAGATCAATGCAGAAAGGATGTAAAACTGGTAAAATTAAATTGAAAATTCAGAGGAATCCCAGCATTTGCAAGCATTAAAATACCCACTAAACATCTAAACTTAGAAATAAGTCCTGGTATCAAGGTTCTAATGTTAAGAGTATTAGAAATGAGGAGAAAGAGAGAAAATGAATGGATGGAAGGATGGATGGATGGATGGATGGATGGATGGATGGATGAATGAATGAACTTGTATGTATCTGTAACCAGCTAGAAGGCTATTTATTCAAGGCCACAGTTGAGATGAAGTAGGAGCAGGAGCATTATATTGACCTGGTGCTCAGCAATACCACAGAAGTTAATTGGCCTTTTGGGAGTTGCAGTTGTAGCCTCCCTGTGGGGAAAGGGCAAATACGGAATCACTGCCACAAAGAATAAGATTTGATTGCAGAATGATCCGACTTCCCAGTTTTCTACGGAATTGAAAGCTAAGACTAGAACCATTATCCTATTGGGTGGCACTGAGCTCACGCCTTGATTTTAGAAGAATGCTAAAATAGTGGCCAGGATCACTGCCTTTTAGGAAGACTTACTCAGTCTTGCTTCAGAAGTTTCCTCAGTTCAGCATCTTGCTCAAGAGCACAGAGGTCCCTTTGCCCAGAATCCTCTGAGATATATGTGTGTCTTTTCTACCCTCTTCTGCCCCTGGAAGATCCATCATACAGAATAATTCATTACTCAGCCACTTCGAACTGCTTCTATAGAACCCATTTTCATTGTTGCTTCAGAAAATCATAAAGATAGAGTTTCATTTCTATTTCTCCAAAACCTTGAAGAAGAAGAAGAAGAAGAAGAAGAAGAAGAAGAAGAAGAAGAAGAAGAAGAAGAAGAAGAAGAAGAAGAAGAAGAAGTTGATCTTTAGTAACTAGAATATTATATACGTTAGCCTGTCTTTCCAGGACGACTCCCTGCACAGAGTTGCTCATTGTGAGCTACCATTTTGTTTGTAAAGTGCCTCTCAACTAACTTGCACACTGTGAACAGTAAGCACACGCCCTTTTTAGCTGCTGCTGTTACTATATAAAGTCGGAGCTTAATAGCCACAGGTGCAGGAGGCTGTGTCTGATTTCTCAATCACATTCTATTGTATTATAAGCTGTTCCACCAGGGTGATCCATAATGCATGCAGTGAGCTGTGTGTTCCATCACAAATTCTACCCAGTGCTTCTGTGCCTTTGCCTTGGTGTTCCTGAGAGCAGGAGAGCCTCAGGGAGGGGTGGAAGAAATTGGAAAATATAAATAACAAATCAAAAATTGCAATTGATTGGATAAACAATTTCCCTTAGTCTGTTTCTTAATAAGTGATTGATTTTATGATCAATATTCATTATTTCCCAGAACATACCACACTGCTTATTGAACAAATGAATGGCTGAAACTACAATGACACAGAATCAAAAAGGTGAACCAATTTCTTTAATAACATGGGTTGAACAGACCGTCTCATCTTACCCAGTTGTTCCACGTCAATGCACTTCTCTTGCAGGCCTTTGGAAAAAGGCTGGAGTTCAGGGAAGCAGGGGAGGTAATTCATCACTCATTAAAAGAAGTGGGTTATAGGCGCACGTGTATGGAAGGGTGAGGACTAGCCTGGCCTTTGTCTGTTTGAAATAAAGTCTCCAAGTTACTAAACCAGGATCACTTCAAGCTCGTCCCTTTTGTTTTCCCTTCATGGTCCAGGGGATGGGACACAGCAGCGTGAAGACGCCGAGTCCATGCTCCACTGCTGGGCTGTGTGTCCTCAGCCGCTGCTGCTTTTGAAGTTGGAGGTACTTCATAGACACAGGGTGACTCAAGAAGCCAGGGTATGTCAACTTCCTAGACATATTGTTACTGAATTTCAGGAAGATAGCTAATGGAGTCTAATAATTATAGTCCAATCAAGTTCTTTATTGACATAGTTGTTTGGTTTGCTTGTTCTGGAATCATTTTGAAGCATTCCATAAAACTTAACTAGCTCCGGTAACCTATTCAGACCATCTACCACACTGCATAATGTAGTTCCCTTTGTCGTCTTAAAATAACATGTTGATCAAGATATTTTTTAAATGGCTGCCGTCAGCCTAATTTTTAGTTGTATTCCAGTGGCCTAATGGATACAGTTATGTGGTCAGCTAGTGCTGGCACCGACTTTACCAAAATGGTGGCCCTGTGTGAATAAGGGCTGTGTGTTAGAGCCCCTCATGGGTCATGCCCACTCATAGGTGAGGATCACACTACGGTTACTATGACAACCTTGCTCCTTCCAGTCTGTCTGGGAGTGAGTAAGGAACCACAGTACCTCATTTTCTCCTATCTGGACTGGTTCTCCTTTCTCATCTCTCATGTCAGAGTTGCATAGTGTCTGTAGCAAGTGCCTAATTACCCAGCTCTGGGAGACTTGCTGGACTGATCAATTATGAAAGCAACAAATGATTAACTTGTTTAAAAAAAACCCATCACTTACTTAAAGTTAGTCATCCAAAGCTTATCCAACCTACTTAAGAAAATCTCATTAAGTCAGGCTCTCCTAATTAGAAATTAGATAATTCTGACAGGAGCAAAGCAAAGTTTACCTTTGTACTGTCTGTTTAAAAAAATGTTTTTGTGAAGTAAAGGAATAATAAAAACAAGTCGTAATAATCTTTCTAAATCTCAAGTTCTAGGTTAGATTCAACGTGTCCCTAAGAGTCTTGACAAATAGCTGTCAACCATCACACTGCCTGTAAACCTCCACCTACAGAAAATACTTCAAGATTTAATTGTAAAACATTCTTATCTATCGCCAAAGAAAGTTCCCATAAAGACTTTACTAGGAAACATAATTGGAGCCTGGTAGTAATTAAAGCTATTTTAATATATGCGTAAGTGTCTCATTTATACCACATCATCAGGAATTTGTACAAGGAAAATTTCAGACAACTGGGATATTTATTTTAAGAAGCAATACTTATTTATTTTAATTAGGGAGGTGTGGCACCATAATTAAACACGAATGCTAAAGCGGACTTGATTTCTGTACCTCGGGCAAAATAACGTGGCTTGGTTTATTTTGTTGTTTGTTGTTTGTTTTGGTTTTTTGTTTGTTGTTTAATCCAAGTCTCTGTCTGTGAAATGGGAATGGTAACAGTAATGCTTGATGATAAAATTCTGTCTTAATGATATAATGCACTTCCTGAAGCCTTCAGTCCACGCTTGTGTCAAAGTGAATTTGCAGTATGCATAGATTAGCATTATTTAATACTGCCCAAAAGAAATTACAAAAATCCTGTAGACTGGAAAGCTGGTCAGTGTTTTTGTTCGTTTGTTTGTTTGTTTGCTATGTGGGTGTGAGGACCTGCAGTTAGATGCCCAGAGCCTACTTAAAGCCAGACTTGTGTCTGTAATCCCAGAGCTTCTGTAGAAAGATGGGAAGTGGAGATACAAGAAGTCCCTGATGCTTGCAGGCCGGCTGACCTGGCTCTTACAGTGGTAAACCACAGGAGAGACCCTACCTGAAAAAGAGTGGAACAGAAGAAGCAACACCCAAAGCTAAGTGTCATGGCATGTGTGTGGCCCCATTTGCACCCCGCACACACACACACACACAGACAGACAGACAGACAGACAGACAGAGAGACAGACAGATAGGGGCTAAAAAAGAAAAATAACACATTGCACAATCATCTTTCATGTTAAATACTACCTCCATCAAGATTTAACCCATTCATACATTCAAAATCAACATCATAGAGGGAAGTTTCTATTCACTTCTGTTTTAATAAATATATCAACTTTTTGCACTTCTTCTGGCTTCATCTCTTATTCCATGATGGCTCATTTTCTGCTCAAAAAATGTCCTTAATGATTCAATGTAGTGACATTGTAAGGAGAGTGGTCCTGGAAAGGTTCTTCAGGGTATATGTGCTCACCAGAGTGTACTGTGTTCCTTCTGGAAGCTGCTTTCCTCCTTGATAGTAAGGACATTTCCATGTTCTATGGAATTGTAGAGTGTAATATTTATACTTGAGTTTTCTGAATAATCGGACTCTCCATGTGACATAATAAACACCCATTATTCCTCTCCATGAGCAATGCAAGCATATTTGAATATCTTGGCTATTTCCTTATATGTATTAATTGAAAGTTCTATGAGTGAATTGTCACTGACACTGTCTATCCTCCAGCTAATAACATTTCACATAACTTATTTCATTGAATCATGGACTCCTTTTAATTGAGAGAAGACCATTATAGTCAGAGTGACGTATTTATGCTCCATAGAAGGCAATAAGTAACTGATAATGTATTCTTTCTCTCTACCACCCACTTGCACTTATGAGTTATATCCATACAAGAGAAAAGTTTGGAAGGATTTGGGAGTGAATTTCGTTCTTCAGTCTTTCATCACTTAAATCATGTTGAAAGATTTGTGGGCAGTGAAGACTTCAAGCATTGTGAGTGGGGCCCTCTAATGAGTTTCCACACATCAGCATGAGGTTCAACACAAATGGGAGTACAGACTATTTTGCATGTGGTGTTTGTCATCTTGTGGAGTATAATATGAGCTGGTGTAATACTCAGAATTCATGACATACATAGGTATGTATTTCACTTGGGAATTGGGAACACACTTCTATAGAGTAGAACAGACTGACATCAAAAGATACATGTTCTAGAATATTACATTATAAAATGCCCATCCTATTCCTCCATGTGTCAAACTTAAAGGAGCCATAGTCTAGTTACACAATCCAAATGTGATCCTTCATGGTGGTGAATATGACAGATACGTCAAATGCTGGTATTTCTCGTGCCACTGGGAATGGTGGGCATAACAAAAGGATGATATAAATGGAAGCATTAAGCTGACAGCAATGCCAGGTTAAAAATTAAAACAATTGAGGGGATAAAAGAGAATCCTTAGCCCGGGGTGGTGGCACACGCCTGTAATCTTAGCATCTGGGAAGGCAGAGGCAGGTGGATCTCTGTGAGTTCCAGGCCAGCCTGGTCTACAAAGTGCATCCAGGACAACCATGGATACACAAAGAAACGCTGTCCTAAAAAAACTGAGAGAGAGAGAACGAGAGAGAGAGAATCCTTCTGATGCCAGGCTCAAGACAAAATAAGAGACAGAAGAGAGCTCACAATTCCAAGAAACTTTTTTAAAAGATTCATGGAGCCTAAAAAAAAAATTGCTTTTGTCATTCACCTGGATTGGAGCACAAGTCCAGACCCTTTAAAGTGAAAATCTGGAGAATGGCAGATAAAAATACTATCCTACCTCTTAGATGTAGACTCAGAATGAGTGTCAGGCTGTAGTCAAAATCCAGGAAAGAGCAATCAACCACCTATCCTTGGGGTGACACTATCCACTTTCACCAAGCCTCTTCACCACAGTTGCAAGCCATGTTCTGTCTCATGTTAAATCAGTAACACAAAGTTATTGTTAGAGTACCTCAATGTGTATGTGTATTATTCTCCTAATTTACAGGGTTTGAATATTAACTTTTGTGTCTTTAAATTCCAATAGGTTCCCACACCATTAAGTGTCAAGACTATTTATTTCACTCATCTTCTTGTCCTACACAAATCTAGTTGTTTAAAAGGTTGAATTAATTAGTCCTGAGTGACATAATTATTTCCAGTACTTCCATCACCCAGAGTGGTTCACATTATGACACGTAGCTTCAAATCTCAAATATAAAAGATGATATAATTGAGTAGCAAAGAAAAATTAATTCTTTTATATAGCTGTATCATTCCTGTACAAAAATGAAAGGGTTCTATAGTATTTAACTGACTGAAGTGCCCTTATTTAGTCTGTCTTGCAAATGGTCATATGCCACATAAGCTACAGGAAGTTACCTGAGAGAAGAACAGGAAGTAGGCTGTATAGGAAGGACATTGATGGAAGTCCTCTCAGGTCATCAGGCTAATGTTCTGTTGTGATGCTAGGCAGTGTGCTTAAGGTTTCTTAAGAACATGGGTGTGCATGAAAAGTGAATAAAAATAAATAAATGAGAAAAAAAAGAATATGGGTGTGTTCTTTTACCAAGCAGAAATTAAACTATTTCACAAACAGATGAAATGATTTAGACATTTATGTCCCAAAATGCCTTTTTACTGGCATCATCAGAAGCCAAAGTGTCTAAGTCTTCTAGCACCAACAGCAATCATGTTGAACACAGAACCTTTAAAATGTAGTAAACTATTTATAACTCTTGATAATGAGATAGAAAGGACCAGCATGCATCTTTTATACAGTACAGAGGTTAGCTGTTTATCCCATGAAGGAAAACTGTAAAAATCTTATGACATTTCAGTATAAGTTAGTGTTCTTTTTATAAAGGTAAGAGGTATAAATTGGTGGCTTTTTGCTGAGGAAAATATACTTAACTTGGTCTGTAAGGTTTCACTCATTATTTTAGTTGTAGATGGAAAAAAAACGTGTTATTTTTTAAAGGACTGAAACTTAGGAAAGAGCTTTAGGAACTGGTACTAAGAATCATTTCCATTGTAATATAATTTTACCACTGAGAATGATATGTTTGCCACCTATAAAAAGCTCCCATCTCCTCACACTTCTTAGCAACTTGAAAACAGAATATTATAACCTGTTTCAAAATCCTGCAGATCAAACTCTCAGAGGAGTTTAAATTCAGCTGCTTAAAAAAAATCATGTAAGAATGTATAGATTCTAATTAGTTTATAAGGCAACTGGCATCAGAAGGTGAATGAGTGCTCACTGGAAACAGCATACGTGTCTTTCTAATGATAGGGACAAATTAAAATCCAGAGACCACAAACAGTACATGCAGCCACCGGGACATTTTCTGCTGTACCTTGTGATTGTCAGGGCTGATTGCCAACTTAGCAGGATCTAGAATCACCTACGAGACAAGCTTCCAGGCATGCTGCTGAGGCGTTGTCTAGATTCTTTTAATTTAGTTAAGAAGATACATCCTAAATGTGGGTAGCACCCCATAAGCTGGGAGACTGGACCTAAATAACAAGGAGAAAGAGCTGAGAGATGGTACTGATGGCTCTCTGCCTCCTGACTGAGTATTCAGAGCGACCTGGCTGTGTGCCTTCCAGTCCCAGTACCTACTTCATCTTTCCTGAGGTGATGGACTTCAAAGTCTGAGCCAAAACAAGCCTCATGTCCTTAAGTAGCTTTTGTAAAGTATATTGTCCAGCAATAAGACAAGTCACTGAGGCATACCTAAACTTTAATAAACTGTTTTTTGTTTGTTTGTTTGTTTGGGTTTTCTTTTTTTTTCTTTTTTTGGTTGGTTTTTCAAGACAGGGTTTCTCTGTGTAGCCTTGGCTATCCTGGCTTTGTAGACCAGGCTAGCCTAGAAGTCAGAAAGATATACTTGCCTCTGCCTCCCCAAGTGCTGGGATAACAGGTGTGTACCACCTCACACAGCCATTTAAAATTTTAAAATAAGAATATAGAGCCAGATGTTGTATCACAAAGCCTTAAACCAAAATGGTGAAAAATTCAAATAAGAATGAATCATGCTCATCAAAATAATCTGTGTGAAACAAGGGAAAGCTTTATGCTATTATTTAAAATATTTTACCTTAGTATGTCCCTGACAGTCAAGCTACCCAGACATATTCTATTATGTATCTGCATACTCATGCAATCGTACATACAAAATCTACAAGGACACACACATGCATATTTGGAGATAAGTGTCAAAGAGAAAAGAACATTGAGTGATGTATGTCTTTAGAAATTGGACCACTCTTGGGGGCCATTCTCTTCAACTTGCATATTCTGTTTCTTTAAGTAACATTTAATGGGTGTCATTTCAGATTCTAGTAAACGGAGGGAAATCCTGACCATGGGACACTCTTTCCTTTTGTTTCTTTTTTTTTAAATATTTTTTTTAGTTATTACAATTTATTCACTTTGTAACCCAGCTGTAGACCCCTTCCTTGTCCCCTCCCAATCCTGTCCTCCCTACCTCTTCTCCTATGTCTCTCCCCCAGTCCACTGATAGGGGAGATCCTCCTCCTCTTCCATCTGACCCTAGTTTATCAGGTCTCATCATGACTGGCTGCAATGTCCTCCTCTGTGGTCTGGTAAGGTTGCTCCCCTCTCAGGGGGAGGTGATCAAAGAGCCAGCCACTGAGTTCATGTCAAGAGACAACCCCTATTCCCCTTACTAGGACCACTTACTACCCACTTGGACACTGAGCTTCCATGAGCTACATCTGTGCAGGGGTTCTAGGTTATCTCTATGCATGGTCCTTGGTTGGAGTATCAGTCTCAGAAAAGACCCCTGGGCCCAGATTTTTTTGGTTCTGTTGTTCTCCTTGTGGAGCTCCTGTCCTCTCCACATCTTACTATCTCCCCCTTCTTTCATAAGATTTCCCAAACTCTGCTTAAAGTCTGGCTATGAGTCTCAGCATCTGTTTAAATACACTGCTGGGTAGAGTCTTTCAGAACTCCTCTGTGGTAGGTTCCTGCCTTGTTCCTTGTTTTCACCCTCTTCCGGTGTCTAATCGTGGTTTCGAGTCCATAAAATATGAAGCATCATATTGGACCTCAGAGCTCAACCCAGGAAGTGCAGTGTGTGATTTTCACAACCGTGAGTAGAAGTCAGTACAGCCCTTGCTCAGCCTCCAGCGGACAAACACTTCTTTCTTCCTTTTCTTCCCTTAAGATCCTGTAAGATCCATCCCGGGTGCTCAAGAATGTAGACCCAGTTTGTCTCTCCTCGACCTGCAAAGAACCGAGCTTAGAAAAGGACGAGCAGCAGCCCCACAAGAGTCCCATCCGTGTCCCTGCCCCGGGCCTTGAAATTTCAAGAAGAAACACACCTGTGGTTTCAAAATAGCCCTCAGCATGTCTTCCAAAGGCTCCCCAGTTTCAGCTGCAGACGTTGTGCAGGCAACCGCTATTCCAGCTACTCTATTCCCTCCGCCGTCCTTCTGTTCCTCTGCCCACACATTTCACAGAGCCACCAGAAGCCACCAGGCAAGCAGCTGCCGCAGAGCCCCAAGCAAAGATGATGATTTTAGAGACTTCTTGAGGGATGTTTTCCAAATGCCAGAAAGCATAGAATCAAAGAAAATTCGCCCTCTGGAAATCCCACAGTGCAGAGGAGAGAGTGAGGTCGCTTCTGCACACCCAGTTACAAGAAAGGGTGAGTGACTTAGGATCTGTTTTGAGGACTTGTGGTTCAAAAGCACGTTCCCTGAAAATGTGGAAGCAAAATCAGTCATGCTTTCTAAACCATCCTGAGAAAGTCGCAGAAGTCTCTGGGGCAAGCTTCACAGTGCAGTGCATTCTCATAGAAGAAACCTGGCGTTTCTGTCTTCCACACAGCCCCACTTCTCTCCATCTTCCAAAGCAATTCTCTTTTCAGAGCTCCATGAGAAGAGATGGATTCTAGCACATTGTTCTAGAATGAAATCTGTAAATAAAGAAATCACAGGGAAACACACCAACCTTTCTTATGATCACTCTTGCCTCTCAGCAGGAAAGCAAACAGAAGCCATGAGCACCAAGGTCCACCCATTGGCACCTATGGCTGGTATCATAAGGTAGGAAATTGGTAGCACATGATGGCCATTTATCATTACACCTTTGGAAGAGCTTAAATTTAGTTTGTAATAGTGTTCATTACCTCCCCATTCCCCATAGTCCTACACTTCAGTGGGATGATCCTCTCACAGTCCAAGTATTCAGTGTGGGGAATCTGAGCTTTAGACTAGACAAACACACAAGCAGAAGGCTCAGCAACTTGCCAGCTGAGCAACTATGGTGGTTTCAATAAGAACAGGCCTAACAGGCTCATATATTTGAGTGCTTAGTCACCAGGAAATGGCACTGTTTGAGCAGGATTAGAAGGATTAGGAGGTGTGGCTTTGTTGGAGGAAGTATGTCACTGGGGGTGGGTTTTGAGGTATCAGACTCTCATGCCAGACCTAGGTCCATTCTCTGTCTCTTTCAATCTCTCTCTCTCTCTCTCTCTCTCTCTCTCTCTCTCTCTCTCTCTCTTTCCCTCTTTCCCTTCCTCCCCCCTCTTTCTACCTGCAGTGCAAGACATAGCTCTCAGATATCGGCCAATGCTAGGCTTGCCACCTTTAGTGACATGCTTGCTGCCATGTTTCCAACCATGATAATTATAGACTAAATCTCTGAAACTGTAAGCAAACCCCTAATTAAATGCTTCATTTTTATCAGAGTTGCCTTGGTCATGGTGTCACTTCACGGCAATAAAACACTGACAACGACAGAAGTCATAGGCAAATTTCCCTTTAAGAATTTATTTTAGTCACCCGAGGACTACAGAGAAGTGTTAGCAGATACTTGAAAAATTGTTATGAGTAATGAAATTAGGTTGGATAATCAAGAACATAGTAGCACGTTATCTTAGTTACTTTCTATTGCTGTGAGGAACACCATAACCAAGACAACTCTCACAAAATAAAGCATTTCCTTGGAGGATTGCTTGAAATTTTGGAAGTTTAGTCCATGATCATGACAGTAGGAAACTCACAGGCATGGCACTGAAGCAGTACTTGAGAGCTTTACATCCTGATCCACAGGCAGCAGAGAGACTGGTCCTGGCATGGGCTTTTGAAACCTTAAAGCCTACTCCCAGTGTCAATACTCCTCCAGCAAGGTCACAGCTACTCCAACAAGGCCATACCTTATAATCCTTTGCAAACATTTCTACTAACTAGTGACAAAACATTCGAATATATGAGCCCATGGGGGCCAGTATCATTCAAATCACAGCACACCCTTCACATGTAAGAACTATTCAGTCAACATCAGCTTCCATCAGGCACTATTTTATACTTTCTCAGTGCCATCCCTGGCACTCTTTGGCACTGTGGGCTGCATTCATTGAACATAGCTTTGCTTCTTTTTTTCTGAAGGACTGGTGGAGCACAGACTGCAATACTCGAAGAAATGAGTATTCTCCAAGAAAGCCACTGTCTTTGACCCCAACTCCACATCCCCTGATGTTTAAACACAAGGATCTTCTCTTTCAGAAATTAGTCAGTTTGTTCCCTTCTCCCTAAGATAGTGGTTTTGGTACTAATACACCAGAACAAAATTTATTTTCCACCATTGGTAAAATATCAAATGTAAACCTTATTCCATTCAGCATAGGAGATATGTATACATATAGAAGAGCCATAGTATTCTCTATGGCTATCGTCAATTGTCATAGAAGATGGACTTCAAGACAAAATGCTCACCATTTACAAATACTACCTGGCACCATAAAATATCAGCCGGTATTTCTCATCTTCAAAGATCTCCAGCAGAATGATGTAACCTGGGTACAATTAGTTGTACTCAGGGCCCGCATTACCACTTTTGCTCATATTCTGGCTTTTCTCCAAGGATTGGAGGATAGCTCTGTGTGAGACCCACAAAGGTCATTTCAGTGGTACCATCAGGCCCTTGGCTAGTTGCTACCAGCATTTCTCATGAAGCTATGAGGATGGGAACTGATCCAGATGAGGTTTCAGAGCCTTTGTTGGTGACATAAAGACCCCAGCTGCTGCCTGACCAGTGATCATGGCCAAGGACCACTGCCAAGGCATATTCTGTTTTTCCTAGCTCATATTCATTTCTCATGTAGTGCTAAATCTGCTCTTATTAACTGTGGAAGTTTCTTTTTCTATGCTCTTACCCTCAGGATGTTTGTGACTCCAAATGGGACTTTCCCATAGAGATGCCTCATGCAGGACCTATGCATAGCTGTGTTCTCAGATTCCAAGATCTACTTGATAAATGAAGGCCGCAACTCCTTTTGTCTTTTAGGTTGATTATCCCCGATCTTTAAGATAAACTGACTCAATTATTATCATTGACTTTCAGCTCTCAGCCACAACCCACATAAGTCAATTTCAGATTCTGTTTCATGATCAGGTTCTCTTATTTACTGGCACTTTATCAATCTAGGATTGGGATCTATAGAATTTTTCCTGTGAGGAAAGTTGTGATTTCAGCTCACTACTTCCTGTTTGGCCAATATTTGATCACTAACAGGAATGTCTTGTCTGAGTAAGTCTCACCTATCTACCTTTCTTTTTATTATTCTCTGTGTCTGGACTGTTACCCCAATGTGTCACCCAAAGACCCCTCTGCTGTTCAGTCCTGAGACCTTCTCTGTTACAGCATGTTTGTGAATAACAAGAAGGAGCCAGTGCCTCCGGAAGAAACCCAGTGCATCTCTTCCCCAAAGCCTGGCCTCTGGACTCTGCCTCAACTCACTTCTGCTCCAGTCAGTCTTAACCAGTCTGTTCACCAGCACCCACACATCGTCACAAGTCACCTCCTCACTCAGAAACTGACATGACATTAGTTAAGGAACAAACAATCAGGATGCCTTCTAAGGGTGGAAAATGCAGACTTTCCCTGACCTAAAGAAATGTACACTTTTTTAAAAATGACAAAAATTAAATACAGAAAAGAGAGAGAGAGACAGAAACAGAAGCAGCTCAGATGCAATGATATTGATTTCAGACACATGGGACATAGTTTAATAGAAATAAAACACGCATTCCATCTTTCAACATGTCTTTAGTCTTTTTGCCTCAGAAGAATGTTATTTTCAGTCTAGGGAGATGGCTCAGTGGGCAAATGTTTGCTTTTCAGTTCCAACCTGAGTGGCCTCCAGAACCTGCAGTGTGAAAACCAGATGCCATAACTTACAGTAGTCTGTAATTCAAGAGCTCCTTCAGAAAGAGGGGAGCAGATGCAGGGGTGTGTGGGCCAACTAGCCTGGCACACACAGCCACAGAGTGACAAAGAGACCTTGTCTTTCTCAAACAACCTGGAAGACAAGAAGCCACACCAAAGTTGTACCCTGACTTCCACACCCATGCATGGCACACGCCTACCTGCACCCTCACACATGGACGTACACAAAGATAAAAATAAAACAACAATATTTTCTGCAAAAGAAAAGGGCAGCATTGGTCTTAGATTCTGAGCTTCTCTGGCTTGAGCTGGCATTGTACGGAGCATGCTTTTTATAGAGTTTAAAAAATAATTAAAGTTACCTCAAAAATGAAACTCTCACCAGAGAGGGGGGAGAGACAGAGATAGACAAAGAGAGAACAAAAGGAAGGAAGAGAGAGACAGAGGGAGAGAGAAGGAGAGGGAAAGAGAAAGAAGGAGGGAGGCAGGGAGGAGAGAGAGAGAATACAAATTAAGAAATGTTAGCATTCACACAGCTCCTCTCTGGCAGCCATCTTGTTTCTTGCCCCAGTATGTAAAGTTAGTAATTCTAAAACAATAAAGATGGGATAGGGAAACTCCTTCCTAATGAAACAATTTAAATGAGCTCCTTAAATACTTTTAACTAGCATTTAATTTATTTTTAATCAGGTGCTTATCATTTGTTAAATAAATTCCAAAGGCCCCGGGATTGCACAGTCCTTAGACAGGCTAATCTCCCATTGGGAAGCAACACATATTAAATAGTTGCTAAACCTTGGTAAATACACTTTTAATAATTAATTCCAGAAGTATTTAGCTAGCAGTAATATACTGGATATTTCAGCAGTATTGTAATCCATGGGATATTGTCCAGGGATTTCTCAGATTAACACATTTGGGTTCCCGAGTCCCATCTGTATACCTCTATCTGAATTCACAGCAGGTGATTTAACACATGGCGGCCAGCTCCATGTGTCTGAGTGACCAATGATTTTATTACCGTATCAGTGAGATCAAATCAGTGAAATGCATCAGCCGAGGAAATGCTTAGTAAGGGACGAGACAGACGGCAGCTTACAAGTCAACCTGGGTTTTCCAAAATGATAACTACCGAAAAGAAAAATTACTTTTCCTGTTGAGATGTGTAAATATTATGTAGATATTCTAACTCCATCTCTGTGATGGATGGTGCTCAATTTTAAACATATTTCAGTAATGCCTTAATTTAATAGAATAGAAGATGCACAAGATGGTGAAGGATCAAGGTGAGAATAAATTGTCTGGCACAGATGGTTTAGTCTTATTCTAAAAACTGCGTGATTCTTGCTTCCCACATCGTGAAGGGGGGGGTGGGGATTGAAAAATAAAAGAGCTTTGCATTCTTTTCATCTTTAAACAATATATTGTGAATTACCACTTTGATCGAGTCTGCAGAGCTGGTCCGCTTCCAACTGGTCTTCTCCAACATGACTGCCATCCCTGTCTCTTGCCAGTTTGCTCTGAATCGCTCTGCTAAAACAAGTCCATGCTGACCTTTGTCTAGCAGAGCCCCTTCGCTTCCCCACCAGGACAGCAGAGAGTGTCTTGACCAGTAGATGGTGCTCCAGAGCAGGCAGCAGCCCGGGGTTTCTGCGGGGAGCTCGGAAGGACCGCATCAAACACTCAAGGGATTTTTAAGTCTTCTGGTTATCACACTGAGTGAGGAACTCTCCAGGCCTGACTCGCCTCAGCGCCATCCTCTCTCTGTCAGGTTTCATGAGGGCATTCCTTGTTCTTTCCAAAATAACACGGGCGTTCCCCAGCACTGTGCCCCAGCCTGTTTCTTCAGGTGGGGTATCAGGGAATACGTATGTAAACACGGACCCTGCACAAATCTTTCACTCCAGTAGAAGTATTCCATTTCTGCCTGAGTTGTGAAAGGCACCGCTATGATTACGTTTTGGTAGTGGTAAAGATCAAACATTTTTCCGGAGCCATTATACTCTAAAATGTTAATGCAGTTTTTTTTTTTAATGTGATCGATAGATAAGGAGGGGGTGGCTATAAATTACTAAAGGCAAAACCCGTTCTGTTAGCACATGGTGGATTCTGCAGTATTTGATAGTCTGTGTTTTACTGGGGGTGGCATTTTTTTTTTTAATTTGGGAAAAGGGTGAGTTTTGCTTTTTATTTTTCTTTCTTTCTTTCTTTCTTTTTTTAAGAAACAAAAATACCTGTCTTTGTCTCATTTCAAGACGGATATTTTTATCAAGACTCATTCAGGAAAATGTAATTCTAATGTGCTATAGCATAGGTTTCAATTAACATTCTCCTCTTCCTGACAGCCTTTACATTACGTGTTTTATGAAATCATTAACTATTGTCGTGTTTCTATTATGATACTATTAGGAAATAAAGAGACTTATGTAAATGGAGATGTAAAAGAAATGTATGACAGTTACTCGGAGCAACATCTGTGCACTATCATCCATGCTCACACTAATTTTCTAAAGATTGTTCCATTCATTATAGAACATTGTTAGCTGTTGTGGCACAACCCTTATTTCTATGCATTTAGGGAATGAGGCAGAGAGTGGGTAAATGAGAGCCTAATCAATACCACTTTTCATTTTGCATCTAATGTGCTCTCCTTCCCTTTCTTTTCCTCCTGCACAAATCCAAAAAAGATCCTGACGTTACAGTCATAAAGTGTAATTCTTCTGCAGAAACACAGACAATAATGCTTTCTGTATTCAGGCGTATTGCATATTCTAATGGCATTTGGCTAAATTGAGTATGGATTTAACATCAAAGGCTTCATGAATTTTTCAAATGAGATATTAAAGTCAATATTTCAAGTGAAAGATATTTCAATTTAGTTGCATACACAACAATAAAAAACTTCTACAAGGTAGAGGTACGAGTGGCTAGAGCAGTATTAGTTCATTCAAGAAATTATTAGTTTATAAGAAAATCAAACACAGGGTTGTGATGTGGCAATGACTGAATAAATTAGACTAACCGATATGCGCCAGAGTGCTTTATCTCCAACAGGCTGAACCGGTACACTTACCACAGGCATGTTCAGGGCTCCTGGCTAGATTTCTTTTCTTCTAAACTCCGTTGATTAGCATGAAGATTTGCATTACCATTTCATAAATCCCCCTATTTTCATTTGTACGAAGGAAGGACTTAGGATATGCGGGGAAGGAGCCAGTTTTTCACCTTGCACTTAAGTGGGTCTTACGTCTTAGGTGTCGATACTTAAAGCCAGTCTCTACAAAGGTGCTGAATGTTCCAGAAGGCTAAAGGAGGCTCCATTGCAATACACGAGAAGTCCCTGACCTGTTCACAGTTGTCATATCACGGTAAGTTAAAACTGGGATTTCGGGCGCTGGAGAGTGGCTCAGAGGGTAAGAGCACCGGCTGCTTTTCCAAAGGTTCTGAGTTCAATTCCCAGCAACCACATGGTGGCTCATAACCATCTATAATGAGGTCTGGTGCTCTCTTCTGATGTGCAGGTGTACATGCAGGCAGAGTACAGAAACATAACAAAAAAATAAATGTAAAAAAACAAACAAAAACAAAAGAACTGGGATTTCAAGGCGCCCCAGGACTGAAGAAGTCAAACGAGGCACATGTATGGTACTGTCCCATTTCCCAGATGGACAAGGTGAAGCATGAAACGGCTTGCATTCCTGTTGGCCCCTGTCCCTTGGGAGAGCATCAGGCTTGTGTGTAGAGGTCAGTGCAATGGCAGAAACTAGAACTTCATATCTGCATCTGCAGGTCCCGGTGGCAGACATTGGGTCAGTGCCGTCCTCTCACTCCCACTGGCTACAGTGGCCCAGCAGTTCTGTCTGCTTCTGTTTGTATTGCCTCTTTGTTCAGCTTTGGTCTGACTTTGCTGCATTAGCCGCCCACATCCTCACCTATCTGCATTGACCAGGGCACCACTGCAGTATCTTCTGACATTCTTCAAGGCTCTATTGGTTTAGTCACCAATTAGCTCTCCACATCACATTAGGCACTTAGTTCATAGACAGTTTGTGTCATAAGAAGACAAAACCCACTCACAAACACACACCAAACTAGAAATGACCTGCCTGGGAACATGAGTGCCACCCCGCTGATTGGGAGGGAAGATTCTTTCCTGTGTTCCTGACACAGTGCTTGCAGCAGGCCGGAAATCACACAAACACTCCGGGCTGTGTGCTGTGCGTGGTGAACTGACTGTTCCCGGTGTGTGATTCAAACCAGCATCTCTGAACTCCTCACTCGATCGAAGCTCCTAAAAGAGAAGTTGTCATGGGATCCGACTGCCCCAAAAGACATGGAGATTTCAGTGTGCGGTTGTAAGAATTATTACTCATGTTTAAGATCGGGAATCACATGTTCATACTCTATAGCGAGGGAGACACACACACACACACACACACACACACACACTGGATGTTTTTTCACATAAGAAAAAAATATTAGACCCAGTGCTACTTCTTGTGATTCCAAAGGCAGTGGAGTCCCCCAAGAGGACATTTTCATTGGGACACCAGGTATGTGGCCACAAAAACGCTTCATCTGGTTAGTGCTAGCTCATGTGACAGCGCTTCCTTTGCAATGGGATTGTGAGAAGCTATTTTTCACCATTCCCATCCCCACCCCAGTCACAACAACAGCAAAAGTCTCTAGAACTGAAAATCGTTTCTTTGCCTCATTACATTGAAATCATCAGACTCATTTCAGTCTCAATTCTCAAACTTCCCTCCCCTCCTTTTATGCCTCTTGCTTTTTAAGGGACCTTATTATAGGGAGGGGGAAAGTGGAACAAGCCTACAATTCATACTCATTTTAAGGGTTTCAGTTCTAACCTTGCTCCTGGGCCTGCCTATTTATATATTGGAGTCTTTAGAAAACTGTTGATCTTCTCCTGTTTATCATGTCTTTATTTAAACTGTAAAAGGAGCTTTGTAAAGAACATGGCTTTGTCTCTCTAACTAAAGCCTACATTAAAATGCAGCCCCCGCCACGGCTGAAAACAGAGCCTTTGGACTCAAACTAGTCCCAAGTCAACTCCTGCCCACATCATAAAACCAGTAAGCTATTTGGCACGGAAGAAAAGAGATGGGAAAATGCAAGAATGGAAAGGCTAGGCCGACTATGTGCCTAAGAGCCAGGAATATAAATACAGAAGGAAGGGTTAGCAATGCTCACGAAGTGGCAAGGGAAACATCAGAGGTTTATGTGATAGCCAGTGTTCATATTCCTAAAAGAAAGTGCGCATTTTAAAATTTTCACTGCACATCTGTGCATTGCTACATTTTTAAGGGCCTGCTAGGACTGGAATTACAGGAGATTTGAGGCTCAGGAGCTGGTAAAGCTGTGCGGGGGAGGAAGGCTACTGGAGATCCTGGGGATGTGGGGAGAACGTAGTCTCTGCCAGAGAGGAACATTTAAAAGGTTCTAGCCGAGGAAACCGCCAGCTTTATGTATGGGAAGTTGAAATGGAAACCTTCGTAGTGCCAACGACCCCGAACAGCAGCGGGGAAATCAAAATGTGCTCCTTAATCTGAGTTAACTAATCAAAACCAGGCTACTCCCCCTTTGTCACTCCACTACCCACCGCATCGTCCCTGGCTTATTTTTCATGACCAGTCATAATTTGCAGCAAAATTAAAAAAAAAAAAAAAAAGCAACAAAACCAGAAAGACTAAAAGGTCAAAGTGCTCCGACAAGGCCCAGCAAATTTGAGATTTATCAGTGAAGGAGAGAATATGGGGTTTTCCCACTTTTCATTTCTTTCTCTCTGTGGCTCAGATGGTGACACAAGGTTAAAACTTCATCACAGATGTCCTCAAATTGAAATCAAGAATGATTTTCAGATGCTGACTTTCATGATCAAAAGAAAGCGTCTCCTCTGTTAGCGTTTTCTAAGCATTCAGATTCACAGTTAATTTAGTGCAAAACTCCCTCCTTTTTTATTGAACATAATCGTTTAATAAAACTGAACTGATAAATTATCCGAAGAAATACATTACAGGGTGTGCCCCAGACCAAGCAGGATGGAGGCTCTTATTAAGTAGTGATTATCTTCATGGATCTGCATTACCATTCAGTTGGAGATGCTGCTGACATGAAGATGTATGATGCGGAGGCTGGAGAAAGAGCCCATTTAAGACAGGTGAATACTTAATAGTAATTCAACATACAAGGCGTCAAATGCCTTTCACAGGAGTTCAAGGATTTTTTCCTTTTTTTCCCCTTCTTTGCAATTTTATATGAGTGTTTATAAATAAAATGAGAAATGGGACTCCATTTGGTAGCCATTTGACTTATTCAAGTTTAATGGCCATTTAAAACTTTGCAATTTATCATTTTAGTGGTCTTTCTCATCTCCCTTTACATTTATTTATTTATTTATTTATTTATTTATTTATATCTGTTCTTCACCTCTCCTGAATCCTTATGGATGACCCACAGTCTAGGTACGCAGGAGAAATTTATTGTACCTGGAGTGTTTGTTTACCTCTCGGTTAGGTGTCTTCAAGGCTGATTCTGTCAGAGTGAACCAACTGCAGAAGATCTCGTGCATGTGCTCTTGTTAGTCCCTGCTGGGTATACCAAGGGACCCTGCCCTCTGTATCCATATCCCTACCACACTCACCCTTCACTGCCCATCCTAGTGTCTATCCAGGGAGTGATTTCTATACAAATTTAGGATCAACAAAACTGTCTATTCTTTTAGGGGTATTTTTCTGAAGTTGGTTTTAACTAAAGAGGATCTTGATATTTCAAGAATAAGTAGAAGGATTAAAAGTAAAGTAATTCATGAACAATGAGTTCAAAATAGTTGGAAAATGTCCACTCAGACTGAACCCATCAAGTTGCTATTGTTTAAATGCAGGTATAAATTTGTTGCTTATTTTGTGTACAGTTGATACAAAAATTCTTGAAAAGCTTGAAAATTGCAAAAGAGTAACTTAGTATCTTATATCCTGCTTGGATGGTTTGGCTTGGTTTTGAGGCACTACCTCTCTAGGATGTCACCGTGACCTGAACTTGTTTGACTCCTCCTTTCCCGCCCACTTGCTGGACCTGCAGGCATTCACCAATAAGGCTGTCTTTGGCTTTGATTTTTCAAATCAATGAATACTCTGAATTAACTTGTGAAACAATGGGCTTGGCTGGAACCTCTCCCTTCAAAACTCTGCCTAAATAATATGCCCAACACAACTTCAATATGTTTCCTTTTTTCCTTGTCCTTCCTCTTTGATCTTTCACTCAATGAGGGTAACATCCCACTCTGCTGTAGAGGAATGAGTAGTAGGAGCTGCTCCACCCACAACAGAGCCTGTGGGAAGAACATTTTGTCTCAAGAAGTTCTTTCCAATCACAGCATAAACATCTCCTAGCTCTGCATAAGCGTCCCTGAGATCCTGTAAACACACGCATATGTGGATGCATACTTTTCCATCCCATATTTGGAAATATGTGTGTGTTGCTAGTGATTGCCATATATAAACAGAACATTTTACTCTTTTAGGAGAATCTATACCATAAAAGATCAAGCACATTTAAGTGTGGAGTCTCCAATATCTTCTTCTGTTCCATCAGAGAAACTTGTGAATGAAGGTTGACTTCTCTGAGGCAAAGTAAATGAGTCTCCCAAGAGTCTGAGTCACCACAAGTCAACAATTTTCAGAACAGGCTTGGAGGAGTCCTAAGCTTTTCAAAAAGAGGTGAAAACAAAACAAGGAGGTTGCTTCTCAGAAGTCCTGACCTTCCGAATGCCTTCAAACCCAGTGCAGCCTTACTTCTGTTGGAATTGCTTTTAAAAAGCCAGTGAAGAGTTTTCCCTGAAGTTATGATGCTTCTACTAAAAGATGGAGCACAGGGTTCTCTTCTGAGAAGAACAGCACTGGGCAGATGAAGGCCAACTCCATGTACCAAATAATTCTGCAAGCAACATTCTCAATATCTGCCCAATAATCCTGACTTTGTGCTTCTTAGGTACTCTAAACTAGAACCAGAATGTGTATTGTGAAAACTTTCAGCAAGCTCAGTCTTAGGAGCATTTCCTCAAATAAAAAGGAATTTTGTACCTATGCTTAGTCACTTCCCAGAGGGCCAGAGTCCTTAGTAGGTAGGATCTCACTTGTTTACTTAATAGACACAGGCTTTACTTGTTTCCATAGTTCAGCAAGGTGACGTAGCAGCGAAGTAGCATCTCTTTAAAGCTAGCACTACAGGAAGGTCCTTTGCCCAATTTGGTCCACTTAGAGCTGCCAAGTTTTACCCTCTATCTAAATGTTCCCTCCATCAGGGTTAGACTTTCAACTCTCTGTAAAGAGAGATTATGGAAAATTTTCTATGTTTCTTTTCCCTTATGCATCTGATTAGATAGATAATGCAATAAATAAATTCAGTGTCGCGTGATCTAAGCATCTTAAGCATGTGATGAAGTCTTTCTAAATGTAGACGCTGTCTCTAATCATAGCCACTGTCATCCTTTCAATGTACATTTTGCCTTCCTCTCTGGGCACTTGCTAACCTAATGATCTCAAATTTTGAGGATGGGGATAAGAGAGACAATGGGAATACAGAGTCACATGGGTGGGGTTGTAGCTTGGTGACGACTGATTGTCTGGCATGCATGAGGTCCTGAGTTCAACCTTAGTACTGCAAAAAAAAAAAAAAAAAAAGAGAGAGAGAGAGAGAGAAAGAAAAGAAAAAGAAAGAAAAAAGAAAAAATACCCACCAGAAATAATAATGATAACAACAGTAAAACAATTAATAAGTTTCCTCTCACTTAGTCAGATTCTGAGAAATTCCCATTTTTCACAGGATTTCACACATCCTATCTCTTTGTAGGAGATGTATATGTTCCTGTAAACATATGTATGACATATGTTATGTTCTAGTGGAAGTTAATTAAGGTACATGTTTGACACATTGCCGTTTCAGAGCAGTTTGACAGGAAAGGGGCTTTGTCACCCATCCTTGGAACACCCCGTGCAGCCAGTTAGAATTTCCGCTGAAATTATGTATGCTTAAGGGCTGTAGAGATGGCTTTGTGCTTAAGAGCACTTCCATTTCTGCGGAGGACCTAGGCCCAGTCAGTACCCAGTACCTGCATGGTGGATCACAACTGCCTTCAACTCCAGTTCTAAAGGATCCAACACACTCTTCTGGCCTCTTTCAGCAACTGGCACACATGTGGTGCACATATAGGCAAATAAGACACATGTATTAAATATGATATTTTAATTATGTGCTATTAATTACACTTCATACATCAAAATTCATCTAAAACACAGAAAGAAGATGTGCAGGCATTATATGTGCCAAATACCATTGGCTCTATACTTGAGACAGACAACCTGCTACCTCTGTTCCTCTCAAGGACGAGAATTCAGTGTTTTCCTTCTGTGTGGTATAGAGGACTCTTTGCCACTAAATTGCCACATCCACCAAAGGATGCTCTTGTGGCATCATAAAATGCTTAAAACACGGCAGTTACTGCTACCATGCGTGCATGCGCCTTCTCTAGAGTTAGGCATGGAACCTGGAGTTGCACAACACTTGTAATTTCAGCTTTAAATATGTTTATGGGCATTCTGAATGGTTTAAGCTTGCTGTGCTGCATATGATTTTAATTTTCTTTACGGATAGAGGGGGCAATGAAATGCTGACGTTTGATATACTAATATTTCAAGGATAGGGGAAATGCTCAGAGGCCAGTCAGTCCTTAAGTCTGCCCCCTTAAATCTCTGCTTATAAAGTTCTCAGCCAGATATGCGAGTTTTAAAATATCACATTATAAAGACTGTCCTATATTTCTGATTTGAATGAACCCTTTCAGTTGGCTACTCAGACCCAGGCAATCAGAGAAAACCTGTAAAATTGAAGCACACACCTTATTTACAAAATAATTCTTCCTTTCTTTGGGACAGAAGATATAGAGTCTTCCAAAGGAAAATTCAATTTCCTTATTTACAAAAGTCAAGGAATAGTCGTTTTTATATTGAAACTCACATTTAAGCACATTTCAAAGCAAATGCTAAATTGGTCATTTCTCAGGAATTGCTAGAGCAGATTTGCCTACAATAAAAAAGGGAAAAAAATTGAATTGCTTCTAGTTATTGTGAGTTAATTGTGCCTACTTGGTTTGTTTCACTTAAAGGAACACATCCCAGACCAGTTAGTAGTTGAAAGATTAGTAATGCAGAAATGGTTCCTGCAAGAAAGATGCACTCGATAAAACGGAAGTGATGCTGTCTCTTCTGAGTGATTCTAACTGTAGGAGATCCACAAACACCCACCGACTAAAGTCAGAGTCAAGTCTAATGAGCAAGTCTGCTGCACTAACTTGTGGGCACACACAGGCAATTTCATCAGAAAAACATACACACATACACACAAAACCTCTTTCTGGATTACAATTTTTCAGAAATGTGCTTATTTCTGCCATTAATGTTTTAAAGCTCTCTGCAGAAAGAGTGCCAACAGGTAGAAGTGGTCAAGGTAGCAGATGAGTAAACATTATACTACCTTGACACAAGCTACTTTTCTAGGCAATCTACTGGCCCTGGACAAGAGTAACCAAAAAAAGCTGTGCAAGCCACAGCTTCACCAAATGAATGCAGAAGCTTTCATAAAATTTTAGGTTTTGTGGATATTGGCAAAGAAGACAATGACACCCAGGAGACACTCACATGCACTCTATATTATCTCCAAGCCACCCACAGTGTTTCTTACCTAAATCTTTATCTTTACTTAAAACAGAAGCCCCCCCCCCCAAAAAAAAAACAAAAACAGAAAGGCCTGCATTACTCTGATTATGTAATAAGGCTTAAGTAATGTTGTGAACAACAAAAAGTTCCCATTTTTGTAAAAATGATTTTAAGGGCTTCCTAATCTGAATAATTAAAAAAAATGTACTCAGGCATCTCAGATGAGTGTTGTCTACACTGAGGGCTAAGTCTCTGAAGATGGCACACTGAAGGAGGCACCTGCTTTTCAGGAAGCCTCTTCTGCTAACAGTGGGTAATACAAAAAGAGAAAAGCAAAGTTACGATCAGATTGAAAACCAAGGTTAGCACCCTCTGGACCATAAATGGAACAAGAAAGTGAAGCTTGAAGAGTGTGGATTCTAGAAATCACCTGGAGTTCAATTCTGAAAGCACCAGTAGATTCTGGTGGCCCACTGCTTGGGGTAAATGTGAACTAGAATTCCCAGGAGACTGGGAATGGCAGAAGAGGGCATAGGAGGGGAAACCACAGTCTGATTACTGCCCAGAGTAGAGGGCAAAGCCATATTGTCTGCTTTATAAAGATAGCTTGGGACAAAACATATAGGCAAAAGCTTATTACTTGTCCATGGCTGAGAGTTGAATCACACCATTCATTGGCTCATTGGATACAGCATGAGATCATCAATTCACTGAAGATAAAAAAAAGGAAAAAAAAAAAAAAAAGGAAAAAAAACCCCAACAACTTGGGTATAGAAAGAAAGAAACTTTAGAGTCTCAGAGATAGATGGTAACCATCTCAAGTAATCTAGAATAAAAATGAGAGGTAGGCCTTGTGACACAGGTCAGTGGCAGTATGCTTGTCCAGCATGCTTGCAGTCCTAGGATGGACCCACAGTACTACAAAAACAACCAACCAATAAATAAACAGAAAGAAACAAATAAAGGGGAAAAGAGAAAAGAAAATACAACTAAACAATAAAGCTCAGAAGAAGGAAAAATAGAAAACGATAATAAAATCAACAGCAATAAAAATATATTATGAAATTAAAATTACAAAGAACACTAGCTTATGCAGTACAGAAAAGAAAGCTAAAGATAAATATCCTCAATGAAAATTAATTTTGTGGACGGCTGAAGAAAACTTCAAAGTCACCAAGCTGAGAAGCCATAATATAAATGAAAAAATAATATTGATTAGAAATAAATAATTTTTTAAAATAAGACAAAAGAAATAGATAGAAAAATGAAGCCATCAGAAGCCTGGAGAATGAGACCTGCCTTATTGGGAAGGAAGTCAATGGTGTTACAGAAGCCAGGCTGAGGTCAGTTGAAGAAGTGGAAAAGGAGAAAATGAAAACCTAAGGACTTAACTGACAAGAACCAGAATCATGGCAGGGAAGGGCTTGTTTCTTTGTCTCTTTGTTTGTTCATTCTGGGTTTTGTTTGGTTTCAGTTTATTTTGTTTTGTGTTCATGCACAGAGCATCAGCTATGAAACATCGGGAACAGATTGACAAGATCCACTTTATATCTCGTTTGTGAGTAGAACAGGGGGAAAAAAAGAATGATTTTTAAAACACACACACAGAGATAGATAGATAGATAGATAGATAGATAGATAGATAGATAGATAGATAGATGATAGATAGATAGATAAATAGATAGATAGATAGATGATTGATAAATAGATAGATAGATAGATAGATAGAGGATAGATAGATAGATAGATAGATAGATAGATAGATAGCTGGATAGATAGATAGTAAATAGACACACACACACACACACATACACACAGAGGGAGGGAGTTTGGAAAAATAATACTGAATTTTTTTCCAAACTGAAGCAATTATTTCTTAGACCTCGGTACTACCATGATTATTTTCAAGGAAAAAATGGATATAAGTCTAGTAAGGATATGTTTCAATGAAATTATAAAACATTGAAGACGTAAATGGGAGAGGAGAACCTAAAAGCTGACAGAAAAGAGAAGCAAGGCATGGCGCGGCAGCCACGCTGATGCTGCCTTCCCAGTGTCAGACAATGGACAAGATGCAGAAGTTACCGAGAGAAGCGCCTGTCGATGGCAGCTTGTTACCCAGCTAAGCTTTTCTCTGAGACAAGGAGAAAATAGAATTCTAAGGCATTTTTCACTAAGAGAGCTGTTAAAGAATATACTTCAGGAAGACAATAATGAGGACTGTAGGAAGTTATGGAATTATGGAACACGGGTGGAAAAATGGATTGATGAACTGAGTCAAAAAATGTAAACAACGATTACCAGGAAGTGCAATTTACAGGTGACACATTCAGAACAATCAACTCAGAACTGACTTAAATAATAATACTTGTTTATTTGGCTAATTAAGCTGTGTTGTCAGTGGTGTTCTTGAGTTACTTCAAAGAGTCAGCTTTTACATTTTTTAAAGATTTTACAAACCAGTTATCAAAAAAAGTCATTATTTTAAACCTAGAGTATCTAAACATGTGCTCAATTAAAAGTAACTTGAAAAGAAAATACTCAAAACCTATGACCTTCAAAGTGTATTGTTACATTTAACATGTAATTGTTATATTCCTTAAGCTCAGCTCTTTAAGTCAATCTCTGACTCTTGCATTACTTAAAATAGTCTGTTATTGGGTATGGGTTCCCAAATCTATGGTCAGTGGCATCACATCATTGTTTAGAATCAGCCACAGTATATATACATCAGAAGAAATATATTCCACAAATTCAGATTGCTTTTCCTTTTCCAGAGGAAAATGAGAGGTACCCACACACCACTAGCTAAGGTTTGGGGTTTTGTTGTTGTTGTTTGGTTGGTTGGTTTTGTTTGTTTGTTTTCTGTTTTTATTGTAGTTGGGTTTCATTCTGTTTTATAAGAGAAGGCTAGAAATATGAATAATTTAAAGCTTTGTCATGGTATATGCCTGCATTTTAAAAATTAAGTTCAGAAGCCAGAAGAAAGAAAAAGAGAAAGAAGAGAGAGAGAGAGAGAGAGAGAGAGAGAGAGAGAGAGAGAAAGGGGTTGGGGTAGAAGGGGAAAAATACAAAGGCAGTAGTAGAATCGGCAATGAAAACATGAGTGATCTCAAAAGGGAGGCGGGACCAGAAACAGAAATCTGATCTAAGACTATAGTAACAAGTGTAACTGCTACACTGCTAGCAAAACATGAAAATGGAAATAAAAGAAGATCAGAATAGACTTGAAAGTGGGAATAACAATGTCAGAATAGTCTAAAAACTAGCTACATTCCATCCTAGATATTTCTAAACTCAAACCACACAAAAATGTCAAAAATAAAGGGAAATAAAAAATATCAGAAAAAAATTTCTATGATCATAAACATACATCCAAATATGTCAACATTTGATTAAGCTGATTGTTATGTTGCTTTATTGCTCTCTAGAAAATTCCATGTGGCAGTAATATTTCCTAATAAAAATGATTTTTAAAACAAAGCACAGCTGATTCAGGGAACCAAGTGTATATAATAAATTCTAAGTTATATTACTGATTTTGAAACCTCCAGAGCCCACAGGTAGCTCATGTACAAAACCAGACATGAGATTTTCATAGGTTCATGAAGCAGTGGCAACAGGATCATTGTTTAGAAACACCTCTTGGAAGGAACCTTGCCTGTGTGAATAATGCTGACTCTAGAAGGCATGGGTGACCAAACCGAAGATCACCAGGTAGAGGATACTCCTATATGAAGTATTGATCAAGAAAAGCCCTTAAGGTTCCAAACAGCCTAGGCAACTATCGTTGCTCTTGGTTGCTTGCCAGGACAAGATGTAAGGCCCAGCTACCTAAGGCATTTTATGCTATGGCTGTGGGACAGAGAGAACTCACCCAGGAAGCTCTTCCCTGCCAGCTAGCTTTCATAGTGTCTGAAGATGCTCTGAAGGCAGTTTCAGGGGGGAAATCATCAGCAGCTTACCTAGAAATTGATTTTGTGTACTTTAATACTAACATGTCAGGCAAAATGTCCCCAATGATGTAATAGTGACAAAATTGTTATGTGGGTAAAGAACTGCTTTCCCCTTTATAATTTTTTTTTAAAAAAATTATGTGTGTATGTGTGCGTGTGTGTGTGTGTTGTATGCACATGACTACATGTGTCCCCAGAGACCAGTGGCACTGGACACCTTTGGATCTGGAATTATAGTTGTGAGCTGCTTGACATGGTTTGGGGTAACTATATTCCTCCACAAGAGTAGCACATGCCTTTCACCCCTGTGCCATCTCTCTACCCCAGCCAACTGCTTTCTTACTGGAGTTGAGGTTGAGTCCCCAGGAGGGAATTCATGCCTGGCATCATGATGCAAAACCTATAACTAAAAAAGCTAGAGGCCCTAAGAAGAAACTTACTGCTATTGTTTTGTTAAATGGGATATGATAGCAAACATAGACAAGTGTCATTCTCAACCTTGATAAGAGAAGCTTTCCTTCGTGGCAAAAGGTGGCAGGGTATGGAGATTCATGGCGGCTTAAGGTGCAGAGAATATGTGACAATTGAGGTCTCCGCCCTAAGCATCCATATCACCCCATCCAGGGCTGAGGTAACACTGTGGAAGAGAGTACAGAAGGAATATAGAAGCTGGGTGATGTGAAGTAGGGCTGTAATGTGAGATGCTATTTTCTAGGCAGAAAATGGTCATTGCAGGCCATGGTTTCCTGAAACGGACCTGCGTGAGAATGGTATTGTCAACATTCAGTCATGGATGGATGAGGGTCTATAAAGCTCTTCCCCTTCTGAGGAGACTGAGAGGAGTCATTATCTTCCATAGTTCTGTCACTGATGAATCCCCCATATCCCAGTGAATTAGTGCATGCTCGTGTTCATATAGATAGCTCTGATTAAACTCAGTGGTTCACAAAATAAAGTAAAAGTGGAAGGATGAAAAGAAAAGAGTTGTAGAGAGTATGATCAGAAAGTATATATACATGTATGAAACTGCCAAAGAGTAAAATAGAAAGAAAAATGTGAGGTCAAACTTGGAACTAGATAAGACTATCACGTTCATGCATGCACATATGTGTGTAGTCAAGAGCTTGGTAATGGGTATATTCCTCAATCATGCTCCATCTTTTTGTTTGAGACACAATCACTCACTGAACCAAGTGCTTACGCATAAGGCCAAACAGAGGGCGACTAAAGGAAGATCCTTCACTTGAAAAGAATGTGTTTGCGACTTGACCTCGTCTTGGGAAACAAACACTAATGACCTTTGCTCTTTCTCCCTTTGTTAAGAAACTATGAGTAAGAAGCAAATAGTAAACCGAATTATGGATGGAATTCCAAAGAAAACGGGGAATAATGATTGGCAGTAAACAACACTCCAGCACTACCAAGACCTGCAGAACGGGTTCTTTGCCAAGAGCTGAGAATATGCGAAAGGACAACAGATCCCCTAAACCTTCTTTGGTTGTGTCTGTACGTGATTATTTCAAGAGGACAGTGTCACTATCATCGAAGTCATTTCACAAATTTGCGATTCTATAGACTAATTCCCTTGATCTAAGAAAATGAGTACAGAGAACTAAAGTACTTAAAAGGGCCCTCCCCTAAACCAAGTGTGGCAATTCCGGGATAAGTTACAAACAATGAAACTACTTCACCAGAGTCATGACCACTTGGGGCTCATGTTCAGGATCAGGTCAGCCCTCCACCCAGAGCAGTCAGTGGCTGAGCAGGCAGGAACCAGAATCTACCAGAAGAGAACCTGAGACTCAGAAGCAGTGAGCAGAAGTGAGGATCCTTAGGATGAACCTTTAAGCAGGTTCGGTGTAGAGAAAGACAGCCAGCTAGGAAACTTTCAGGAGGGTGGGAACTGAGTTCACATCTATTCCAGAATGAATGTCACTGGTCATGTTACCTGGCCTGTCTTCCACACCAAGATCAGAAGTGTATGCAGGTTGCTTAAAGGGCTTTTTCCTTTTTTAATTATTTTTATTTTTATTAATTACAGCTTATTTATTTTGTATCTCCCCTGTACCTCCCTCCTTTTTCCCCTCCCAATCCCACTCTCCCTCTTCCCCACCTGTGACCCTCTCCCAGTCCACTGATAAAGGAGATCCTCCTCCCCTTCCCTCTGATCCTAGTCTATCAGATCTCATCAGGAGTAGCTACACTGTCTTCTTCTGTGGCCTGGTAAGGTTGCTCCCCCCTCAGGGGAAGATGATCAAAGAGCAGGCCAATCAGTTCAGGTCAGAGACAGTCCCTGTCCCCATTACTAAGGAGGCCACTTGGACACTGAACTGCCGTAGGCTACCTCAGTGCAGGGGTATCTCCATGAGTGGTCCTTGGCAGGAGTATCAGTCTCAGAAAAGACCCTTGTGCCCAGATTTTTTTGGATCTGTTGCTCTCCTTGTGGAGCTCCTGTCCTCTCCAGGTCTTACTATCTCTCACTTCTTTCATAAGATTCCCTATACTCTGCCCAAAGTTTGGGTATGAGTCTCAGCATCTGCCTTGATACTCTGCAGGGTAGAGCCTTTCAGAGGCCCTCTGTGGTAGGCTCCTGTCCTGTTCCCTCAATGTATGATTGCAAGCCCATCAGAGTGGGTGAGTATTCCTCCTCTGTTACTCTAGGTACAAATCTAAACTGAATTCAGTACTGAACAGAGACAGAAATATTCTACAGAGGATAGGCTAGAGGGCTGGTGGGAGGATAGTGGAGAGCAAACTCCGGCAATCAATATTCATCCATTAATCCCACAAAGAGCTAAAAAAGCACACTGTGGTCTTTAGAGCCAAGAACTGAGTTTGAGTAAACAGAGACCAGCCATTAGAATGACTGAAAGTAAGGGCTGTGAGTCACCTCTCAAGGTGTTCCATTCCCCGTGAAAGCTCAATAACAACACATTATATCAGTCCAAACAGGTTGAGAGTCCTGGCCATCCTCCCAAATCACCATTTGTCCCAGGAGTGCAAGCTAAAGGCAAGGCATAAGCACACAAAGAGTATGCCTCTAGGTCCCTGAGTGTGACTGCAATAGCCTTCAGCTGACACCGGATACTAGCATTTACCTATTTCTATAAGTCTATCAGTGTAAGCCTGTGGTTGCTCAACAGTGCCAAGGCCCTGCCACGAAACACCGTAGCAACTTCATGGGCCCCATGGATACCCAAGTGCTCCAGGGTCCTGCAGCCATGGTGATCGAACATCCAGTTAACATTAAAGGCGCTTTCTGCTTCCAACCTTAGCTCTCAGTACAACCTCTTCAATGATATGTGGCCTTATCTCAGAAAGAAAGAGGTTTGTTTGTTTGTTTGTTTGTTTGTTTGTTTGTTTTTCTAAGCATAGTGGCACATGCCTTTAATCCCAGCACTCTGGAGGCAGAGGCAGATGGATCTTTGTGAGTTTGAGGACAACGTGGTCTACAGAGTGAGTTCCGGGACAGCCAGGGCTGTTACACAGAGAAACCTTATCTCCAAAAACAGCAACAAACAAAACAAAACAAAAAAACAAAAATGGTAAAAGAAAAAAAATAAGGAAGGTTTTTCCAGTTGCACTCATTTTTCTTATCATGGCAAGTACATTCAAGTAATTTCAAAAAGACCAGTATTGTACACTTTCTCTCAGTTGAGGTCCCCACAATTTATATAGACACATGAAATCATGCGTTTGTGTCCATGACATGAAAATAGAAGTAAAGCCACCTAGGGGACAAAGAGGACTAACAGGAGGAACCAGGGTGGGCAAAGAGAACAGGTCCGACGGGCAGACTCCCTAGTGCCATCCCTCTCCTGTGCCTTTTACATTCCCAGGGAAACTACACTCTGAGGGTGTTCTCCGTGTTCTAGAAGGAACCTAGGAGTCTGTTTCCTGATTTAACAAAGGAGGATGCTTCTCAAGAATAGTGTGTATCTGCAGATAGCAAATCACAACCCAAACTGTGTTATATTGCAGAATGAGGAGAATACCATGAGCCCAGCTGGGCAGTGGGGAGGAGTGATCCACAGACATCTATCTCCTGAGATGAGGAACGCCCCTCCCCATTTTTATCTTTCAACTGTAAGATGTCCTTGTTTCTTTGTCTTATACTGTATATATCTGATAATATATATAATTTATTATGATTTATAATCCCTCTAGAAGGGTCCATTGGGTAATCTGATGATATTTGTGGAACAATATCACAACCAACTACTTCCTCATCTTAGAAGGCCTTGGTGCTTCTGTTCAGATTTCCGCTCACCTTTCCCAGAAGCCACTTCATTTTCTGACAAGCACAAGTCAGGATTATTAGTAAAACTAAAGTGATTACAAAACAATCCCAGTGAAGCAAATGGCATCCAGCTTGGTTTTATGTGAACAAACTGCTTTCTAGAAGTACGATGCCCTTCACTTTTCCAGGCACTATTAAGCAAATTCCCCCGTTCAGTGTTCTGATCAGCATCCTGGAAGGGCAAATTCATCTCCGATCTGTAATGATTTGCTCCCACCGAATAGTTTAATTACTCCAGCTCGCCAAAGGTTCAGGTCCACTGTAATTAGAATACCATAAACTTCAACTGGGTATGACAAGGACAGCCATTTGTGTCTTTACTCTGACCTATTTTTACAAGTTCTCCCTAGAAAGTTTTTAAAACTCCAAAACCACAGATTCAGATGGGATCACGTGAACCAAGAATTCTACCTGGGCTGAAGAAGGCAGAAGGTGGGTCAACTGTCGATAGGAAGTTCAGAGCCTGAAGACTGGAAGCAAATCATGTTTTAGGTAAAATGCAACCCAAGCAAAAATTAGAGCTAGGATAAAAATAAAGTTAAATTTTAGATTTTCAGTTTTATGTGCAGACACAGAGAAAGAGATTATGTTATGAAAAACAGTTATGAGTATAGGTCATGAAACAATAAAGGAAATTGTGATAAAGAAGAAAATGATCTTAAAGGGACGGGACAAATGAAATGAAGATGATAATAAAATAGCATACCATGAAAGAAGGAAAGAGGCTTTTGTGAGGAATAAAGGGCATTAGTGAGAGGATAACAGGGGGAGCTGGATCATGAAGGACAATGTATATATTAAAACATCATAACAAGGCTTATCATTTCAAATGCTAAGTTTTAAAAATTAATCAAAAGAACTTCTAAAAAAATATAACAACAACCAGCAAGATTGATCAGCAGGATCTCCATCACGCTAATGGCAATGAGTCAAGTCCTAGAACCCACATGGCAAAAAGAACCAACTTTCAATGCATCATCCAAGCTCCACATGCATTTTGTGTCACACCTGTGCCCCTTCCCACACAATAAGTAAATAATATGATATTGAAGGAAAAAATAGTAGAACTAGGGATAAAAGTCGGTGAGCAAAACACTTGTTTAGTGTGCAGAATCTTTGCATTCAGTTCCTGGTACCAGAAAGAAAAAGTCAAGCAAACATCCAAATGGGCAATTTTACAGCTAATAGGAATGTCACTACAGCCTTCCCATGGCTAAGGTCAATGAAGACTTAGGAAGGGTTACCAAATAAAACCCACGGATGATGGCAAAACCAAGGAAAACCTCTTGAGCCTCAGTTTACCATTATTCCCCACTGTTATTTAAAAGGGCTGTGGGCTAATTTTGTAATTTTTCTCTTAATTCTATGAATACAAATAATTAAATGAAAATAGTTGATTTCACCCAAAACTAGCTTACTAGACAGCGTCCGGGTATGAGATGCCCTGCAAGATTCTAAGGAGATTTTCAAGTTGATAGAAGAAACATCCAGTCCGACATAACTCCATCGATGCTGTGCTCGTCTATTGAAAATAGGTAGCTAGGCTTTCCCTGCTATCTACATTTTAGCAAAATTTTAAATATAAATTGACTCTTCCTGCGAGTTGACAGCTTTCAGTAGAGTGCAATTTTTTGTGATGCATACCACGATTTTCAGACAGATCCTGAACTAGAACAACGCATTTGTCTTTTCCCTTGCAACTTTGGAAGTCAATTTACAGGAGCCACACCTGACTGAATTCCTAATGGCCTATTTTAACTATTGTGAATTTGCCTTAAGTAGTGTGATTAACCTCTCCTGAAAAAGATCTTGGGATAAATATAGAGCAGTAACTTTAAGGAGAAGTCTCTTTGGATGCCAAAGTTCTTCCAAGAGTCAGGAGTGGGAGGATCAAGAGAGATGATACGGAGAAGTCCCCTAGAGAAGCTGTAGAGATGGATCTGCCCCTTGAATCAGTGCAAATGACTCAACACAAGCAATGGCAGCTGCGATCAGGGTTTCTTCATGGAGATGGGAAAGGAAGCTCTTCCATGAATGTTTATACACAGCATATCGGAAAGGAGACAGAGAATACCTTTAAAGAAAGGAGAGTTGTTCCTTACCGGTAACCCCATCATTAACTTCCTTCAAATGTGCAAGGAGCAGGAAAACACCAGCCCTTATAGTATAGCACCTCCTGTGTGCCCCGTGCTTTCTACAAGTCAAAGAATAACCGGGGGTGCTTAAGCAGATTGGTATTTACTGCACTGGCCCTTTGCAAGAGCGCATCAGATACTGACGTTTAAGAACTGGAAAATCAAGAGCACACAGTCTGAGCAGCGACCACAAGCTGAAGAAGTTCAGAGTGGAGCTGAGCCTTCAACTTACCTAGAGACACTTGTGCCACTTGGGGCTTAGCGCCCACCGTCTCTCCAGGCTCAGGGTGGCCTTAAGACAGCATGATTTTGCCACTTCTCAGAGCCAGCTTGTCTAGTGTTGGGCAGCCCAGTCAGCGTCACCCATTAGGCCAGAACTGATGTCACTATGCTGCCCCATCTTGGGCACAACTAATTCGTGCAGTGTTTCCTCCTTCTGCATAGACTCGCTGTATCAGGGCCACCTCTGGAAGTGCTGGTGCCGCCTTCCTCATGTGAAACAGAAGACAGGAATCAGGGGCTCATTCATACAGTAAACCCTGTCTGAGCCCCCGGTTCCAAACCCTTATGTGTACACCAAGGAAGCTAGAGGCTTAACATGTAATCCTTAAGGAACTGGTGACATGGAAAATGTGGAGATTCAAAATGTAACATTCAAAAGACACAGAAATCTGAAATGTGAAAATAACCTTGGTGCCTTTAACGAAAGGAGCACAAGCCAAATGTGAATGTGGTTGTGCATGGCCATAATCATAGCTAGCAGTTAGGAGGCTGAGACAGCAGGTTCAAGAGTTCAAGTCCAGCCTGGGCAAACAAACAAAAAAGATAAGGTGGTCAGGTGCAGTGGCACACAGCTTTAACCCAGCACTCAGGAGGTAGAGGCAGGTAGATCTCTGTAAGTTCAAGGCCAGCCTGGTCTATAAAACAAGTCCAGTACAGCCAGGGCTATTATACAGAGAAATTCATTCTCGAAAAACCTAATAATAATAATAATAATAATAATAATAATAATAATAATGTGATTTGGAATTCTAATACCTTGCTGACAAAAGATAAACATAGATACAACTGACATATTACAAATAAATTTTTAAAAATGTCCACCCTCTTGAACTAAATAAAGCAGGAAACATTCAATAGGGCCATCTGTGTCACTCTGGGGATGGTATCCCCCTCCTGGTCTAAATTTATGGCACTCCTAAAGCAGTGTCACCTCAGGATGAACAGGCTTTATATAGCAATTCTGCAGGGATGGAAGAACACTGGGAATTAGAAGCCACATTTTGGCCCAAACCTTATCCCAACCACATCTAATGTCCGTTAAACTTCTCTTTTACTTTCTATCCCTGGGCAAATAAAATGCAAGACACAAGCATCCTTTTCCACATCACCTTGTATCACAGGAGCAAAGTCTCTTTATAAGGATGCCCAGCACTATTGGAGCATTATGTACCAGGTTCTTCACTAAATACCTCACTTTTATTAGTTTGTGTAATTGTCCAGACACACTCATAAGGTAATTGCTGCTAATAGTCCTATTTGACAAAGAGAGAATTTGCCTAAGGTTATATAGCTAGCAAGCAGAGCCTAAACTCAAAACCAAGTCAGCACAGTGTAAAGTGTTCATTCCATTTGTCCTCTACTGCCTACTGTCTCTCAGCTCTACCTCAGCACTTTGACCATTAGTAAATAGTAGACAGCTGTGCATGAGCCACAACACATTCTGCACTGAGACAGAAGCTCATGTCCTTTGGCATTTTCTATCAAATTCAGAAAACAGATAACTATATAGTAAACAAATAACTATAGGAGGAAAATATCATTTTGAACGGCGAGCAATGGCATATTGTGTGGACAGACTAAAGCAAACAAAGTCTGCTTAAGAATGGCAGTCAGCCAAAAGTGGACAAAATCTAAGACCTGGGAAGGGCCAGGCATGCACACACCTGGGCAAAAATGTTTCCAAACTCTAATACCACGAGCACAGAATAACTTCAGAATAACTTCGGCATGTATGAGCAAATTAAGGCAAGCAACCAGAGCATGTAAGCAACAGAAAAGGCAAAATTAGATGAGATGAGTGAAGAAACACAGAGTTTATAGATTCTTAGGCCTCTTTAAAAAAATAAGGATCAAGAAGGACTTCGGCTATTTTTCTAAACACGGTAAGAAATCATTGAAAGGTCTTAAGGAAAAGTTTTCTATGGCCTGACTTATTAAAAATAGAAAAAGTACTGGATATTGTGGTGCATCCTGTCCAAGAACTTGGGAAACTGAGGCAAATGGATTTTTCCATGAGTTCAAGGCCAACCTGGATAGTACAGAGAGTTCTAAATTGACCTGAGGGATATTGTGGTGCATCCTGTCCAAGAACTTGGGAAACTGAGGCAAATGGATTTTTCCATGAGTTCAAGGCCAACCTGGATAGTACAGAGAGTTCTAAATTGACCTGAGGATGGAGTAAGATCTTGTTTCAAAACAAAACAAAAGTCAGTTGGCTCCAGTGTTGAAGGACAAGAGTGGTAACAGACGACCAAACTGTATACCAGGGCACCACCGAAAGAAATGATATTGCAGTTTCAACTAAAGACACAAAAGTGAGGCCCTGAAAATTCAGGCCTGGGAAAATGGTTCAACATGCAGGAGTGCTTACTGTGTAAACACGAGGAACCCAGATGTATTCCCCAGTACCCTTGTAAACAAACAAACAAACAAAAAATGGACCTGGTTGTGCATGCCTACAGCCTGAGAGCTGTGGGGGACAGAGAAAGGAGGATTCTGGGGGCTTGCTGGACACCAGCCTAAAGCTAGGTTCGATGAGAGATCCTGTCTTCAAGGGAACAAGGCAGAGAATCCTAGAGAATCATAGACCCTCTTTTCTGGCCTCGGAGCATGCATGGGAGCATGTACCTAAGCACATGTGCACTTCACACATCTCACACACACTCAAACCTGTGCCACACACATTCCAACAAAAGTGAAAAGTTGAAATGGAATAACTATCAGAAGTTGGAGATGGATTGCATGCGGAGGGCAAAAGGGAATTAGATAAAACCGCCTTTGGGAAGCCTCATGTTTGGATCATTTTGCATGAGGTGCCTTTAAGACCTTCATCAGCGCTCTTATACATATCTGAAGCTCAGAGGATGAAGCAAAGGCCAGAAATTTAAATTCATGGCTATCAGTGTAGAGACTAAGAATTCACAAACACATCTTTAAATTGAGGAGTGACCCAGTGCTTCCAAAGTCACGAGATTAGACTTAAGGAGATGCTGTGGACAAAGCTGAAATAGAGAAGATTCTGGAAGACAGAGGATCGAAAGCAGTAGCGACAAGAATCCAGAAAAAAAAAATCTTGATACTCCTTTTTTTTATTTTGAAATATAAGGAGAATGGTCAGCTTTCACTACCAGAGGAACTACAAGTGTCAAAAGAGAAACTGTTGCTGGGAGAGAGGACTTATCATTTGATGGCTGAAAATTAAGAGATCTCCAAAATGTTCATCTCTGCTGTGAACCAAATGAATGAGTTTGAGCAAGTCACTTTTCCTCTCAGATTTTATGCATCTGTAAAATGAGCTCAGCTTCATAACATCTTTTCTACAAATCAAATGAGATAATACATGCTAACCACTTAGGCTGGATGGATTATGCCAAATGTTTAAAACACTGGCTGGGAAATGCCTTGCTGGCACTATGGTCTAGTGGAAAGAACTTGATTTTGTCCTCAAGCAGATCTTGTTTTAAAACCCCCACTCAGAATTGTACTGGTAGCCTACCATTTAGAGAGCTATAGGAGGGAGGTAACAGTGAAAACTTGAAAATTCCCCAATGAGTAGAAATCACAGAATCACACATAGTGTTTGCTGTATTAATAAGTACTTTTATTGCCTAGGCCACAGCTAGAATATGATGCACTTTGAGGCAAGCTTCCAAGAGGCAGCATTTGGACTCTGTAACTAGTGTTGTGCTAGTTTTTAAACTCTATTTTATTTGGGGTTCCTTAGAGCATCTTCCTTCCAACACTAGGTAGAAGAGAGATGGTTAGTGGGGAGAGGGAGCATAGACCCCTTTACTTCTCCCAGCCTGTCAGGGTCAACGGGTTCTTTGTGGGCTATACCAATATCCAACAGCAGCAGATACAACAAGCGGTCTCCTCCAAGCTGCTGTGTTGAAACAGTTCTCTCCATTTATCTGTCTCCAAGCCACCACACCATCCTGGTCTCTCCAAACTGCCACTCACAACATGCCACATTTTCTCTTTCTGGGCTCTCCTATTTGCAGCCCTCAGAGTTCTAGACCATGCCCCTCTCCATGCTGCATGAGGCAGGCTGTCACCAGCTGGGAAAGACCATGCCCCACAGGAGACAATTATCAGCTGTGGACAAACTAAGGCCCAAACAAAAGTCCCACCCTTGGGATTAAAACAAAAACATATTTACATAAGGTAAATGAGTTTTTAAAGAAATCAAAACTTCCATTACAAACTAGTGTTCTTCTTTGTATATGCTCCCACTCAAGACACCTTTATCAATATGAAAGACACCTTTCCTAGAATTCTACCCTTCCCTTCTACATCATAAACCCTTTATCACTGGCATATATGATCTAGAGCTTTTACAATATTGTCATGCTCAAAAATAGCTCTATTAGGGAACAAAAACAAACAAACAACAATAACAACAAATACAACGACTTCTCCAGCATGGCCTCTGGTGAATTACATTTTTTTTAAGGTCCTGAGCAGGCAGCTAAGAAAAACAGAATGAGAAGTGAATTTCCATATTTACATGCAAGAAGCTACACTTTCATATATACCTAACTTATATTTTAGGGTTAAGAAGTAAAATTGAAAAAATATGAAAGAATCATGAAGCAATCAGTAACACAAATGAAGCATCCACATTCTAAACAGGAAAAAGAATGAGACTGGAGTCCTCACATGCATAGCTACTTGCCGTGGGCTTGGAGAAAGAGGGCTTAGGTCTTATTGCTTCTGGTTCAGTTCTCAGCATTCACTCACAAAGACCTATAACTCCTCCAGAGGTTTGATGCCCTCTTCTGGTGTCCACTGGCACCTGCACATGTGTGCACATACACATAAACACAAATAAAATAAATCTTTTTTTAAGTTTACTTGCCTATATGACTGATCTATGATGAAAAAGTACTGATTATTGCATACAAATATTGTAATTACCTTCAGCAAAAGTTCCTTGATATCCTCAGAAAAAAATATGCGTATAGTCTGGACTAGTATTCTTCTATGATCAGGTCTATCCCATTCTAACAGCATTTAGTAAAGTGTGTGGATAACATTACTAATCATGTATTTTGTATTTTATATTTGCATTTTTCCAAGTTTTATTACTTTATGAATATTATTCAAATAGTTTTTTTAGCTAAGTTTGGTGTATTTACTTTGAAAAACAGACCTTTTCTTGAAACAATTGTTATTAAAATGACTCTCACATGAGGAAATAAAAAGAACTGAGATGAAGTTGGCTCATTATGCACATATGCCCTGAACATGAAATACAAGCTTCTGTAAAAGATAAACTAGAGTTTTAATGCTGGAAATTAGGCAAAGATTAAGAAACAAATTTTCTGAGAATCAACTAAGGACACATTTCTGTTTTGACTGGAGCCAAGATCCATCTGGTAGGCTCAATGAATGGCTCCCCAAAACATCATTTTCACTCCCAAGGACTTTACGGGTCAGCTTAGAAAGTTGACTCTCTCATCGCTCCTTGTTCTCTCTTTCTTCCTCTTTCACATGGCAGACATATATACACAAAATACTTTTTTAAAAAAATCATGACAGAAAACATGTCAATCATACATAAAAAAATAAGCTAAGGTCAGAACTATCTACCATGGAATTTTGAGAATGATGCATATATAGAAATGGCTGTACAAATGCCCTAGTGTACATTTCCCCATTTGTTTTACTTATTTCTATCAGCTTTACTTACAGTTTTAGGGGACAGGGACATCCCAAACTGACCAAGTGAAGCACACAGAAGATGTGAGGCTGCTGCTCTGCCTGCTAAATTCTCCCTCCTTTCACCCTGTTGTGATGCACAAGGAGGTGAGAAAACTTCCAGGGGTCTCTACTGTCTTACACACCAAAGGAATTGTCCACTGCAGGCATGCTGCTGGACATGCTTGAGCCTCTTTAGGTTGGCAAATATATCAACGAAGGATATGAGCATAAGGAATTGTCACTTTCATAGGAAAACTACCAGCATCTTACGAGCACCTGTCAAATGACTAATGGTTGTATTCTGAAGCCTCATGAAGAGGAATGAGGCATCGATGAATGACACGACTCAGGAGGCTGAGAAGCCTGTAGTAATGAAGCTGTGATGGAGAAAGGGGGTAGGAGGTCATGGGACTGATCATGGAGAGCCAAGTGAGCTTGTGAAGGCTACTCCCATTTATAGTCTTGGTGCTTTTTGCATTCTTGGGATTGATAACTGTTAATTAATTTTTGTACCACCTTCAACAGAAGTCTTCTAGGGTTGCTCTTGCCAACCTAGGAAACTTATTTCTCCATATAGAAGCAGTCATCTTTTGATTTCTTCATGAAACCTGATAACAAAACTAGGAGTAGTTATTGAATTAGGTCTGTTTCACATGCAGGTCTTTAATGGGAACCCAAGGTAGATTTTACCATCAGAAGCAGGGCTGAGGACAGTTGTAGGAGCCAAGCTTCTCCAGGATGATACATAGAAGCACACAGGATCTACTAGAAGACATTGATTATCCAATAAACAGCACCGCCTACTCAGCTAGACACTTGGCCCTCACTTCACAGCACTGTCTTCTGACGAGTGTTCTGGTTCTGGTTTCCAGTCAATGGGTGTCTGGTTCTGCTGTCTAATCACATGGAGTGCCTAGAAGGCACTGAAATAATGACTATAAAACAGAACTGAGAAACTCTAAATTCTTAAGTCAATCTATTGTGATGGTCAGCCTTGATTTTCAACATAGTAAGATCTGAAACCAAATAAGAGACATGTGTCTGGGAAGATCTGTGAGGGCATTTTCAAGGATTAACAAAGAGGAGAAACCCTCTACCAGAGTGGGCAGCAGCTTCTGGACCTGGCTCAGATATAAGGAGGCTCGGGAAAAGCTATGCTGTTTGCTTCCCTGTTCTTGCTCCTTGCTTGGCCTTCCAATTTGGACTGGATACCAGAGGCCCTCTGGGAACCCTGTAGAGTTTTAGCACCAGATGTAAACTAAGCCATGGCAGTTTTTTTTTCTTTTTTTTCTTTTTTTTTTTTTTCTCAGCCTCTCCACCACTCGGCCTCTATCCTGTAAGCCAATCCAGTAATTTTCCTTTTTTATAAAGTATATTTATATACACTGACAATGCAACTGGGGTAACTTTGCCTGCCCACCGGCATCAGTAAAGTAGTTCAAGAGAGTCTCTATTTGGGGAACTCCAAGTCTGAAGCCCCAGACTTTCATCATTCAAAGGACCAAATAGAAACTGGTGATCCACTGTACTCCTGGACCACATGCCTCATACACTACAAAGAAGAGCCGTATTTGTCGTGCGGACATTGAAATATCTCTCCTAGATGAGAACCCATCTGCAGTCAGCAGAACACCCCCATTGCATGCATGTTTCAGGCTACACATGTCCACATTCAAATTGTGTTTGGGAACAACTCAGTTTTATTGAACTTTGTGTGATTTTAGGAAAATCAGAGTCAAGTTTGAATGCCCCAGGGATAAACTTTGAGCAAATGCTTCTCTTTCTGATTAGAAATTTACAAGAGATTCACACTTCCACGCAGAAACTTCTGATGATTTTTTTTAAATTTGGCTTTAACCAAGAAGAAAAAAATCTCCTTGAGCAACTCAAAGAAACACTTGGGATGCAAATATATTCTGTCAGAGGCCAACAGAAGATTTCACTAACTCCTTGCAAGCTGGGCTCTGGGCTCCTCTTCTGATTCCTCCTGTTATCTCTGTGATAAACCCAGGCCAATAAATCAGTGCAGCACACATATGAAGGGCCAGGTAAGAGATACTGAAAGTATCACATAACTACAGGAATAATTCTCATTACGACTTGCTCTTATCAATTATACAGACATATAAATACCCAGTTTTCCAGGAGGAAGCAGCCATAGAATGGAAGTGGACCAGCCATTCTCCTCCAGAATTCCACATTGTTCATAAGCCTGTATAGCACCAAGAGGAGGTGGTCATAACAGGAGGAGGTCGTATTGTGTCTTCTATAATGCCTTCTACTAGAGGGTCATTTCCCTGAGGGGGAGGTATGTGGGAGTACCTGCACACATATTCACACCTGCATGTGTGTGTGTGTACAAGAACTTGTATGTGTGGGTGCTTATGGCAGTGAGAAGACGACCTCAAGCACCTTTCTATTTTGACCCTGGGTTTCCCACTAGCTCGGTGCTCAATAAGTAAACTAAGCTCATGACCAGTGAGCCCTATGGATCCTCTTAACGCTGATTTTCTAGTGCTGGAATAATAATAAGCATGTGCCATCATTGCCAGCTTTTTTCTATGTGGTTCCAGGGATCAAATTCAGGTCCTAGTCCCTCTTGCCAGTCCAAGAGAGCTGTGGGTCTCATAACAAGCAGAATGAGAACAGATGCCAGAGAACTGAGTTGACTGCTTGAACTCTGATTGTTTTAAAGATGAAAATAACTCTAGGGTTCATCTACCTTTCTTAAAAGATGTGGAACCTACTTAACATACCGTATTTTCATTATATTTTACTTTATTCCCTACTTATTTATATATTTTTGCAGCATATATTATACAAGGATGAGTAATACATGAACCCACCCTCCATACAAAGGAAAGGTTGGCCATTGCATCCAGGAGAAAGGGAACAGAAAGCTATGGTCTGCCCCTATCTCCAGGCCCTACAGCAGTCCCCACAGCTAGAGCCTAAAGCTCCCTTCCACTTCCATTATTTCTATCTTCTACTCTGCTACTTTCAGGAATCATTCTGACCATACAAAAGCCAGTGAGCATTTCCTGGACTAAAATCTTCCTGGGTGGGGCCACAGTGTGCTTTCCAGTCTTAACCAACATCAGAGACTAGATTCGGCTCTTCGTTAGCCTTGCTGGCTTGATTATCATGAACACCCAGCAGTCCTAGTAGATAGATTTTATAGAAAAGAACCGGAGCGGCCATAGACTCTCTCCAAATCACACAGAGAGGAATTTGTGCCTAGTCTTACTTACTTTTAAAATACATTTTCATAGAAATTCAAGACCCAATCCTGAATGAAGCTCAGGGCTGGGCTGCTTGCTTTCATTTCTCATTGGTGCTGATTGTCTTCCTGCCTAAGGCCTCTCCTCCTAAGAATCAATTTTTAGAATCCCCATAATTGTCATCCATCTCTTCTACCTCACCAGCCACCATAACAACCTACAAAGACAGCTGCCTTCAACCTCTGGTCTCCACATGCATTTCCCTACATGTCCCCAACCATTAGCGCGCGTGCGCGCGCGCACACACGCACACACACACACACACACACACACACACACACACACAGACGAGAGAGAAAGAGACCCACTCTTTAAGATAGGGTGCAATCATTACAGCCTCTGAGCTTTGTAATATTAACTACCTCTATGCATCACAAGGCTCACATTCCCCAAAGGTTCAGCAGTGAATTAGACGTTTTATTTAAATGCTACTTAACTAAAAGTTAAAAAGTATAATTTTCTATTGTAGAATAAGAACCAGAGAGACTAATTTGGGAGAGTTGTTAAATTTTGCAAAGCTTGAGTCTCAATCTTCAAAAAATATTGTACATTTATTTATTGAAGTGAATGAAACATTTGCTATAAAACTATTCAATGGAAAGTTTTTTAACAAAGCATAATTTACTTTTCATTTACAGAACAATGGAAAGTAGAAAGAAATCTCCTCCAAGGTATTAGAATCATGTACGGTTTCATATTTGACTAAAAAATTATTTCCCCAGCCTGTTTTCTCAACACTGAGGATATGCAGGGAAGTATCGCTTGCATTCATCACAAAAATTACAGAAAGCTGACTGAAACTGCTGAGACAATTATTAAATAAAGCATATACTTATTATCTGTCTTTTTGTCTCTGTCTTTTATTCATTAGTTTACAGAACATTGACTCTTTCTCACTAGTCCTCCTACTCAGAGATTAAATTTCAATCTACTCCCAAATGTTGTAACTCAAAGAACTCCCACAAAACTCGCTGGGGGCATCTGAGGGTGAACTTCGCACCCAGGCTGGAGAGCTGAGCTCTTCTGGACTCTGGAAATGCACCCCGAGATTTAAGAGTGCTATGTAGAGGCTTTCACCTCCCCAGAAGATGGTAAGCAAAGTTAGAGTTCTTTGTTCCAGGTACACTGGGTTTCTGCAGGAGGGTGGGGCTCATTTCTCCTTAGCTAGATATATGTTGTGTTCAGCATTGCTACCTAGGAGGCTAGGGCACTGAATATGAACCCTCATCCATTCAATACAGTACTTAAAAATTCATCTCTTCCTTACCACCCACCCTTCATAGACCCAAAACCAAAATTCTGAGCCTGGCATCCTAGCCACGGGCAACCATGTGTATGTGGAAATATTTTCAGTGTGTCCGGTCACACTGACCAACGCAAACATCAGTATTCAAGGACATATGCCGGGAAGGGTTGAAATCAATGAGCTAAGTGATGGAACTACAATCCCCCATGCTTGAAGAGGAAGAGGGGGAGAAGAAAAGAAGCAAGATGATGACAATGGTCCTGTCTCTTTCCCTTCCAGGTCCTTCCATCTTCCTCCACAGGATATTCCAAGCTCCACCTAATGCTTGGCTGTGAATTTCCGAATCTGATTCCGAAAGCTGCTGGGAGTGGCCCCTCAGAAGATGGTTACACTAGGTTCCTGTCTGTAAACACAGCAGAGCATCATTAATGGTGTCAGGTGTTGGCTCTCTAAGGAGAAGGGGAGAGGGAAAAGAGGGTAGGAGGGGGTACCTGGAGGAGAGGATAGAGGGGGCTATGATCAGGATGTAAAGTAAACATATAAAAAGAAATGCTCAACATCCTTAGTCATCAGGGAAATGCAAATCAAAACAACTCTGAGATTTCACCTTACACCCATCAGAATGGTTAAGATCAAAAACTCAAGTGACAACACATGCTGGAGAGGATGGGAAGAAAGGGGAACCCTCCTCCACTGCTGGTGGGAATGTAAGCTTATACAAACACTCTGGAAATCAATCTGGTGCTTTCTCAGACAATTAGAAATAGAGCTTCCTCAAGATCCAGATATACTGCTCCTAGGCATATATCCAAAAGATGCTCAAGTATACAACAAGGACATTTGCTCAACCATGTTTGTAGCAGCTTTATTTATAATAGCCAGAAGCTGGAAACAACCTAGATGCCCCTCAGTGGAGGAATGGATACAGAAATTGTGGTACGTCTACATAATGGAATATTACTCAGCAATAAAAAAACAAGGAAATCATGAAATTTGCAGGTAAATGGTGGGAAGTAGAAAAGATCATCCTGAGTGAGGTGTCCCAGGAGCAGAAAGACACACACAGTATATACTCATTCATAAGTGGATATTAGACATAAAATATAGGATAAACATACTAAAATCTGTACACCTAAAGAAACTAATCAAGAAGGAGGACTCTGGCTAAGATGCTCAATCCCCATTCAGAAAGGCAAAGAGGATGGACATCAGAAGATGGAGAAAACAGGGAACAGGACAGAAGCCTACCACAGACGGCCTCTGAAAGGCTCTACCCTGCAGGGTATTAAAGTAGATGCTGAGACTTATAGCCAAACTTTGGGCAGAGTGCAAGGAATATTATGAAAGAAGTGGGAAATAGCAAGACCTGGAAAGGACAGGAGCGCCACAAGGAGAGCAACAGAACCAAAAAATCTGGGCACAGGGATCTTTTCTGAGACTGATACTCCAACCAAGATAACCGAGAATCCCTGCACAGATGTAGCCCATGGCAGTGCAGTGTCCAAGTGGGTTCCATAGTAATGGGAACAGGGACTGTCTCTGACATGAACTGATTGGCCTGCTCTTTGGTCACTTCACCCTAAGGGGGAGAAGCCTTATCAGGCCACAGGGGAAGACAGTGCAGTCACTCCTGATGAGACTTGATAGACTAGGATCAGAAGGAAGGGGAGGAAAACCTATCAGTGTACTTGGGGAGGGGTATGGGTGGAGAAGAGGGAGAGAGGGTGGGATTAGGAGGGGAGAAGGTAGGGAGCTACAGGGGGCATACAAAGTGAATAAACTGCAATTAATAAAAATTAAAATAAAAAATAAGTTATTTAAAACGTAAAAAAGAGGAAGAAAGAAAATTTTAAAAAGAGGGCTTGCAACAAGTTCTCACAGTCATTCTTAGTCAGGGGTTATACCAATAACTTTTTTACTCCCCATGAATATTTCTGCTGGATATCAGGCTCCAGCTTGACCTCTCTTTTTCCGGACATGAACCTCTTTTGCACCTTCCCTCTGACCTTCTTGTTTCAAGTAGGAAATTTGCTATTAACTCTAGCACTGTATCCTCCTACTGCAAAAGTTTTCAAAAATGTTGGTAAAAGACCTCATGGTGTGAGCGTCTTTGAGTTTGTCTTGTTAGGATTCATTTGGTTTCTAAAATAAATAAGTATGTGTCTTTCAGCAAATTTAGGAAGTTTTCAGATATTATTTTAAATGTTTCTCTCTGTCCTCTCTCTCTCTCTCTCTCTCCTCTCCTCTCCCTCTCAGCCTCTCTCTTTTTCTGCATCTATCTCCCTCCTTCCCTCCCCATCCTATCTTCTCCGTGTTGCTTGTGCTGTTTTCTGGTGCTCTACCACCTCTATTCTAAGCTTGTCCAATGAACACTTTATTTTGCATTTGACCATTATCAGCTCTAAATTTTCAATTTGATGTTTCTTTATAACTCTGTAGTTTTGATGCTGTTCAGATTTTCATTTGTCTCAAGAGAATTTATTATTGCATACCCACACATTTATTATTTTCCTTTGGCATTCTTGCCAGATAATTGCCACAATTGATTCATATGGTGCGTGTATCTGTTGATTATTATTCTTGATTCATGGTGTGGTTTTCTTGATTCTAGGCTTGATTCATGATTTCTTTTAGCATATATAAACATTTAGGTATTATAGCAATGGATTCTTTTTGGTTTTCTTGGATGTTTTCTGTAAAAAGTCTTCTTACTAAGTTACAGTGTAAGAATCAGATAGTAGGTCTGTCTTTTTCACCCTGGTTTACAAGGTCAATTCACCCTTTAACATACATGATTTGCCTTCCTAGCTAGATGTAGCACTGTCCCACACCAGTTTCTTGCTTTAGAGATGCCATATAAGTTCAACTCTCTTCTCCATCGGGCTCTAAGAGTACCGAAAGGGGAGACGTGCAGGCATGGGAAGCCCAACTCACAACATTCCAGGTAGAGGTGGGTCCTTATCTGTCCCCCTGCTAGGGTGGCTCCACTAAGCCTCTATACATTTTTTCTACTGGTGACTACAGAGCTTAGGGCTTAGCTCTCTATGAAACCCCACTCTGGTGTTAGTTTCCTAGAGCAGACTGGAGATCCTTAAAAACAAGAATGTATGTTTTTTTTTTACTCATTTTTCTATCTCCAGAATCACATTAATGTGATGAAGTTGTTCTTGATGAGTCAAACCATAAAATAATCATGAAAGAGGTTACAGAATTATATGAGCTTTAAGGACTCAAAGTCCTGTGGCTCTACAGACATGGTTCTAAGTAAGGCATAACTAAAGATTAAGGTGCCTGGTTCAGAGATTTAAAAATTCAGAAGTTCCCCACATCAGAGCTAAGAAGGAAGAGCCTATAAATAATCTTTTATTTTAAAATAACCCATTTAAAGTGTTAAACATAAATGTTTTGGAATCATCACTAAAATGATGTGAACCTACGCACTCTTCTTCCTGAGGAGAAATTTGAGTTTTTCAGAATGCGGTGCTGGATCTGCTCCTTCCCTTTCCCATCTGGAAGAACTGTGGCTCTGCTCTGCTGGCTGTTTCCCAGGTTCCCTGCAAATTTAAAGCAGCATTGTCTAAAACCATCAACTGAACAACCCTCTCCTTCTCACTTGCTCTGTTTCCCATCTGCTAGTCAGATGATACCCGCTGCATCTGCAGCCTCCTCTGCTCTTCAGAGCTGCGGAAACTGGCTTCCAGGTAGCCTCCCTTCTGCTCCAAGAGGAGCACAATTGCCTCTCAGTTTTCCCTTCCAGCAACACTGTGGTGACTATCACCCCCCATAGCCTACTCCCCATTAACGGCTGAAAGTACATTTATGCCTTGGAGGATGGTGAACAGAAAACACTTTAGAAATTTTGAATACATAGAGAAATACTTCAAAAAAAAAAGACTCAGAGTGTAGCTCTCTCCTGCGCTCTTGTATTTTCCTAGTTTGTTCACTAGCTGTGTCTTGAAAGTCCACTTTCTTCATCACCCATTTGTCAAACTACCTAGCAAAATCTTGAGAGAGAAAAAAAATTACAAAAGGACAGGTTCCTTTCGATTGGGTATTTCAGAGGTTTGCGTCTGTGGTCCCTGAGCTCCATAACTTGAGGCCTAAGATGGGATCTAGCATTATGGCAGCAAGTCTAGAACAGAGCAAAGCTATTTACCCAGTGAAGCAAAGATTTAGGGGATGCATGGAGAAGAAACAAGCCAGGAACAAGACACATCCTTCAAAAGCATGCCCCAGTAACATACTTCAAGTAGACCGCACCCTTCAATTGTCCATTCAGCTTCTAAATCACAACAGTTCTCATGAATAAAAATAATAAAATATGTTTGCCATTGTGGGATGGTAATCCAGATATTTGCTGAAAGAGAATCAACCTATGATCTTCATTTGCATAGAACTTCAGTAAGCAAATAGGGTCAAGAGAATACAATTGCATCGCATTTTAAATGCTAAATAATGTATTTTAATGACTGCCTGATCCCTGTCATTTCAACCATAATTAAAGTCAAACTTTAAAACTGGCAAATAATTAGTAACATGCCAACTTCCTTTTTAAACACGGTTCCTCTTCAAAATGTCTTTTTCTTATTTAAATTCATTAATTTACCCAACACTATAGACCTACCCTCACACCTATCCTCACAACTTTTCCAAACACAGCCTTACACACCCGCACTTTCAACCAGACTCATTTCAGAGGGCACTGCAAGGCCAATTTTATTATGTTTTCCATTCTAAAATTCCCCTGCCCTTCCAGGAGAACCCACGTTACTTTTCTTCAAGATAGCTCAAGATCCAGTTTCTCCATGAATATCCTGCAAGCTGGCATCTCCCAGCTGTCTTCAGGGGCTCCTCACCTGGAAATTTTCCACCAGCAATTTTTTTTTTGCATCCTTGTTCTAACCCTTCATATTCCCTGCTTTTTCTACTGTCCTATGTGCCTAATAATTTTACAAGTTCACTGTTCATCAGAATCACTTGTAGTTTTCTTGGAAAGAAGATAACTGAAGCAACTCTAAGTTAATAGGTGCAGGAGACAGAACTCTAAAGATGTACCACCAAGAATCCTGTCCTTTGTTGTTGTTTTTAATCCAGCACTAATCTAAGTACGACTGTGAAAGGGCATCACAGATGTAACTGAAGTCTCTGGTCAGCATTTCTTAGGGTATTTTAAGTGATCAGTGTGGGCCTAAGTAGTTGGACAGGGCTTTCCAGAGCACAGGCTTTCCTCTTGATGTGCACACAGTAAAACAATTTTGGAGGTTCTAAGAGAAAGAGGGACTCCACGTGCCTCTGCTGGCTTCAAGATGGAGACAGGCAGATGGGGGCAGAGAACAGCCTCCCGCCGACAGGTAGGTAGCAAAGAGCTGAACTTTGTCAACAACCTGAGTAAGTGTGGACTAAGTCCTCCCCAACCCCGCTAGTCTCCAGACAAGAATGTAGCCTTGACAGACAATGGGAACCCCTGAAAAGTGGGCACAGCCAAGCCCACTGGGCCTTCAGACATTCAGAAGTAAGACATTAGAAACTAAAACTGTTTTATTGCTTGTTAGTGGTCACTTGTTCGCAATAAAAAAATTAATATAAAACATGTGATGCTGGGCTCAGGAATCTGTGTTGTAACAAATAGGCAGTCTCTAGCCACAATTTGAGAAACACCATCCAAAAGCTTTTAATTTCTATTCTGCATGTCCAATAAGAAAGGTTCAAAGTCATTTCCTCCTTGGCAAGATAATCCTTTAGCTTGTAATTAATTCCACCCACACGGAGAGTCCCTGTTTTAGGGGCTGTTAACGTCTTCTAACTTTATAAAATTCTCCAAAGTACACAGCTATTTTCATCCAAACTATCATGGCCGAAGCCAGTGTTTGGACAACTCCTCATTTTTGGAGAAGGTACAGGAAATGCAAACAAAGGAGGGTGACTTCTGAGTAGGGCATTAGTTTCTTGGTCAATGGGCATTGGTCACAGGGCAGTAAACAGAACTCTGATGGTCAGGGTTGGGGCCAAAATCCCAGGAAGGGTACTCCAAAACTAGAGCCATGCCATGCACTATGCCAGCTCTGAGCAGACTCTGCACTCCCCATGACTCCATGATAGAAATTTCCCGAGTACTGTAGTAAAAGGAAAAGAGATGGAGAGATACCTGCAGGCTTGAGATTCTGAATTCTATCCTCATGAATATAATCTCTGATTGCTGAAGACCCAGAAGCACAGTTTTTCTAAAATCAGAAAATACTAGTGTTAGAAAGGAACTCGGAACCTCTCACATTCAAACCTTCACCACAAACGCTGCTTGACTGCCTCTAGTTCTGGGAAGCTCACCACCTCATTAAACAGTCTATTTCATGTCTGGGCAATTCTGTCCAGAGGATGCTTCCTTGGCTGAGCTGTAATCTGCCTTCAACCTGCTGTAAGCAGCTGTTTGCAGCTGAGTCAGTGTGCTTGCCTGGTTTTGTGTGTCCAGTAGATACAGGAAGACCACCATTGTACCCAGCCTGTGCTGGGTGTGCTTTCAGAAAAACCTCTGGTAATTCTTGTATTTTATTATAGGATATTATTCTCACATCTTTCCTTGCACTTGGTCTCTTAGAAAATCAGAACTAGAAAGACCCAGAGTAGGCAGACTACAGGAACAGGAAATGGTGATAAAGTAACAAAAGAAAATGGGCAAAAGGAGGGCACATGCTTAGAAGCCAGAGGAGGGACCCAGTCCCTACTAGCTATCAAGTTGTAACAAAATTCACAAGGTCCAAAGTACTCTATGTAAGAGCATTGCTTCCTCAAAAAATAATAATTACTTATCCTTGCTCCATTGTTTTATAGATCTTACTGCACTAGACTCTGTTTCTGTCAGGATTCTAAGTAAGACAGCTTCAGGGAAACCCTAACGGAATCTTCCACCCCAGCTAAGACCAAAAGTGTTCAGGACAAAAAAAGCAGAGAGCATAGGAGGAAAGATAGTCTCCATTCTCCCAGATCAGACAAAATAGTCTTCGTTTTTGACCATCAATGTCTGTAACTCTGAAAAGCCAAATATGCACTGTGTTTACATGTCCAGAGGGACAGACACACTCCGAGACAAATCACAGAGCCAAAATGTTGATGTTTTGGAAATGTTTCAGGCCAAGGCCCTGCTCCGGAGGCTTGCACAGCAGGAATGCAACGGGGATCCCAGAAAGCCATTGCAGGTTCTGATAGAGAGGAAGACTGAACGATCTGACTTAAAAAAAAAGAAAAAGTTTCTTTTTCCGGTTCCCCCTCCCTTCCCTGTGGCCCAGTGTAACACCTGTCTCATCAGCAGGGGCACAGGAAAGGGATGGGCCTCCAGGCACCTCGGTCCCCAGATTCTCCATGCCTCATTCTTCATCCACACCGCTCGTAATGTGCCATCACTGGCACAGTTACACCTGAACAGTCTGGTGCTGCCAAACACCTGGCTTGATTTTCCACTGTCCAAATGAAAAATAAGCATAATCTGTTTTTTGAGGATACAGCAAATGAGGGAGTTCATGACAAATTGTGTTGGTTTATGCAGAATGGTGATAATAAGATACAAATGAGAATTTTTTTTGCTTAATGAATAATACTAATCACGTTTCAACAAATGCTGTGCCCTTCTAATTAGAGAGACTGCATAAAACCAGCTTAATTTATTTGTGACTAGTTATACAGAGTTTAAATATTTACTAGAGATTTACTCAAATGTTTGAGAGGATTTTAAACATTTCCTCCAGTGGAAGTGGCCTGCCTGATTCCATGGAATGTGGTGACAGCTCTAACTTGTGGGGGCTCTCTGATTTTTGCAATGCGTGATGAAAACCCAGTCCCAACATGAAGAAGAAAGGATATTATTGATTTGCATGCTAATTCTCCAACTGTTACTCATTTTCTTGATTCCAGCTTCCAAAGTTGCTCTCCCAACATTCATCACTGTAATACACTAGAGGGGCTGAGCATCTTTTTCAATAAATTATAGGAACTATGACTAATTACAGTGATATTAACTATGCAAAGTAATGTGTAACTTAAAATGGATGCGTTCATCATTTCAAATTACGGCTTTGACTTCTGACAGTCTAATACAGGCATGCTCCCTTTGAAGAAAACGAGTACTGTATTTTTCAGGAGTCGCCATAAAAACATAGGTTTTGTTTATAAGCATAAGATCTTACTAAATATAACTCACCTCTTTGATGACCTATAACAATGGTAGTGAAGACATGAGAGACAGTAAGAGTCAGGGACACACATGTGATGTGTTTCCCTGACGTGAGATTTGACAGACAACCCAGCTGATGGGAGGCTTTGTTGAAATGCTTCATCATTTGCATTTTTTCAAAAGTATTTTTTGGGCATGAATTATTTTTAAAAATATTTTACTTAAAATTTGAGAAACTTATACGATGAATTTGATCATATTCAACCCTGACTCTTCCCAGATAATTCCCCTGTCCCCGTAACTCTGTGTCCTCTTTTTGTCCTTTAGGAACCCATCAACTCCAGTTTGCACTGCGCAGCTGCTCAAGGATGTAGCGCATGGTCAACCTCCAATCAGCCATACCTTTAAAGGAAGCCGAGTTTCCCTCCCTCAGAAACCAGCCAGTGCGTTTAGCCCACCAGCGTGGAGAGGGAGCTAATGAATGGCTTCCCACTCTTGGCTAGAATGTTGACTGTGTGTCTCATGCAGCTACCAGCAGCAAGGGATGGGGTCCTGTCATGAGCAGAAGACAGTTTCACACTGGTCCTCCCAACCTCTGACTCATAATCGTTCTGCTCTAGCAGCTAGCCTTCTGAGAAAGTCCTTGAGCCTTGGGGTGACATAGGTGCTCCAGGTATGACTGAGCCCCCCACCAGTTCATGTTCTCTGCACTTTGACCAGTTATGATTTCCATGAGCTGTTTTTATTTCATTCTATTTGTGTCCTCCTGTTCTGGAAGAAGATTGATTCCATTGGGAGATTCAGCCATCTGTCTAAAGATACAGACAGGCTCAACAACTACTCCAGATTTGCTCCCATGTTGGCCATGTTGTCCTCTCTACACCAACTGAATTGAGGTTCGAGTTTCTTAAAGAAACAGAGAACATTTTCAAATCCATCATTAACACATTCAATACAATTTGTTCCACTATTCCTTTTACCACTCACCCATTAATCTATAATGATTTATGAGACACACTTTCTCTGACAGGCACCATTTTAAATACTTCAAGCATTTGGATGATGTTACAGCCCTGCATTACAGCGTTGTCACCTGCCCTCAATATGACAAGGACTGTTGACATGCCGTGGACTACCATGCGGTATACTGCTGTTTGTAGAGAGGGTTACGGAAGTACACAGTGGAGAGATTGAATCTAACCAAATAAGGAGAAGGTTGGTAGAAAGACTCTGGTAATGTTCAGTTCAGTCTGAAGGAGGTTACTGGATTTATCCTAGTGGACAGGAGCACAGCCTTCCACAGACTCAGAAGAACAAAGCCAGGAGGGAACTACATCCAGGAAGATAAGTCTTGTCAAATAGACATGGGCATTTATGAAGGGCTTTATGTACATGTTATCTCAGAAAGCTCTGATTTTGTTGACAGTTTTCAGGTGTGCCAAGCAGAAACGTTCTGGGGATGCCTTTCTGTTTCATGAGGGGCACCTGAAAAATCTGCATAAAGCAGTAAGGAAGGGAAGACCCTAGAGGGGAAGATGAAGTAAGAGCCGTTGCAACAGGAGGAGCACCCCGCCCTCTGAAGGAAAGGACGGGACTTGGTTAGCAGACCTGGGTTTGGAAGCCCTTACGGAACCGAGTGCAGTGTAGGCTGCCCACAGTTCACACTGGCATGTTTTCCTCGAGCCTCCTTCTCTGCAATTTTGGTTTTTATGTGATGCGTATCATTATCCCTCAAGCTTACATAAAACAGGACTGGATGTTTAACAAGGAGAAATTCTGATTACTCTCTTGAAGTTACGCTGCAGATGGTATCCATACGTAACAGGTACATTCTCAGGTAAGAATTTACGATTCATGATGGGCTGTCATGACATGATAGTCTCTCCTGCAGTCTACAAAGAAACCAGCATGTATATGCTTGCTGGGGAACATATTAAGTTCCCAAGTCTACTTCCTTCAAAGAAAAAAACTGTGAACGATAAAGTAAGTGTATGTTTCAAATTGTACTATACAGCCTAGATTTTTTGGTGGTTAAGGTGGCAAAATGGGTTTCAATGCTATTTAATGATAACACACTTTATTTGTAATTAAGAAAATGATTGTGGGGGCTGGAAATATGCTGAGGGCAAGTTTGGCTTTCATCATCCATTGAGCAGTTCACAAGTACCTGTAACTCCAGCTCCAGAAGCTCCAATTCCCTCTTGTGGATTCCGAGGCAGGAATGTACTTATGGTTGCACATACCGACACCCCAGAACAGACACATGCACACACACACACAATTAAAAATACAGAAAATTAAAATGCTTGCACAGTAACTGAAGACTCCAAACCAATTGCCTAGCTAGAAACAACTTCTAATATAAAACACGTGACCTTGAATTAGCCATATTATATTGTTGTGCCTCAGTTTCCCCATTTGTGAAATGAGACAAAAATATTGACATGAAGGTTTATGAGTATGGAAGTGTTAACTAGTAATCATGCATACAGAGCTGAGTAGAGTTATACATTATTATAATTTTATTATTGGTGAAATTATCAGATTAAAGGACACATTGCAGCTTTAGTAGTATCATGCGATTCTGTCCGTCAGTCTGTGATTGCATTGTCATTATTACTATTTTGTGGTGCTGAGGTTGAACCTGAGGTCTTAGACATGCTTTTAGACAAGCATTCTAACTACTGAACTATCTTCCCAGATCATCATCATTACTTAGAAGAGCCCAGATGTGGCTGGGAGTTTGACAGAGGGAATAACAACTATAAGAGGTTAGACTGACTTCACTTTTGTTTAGTTTCCTCTAATGTCTGTTAAGTGGCAAAATTTTAAGTATTAAGATACACAAACTTTTGCAAGCACAGCGATGTTTTCAGATTTGGAGCAAAATAATCTCTTCTTTTTCTCTCAGGCATCACTTTTGATTTGTCCTGTATCTGTGTTTTGTTTGTTTGTTTTGTTTTTTTGTTTTTTTCTGATCTTTTGAAAGCCTCAGATCTATTTATCCTTCTGAAAGTTGGGAGCTGATCCAAGATTTAAAATAAAAATTAAAAAAAAAACACGTATTTAAACATAGTTGGTGCTCGATAAACATTTTGCAGACTAAACTCCTAGGATGAGCAGACATCACCACTGCCACATTCACGCTCTTTGAGTTGGTCCTTGTGACAGTAGGTCTTGTAGGGGTCATTATTTCTACTGTACAGGAAACAAACCTGGGAGGTAAAGGGCTTTGCTTGGGTCATGTTTTTTGCTCAGAAATTTGTCTGAGGTCCCTACTCCTGCTCAGTGAACAACATTATGCTTGGCCTTTGGCTATGCGTCATGAAGAATTTTTAATCTTTAGATGACATGTATTGGATTAGGCCTGTCCCAAGATGCTCAGGTCATTTAGGCACTGGCTTTTAAGGCTGGTTCAGAAATCTGACCCCACAAGCAGGAGTTCACATGCAGATACCTCCTGGTAGAGCAGAATAATGTAACCAATTCTCACCATGTGTTGGATCTTCCTCAAAGAACCAACATTTGCTCTATTGGTGGAAATTCAGAGACTAACACAGGTCCAGGACTTCACCACCTCATGCACTGGGAGCAACTCAAATGGACCCCCATTTTATTACCTTTCTGCAATACAGATCAGTTGATTTAGTGGAGCCTAAAAAGATCGATCACTGGACATTTTTTAAATGTGTTTAATAAAATGACAATTTAGAAGCAACCTATCAGCTGCCAAAAGCCTTTCAGGAATACGTGATGCACCCTGATTAGAAAAGAACAAATCAACAGCCACAGCCTTTGGGATCCCCCAGATCACAGAACTGCTCACCTCTCTTCTGCTGCCACAACTCTAGGTGCTAATTTGTCCCTGGACATTTTGGAGCCTGAGGCTGCAGCCTTGAATCCCAACCCACAGAAGCTGGGACTGGAGCTGTTCTGGCAGCAGGAGGAGGCCCTAAAAGCATCCGATTATTTTTAAATGTGCTTTCATTGTGCTGCTTGCAGCTGTGAGTTAATTTTGTTTAAAAAAAAAAAAAGACCATTTGCTTCTTTAAAAACCAGGTTTTTATCCCTCTGCAGAGCAGCTGTAGGAAGAGCAGACGCATTTCAAAGGCCCTGTTTCCCTAAGAGGCACTCTGGGAAGATGCCTTCCCACCAGCAAGGAATCAAGGCACCAGTTCTTCCTTGGCTGATGTGTCCAGATGGGCAGATAGATGGACCAATGTAGACCTGAACAATGTGATGGCTGACTGGCTGCATTTTAAAGAGACCCTGATCCAACTCTCATCCCTTTTATGTAAGAGAAAGTAAAAAAGCAAAGATGTGAGTGGCCTAACACTTCAAATCTAGCTACCTCAACCCCTGAGGCAACTATAGTCTAGGTTGAGAGAGAAATGTGCTGTGGAACAGTAGTGTTCCTGCACTCAGCATCGTTCTTCTACAGGAAGTGTTAGCCATTGCTGTATATGGCAGCTTAAAGGTGCTTTGGCCACAGGCCTCTTTTTTCTGCTTCTGCTCCATTCAGAATCACTATCTCAGTAGAATTTGAAGTTCCTTCTCTCTTGCCGTTAACCATTTGTCTGAGAATATCCTGCCTCAGAAGGTGTCTTTTTGGACATGCTCATCCTCCTCTCTCTCTCCATCACATTTTCTAAACAATTTTAGTACCATGTTTACATTTATTTATAACTTTGAGGATCTGCGTTTCCCACGTACTTCCTTTGCTAGCCCACGCTGCCTGACTACCAAGGGTCCTGTTGACGCGGCTTCTTTCATCACTGAGAGAGTCGGTGTCTCTGTGAATCCTCCCATGAGTCCATGCCGTGAGAATGAGTCACATAATGACAAACACTAATCAATCCCATCTCTGTCACTGCCCTGTTAGCTACAGGGTGGCTCTGCCAGTCACTTGCCAATCAATTTCACAGAATGGAGGTTGTGCCTCACCCAATTCGAGTCTCCTAATTAATGGAGTGACAAAATTCTGACATTTTGTTGGCTTCTCTGTCTCTTGTGGGAATTTCAGGATGAGGCTTGAAGGAAGTAGGGGAGAAGCAGGATGGCAACAAGGGAAGACACTGTGGCTTAAAGGATCTTTGGCAATTTTTGGTTAATGGTGATTTTTTAAAATAAATAATATCCTCTAATTATGAAAGAAATGTGTCTCCATGATACAACAACTTTTTAAAATACTGCAATTCACAAAAAAATATTTCAGACCAGTTCATTTGTTTGATTTGTTTTGCTTTCGCATGATAACAGCCTCAATGTTGTCTACCTTAAATAGTTTGCATCATGTAAAAATCACCCCAGAATGAAGGCAGACCTCAGATGGCCCATTTATCTGCCCATCTGCACAAATAAGCTACAAATATCATTAGACACAAGGTCTCACTCCACCTCCCTGTTGTGCCTTCTGTATGTTCATTATTTGGCTTCTGCTGTGGCCACAAAATCTCCAACTATGCGGCTGCTGATTGTGATATCTGGACCACGTGACGACATACTGGTGTCCAGGGAAGATGCCTTTCTCCCATCCAACCATTATCTAAAGGCCTCCGCTTCTCTTTTTGCTGTAACAAATGCAGTTATTTGCCTGCCTCTACAGCAGACATTAAAGCCACAATGGTGAGATGGCGGGGGGATGTTTGTCAAAGACTATAAAACTTCAATTCACCCTAAAGGATAAATAAGTTCTGGAGACCTAAAGTAAAACACGGGGACTAGAGAGATGATCAGATTGTGTGCTTGAAATGTGCTAAAAAGAATACACTGTAAATGTTTTCATCAAATATAACAGAAAAGTAACTCAAGAGATAGATCTGTTAATTACTTTAATGCTGTTAATCGGCTCACTAAATATTTGCACACCAAAGGATCATGGTGTGCACCTTAAATACTATGATCCTAATTACCTTTCTAGAGGCTAAGATAATGTCACTCAGGAAATGGCTTGGCCCTTGACTAAATAATCACTTCTAACCAAAAAAAATCCCTAACTGGAAAGACTGAACCATAATGGTTGTTTTCTCCCAGCAACAAAAACTTACGGAACTCAAGTCAGTTTCAGAAAACTGCCGGGATGTGGCACGTGGCATGAGGTAGTGGGGGTGAGAGATGACAGTTAATGGTTGTGTTTGTTCTACTCCAGTGATTCTATTGCCAAGGGAAAAGCTATTTGAGGTGATTTTGCTGTACTACAGTTACAAACGTACCTATACTTTGTGAGGGTGTGCACGTGCTACACAATTAAGAATCATATTATATCTGTGTTTCTGTGAACCTCTATCTTCCAGTGAGTAGCAGGGGATGTTCCTTATGCTACCAAAGCTCCCTAAAACCTTACTGAAAATTGTACAAAAGAATGCATGACACCTCTAGTGTGGACATTCCGTAACTCATTTCACCCTTCACCTTTACAAACGAAGGTACCATAGGCATTCTTAAGAGTACAGCACCGCTCACACCCAGTTTTGTTTCCATAGGGTAGAATGCCACAGGTGGAACCCGTAAGCGATGGAATAAAAACAAAATTTTGTATACTTATGAAAACTGGCCACTTAGAAATAGTATGCCAGCTTTACACTCTGCCAATGGGACAAAGTGGGCATAATTAAGTATTTATACCTGATACGGTTTTAAATCTCCAAAGCAATAAAAATTCTGTAGACATGAAGTTAAATCTAAGAGAAGGTAAGAGAAAACGATAGTTCGTTAAGGACTCAGCATTTAGAATTTGTAAGTTGCCATTTTTTTTTTTTTAGTTTTTCCTCTCTGGATATCTCCTATAAAACAATACAGTTTTCATTGGGTGTGGATGACAGCTAATCTCTTTGAAGTTGGTGCTGTCCAGCCATGCCTATGAACTAACCATTCTTCCTGGAGGGAGGCTCCTCAAGACTCGGGAAGTCAACAGAACTTAAAAGAAGCTCTGGAGACTTTCAGATTCACCAAGTCCCATCCCAAGGTCGTGTAAACAATGGTAACCCTGCGAACAGTCCAGCGCCTGTGGCTCATGCAGAGGCCAGCGGGCATGCAGCTCCCCTGGGCAGTCACCCAGACTGGGCTAGACATTTTCTAACAGTGATCCAACTGCCTTTTCATCACTCCTGCTTCTGTAACTAACCCTTCAAAGTGACTTTTCAACCATGTTGTTCTGTAACCCCAAGAAACTGAGGGGTTCGCCAAACTAGACATGAGGAAGGTTGTTTATGAGGTGATTGTTAGTGCCCTAGTTAGGATATTTGCTCACATCTCCCAAGGAAAAGTCACGCAATAGATGGACATTATGCTTTCAGCTAATCCTACTTCTCTGATATGAAATTAGCATAGTTTAGGCATATCTGATCAAGCACAGAGGTAAGTGTACTGACTCATGTAACACAGAAGAGTACCCAGAGATGACTAGACTCTCAAACATTGTGGTAACCAAGACAATTTTCTCTTCTTTCCTTACTGTGGCTTGCTGATGCCCTGTCCTACTGCAAATAGGGATTCTAGGAGACCTTAGGACCTTACCTGGCAGGTTTCTAAGTATGTACCTTCTTACTTTTCCCACCAGAAAAGCTACCTCAAGTCAAAAACCCCTGTTTAGCTAGGGCTAATTAACTGACAGGTCCTTTGCTCTGTGAAGTATAGTGGGAACACCAGGTTACTGTGTAATTGATAGTCTCTACTGCATAAACAGACCTCAAGTTCTATCTATCTCAAACATGGTGGATCAGGAACTGAAACCAATATAATCCTAAATCCTTCACACTTACCATCCATTAAACTCTCTTCAGCATTATGACTGTTGTGTAAATATATACACACTATCGTCAGACGGCATACCGTCTCATTCCATCCGCTCCTTCTCGCATCGCAGTTGTCCTAACCTTACACTATGGACAAACACGGTCCTTGCTTAACACTCATCCCTGAGAGAATCACTGTCTCAGTCAGATGGCTGTTATGCTTTCTTTGAAGCTACAGCTAGCTGCTGGGACTGTTGGGAATCACAGAGAAGGGGGAGCAGCAGATGCTAAAATGGAAACAGTAGTCCTCAGCCCTTTCCTGATTAAAAAAGTCTCACCTGCATTATAGGAAAGTAGTCTGAATTTCCATTTGTTCTCTCTCTCTCTCTCTCTCTCTCTCTCTCTCTCTCTCTCTCTCTCTCTCTCTCATAATCTAGGAGAGTAGGATAACATGATACAAAGTGCTCAAAAAGGTCCCAGATTTATAGAGAAGCTGCTAATCCGGTCTCACACACCCATCTTGTGATGGACAGAGATTATAGCCAAGATATGAAGACAATTTGCCAGGATTTAGAAACCCATCTAATTTCCGATTTCCTGGGGGGATGTCCTCCAGATTCAGCTCCCATATCCTCTACTAATAGTCATCCCAGTTACAAAAAGGTGTGTCTGACCTTCAGGGAAGGCATGAGATTTTAAGGGAAATGAACTTCAGAGAGAAACTCCCAAATCTAAGACAAATATCTGTGCAGCCTTAAAGGAAGAGGATCCTACCGGGTCCTTGAAAGAGATGGAAATGCATCCAATGACAGGAGATAAAAAAGGAGCAGCTGAGGACAGTGGTTGAACCGGGAGGAATGGGGAGTTGTCAGCATTATCATATCATATAGCTGTGATGTGCTCGAGTAGTGATTTGGTGTAAGATATTGGAAACAGAACAGTAAATGCACAAAAGCCACCTACTTCTACAGATAGCAGTCTTGTGGGGGAAATGGGCAGTAAGGAAACATTACAGGCATGATGGCTATTTCTAAAGCTGAAGGTCAGGCAGGTTGGGGATGTAGAGTCCATTTGTGGGAGTAAGAAGGGTCTCCAGAGAGATCAAGGGTGAGCAGAAAAATATTCAGAGCATAGAGAGTGGAGTAGAGATCTAAGCCAAGGAAGGGGTCTGTGCAAAGGCCTGGAGGGGAAACAAAGTGGTGACTGGCAACCTCAAAGCCAGTTCCCTAGTGTGAGCACAAGAAACAGCGAAAAGGGTGAAGTGAGGGTCTGGAGAAGCACATGGAGGCCGGAATAAGCAAAGCTCCATAAGCTACACTCAGGAATTTGATCTTTATCCCAAGAACAATATGGAGCATTTCAAGCAGGGAGCCATAGAATAATAGCTGCATCTTTATAAGATTGTTCTGACAGCAGCAGCCAGAGAAGCCAAATGTACTGAACAGTCTCTTAGGAGACCCTTGTACTCGCCACATAGCTTGGGTGTGGGTGTGGAAGGAGGGAGGACTCAGAATTTGCTTCCATCTGTCTCTAAACCATAGATACCAGCGTATGCAAAATCAAACCTAGAATCTGCTCAGGAGTCTCTGAGAATTAAAGAGAGAAAGAAATCCAAATTACCTCCTGTTTGCTAGGAGGAAATTACAGAAGTGGGTCTACAAAAGAAAAATAAAATTAGTTGTAGTAATTCTAATTCACAGACACTATTTCCTGGCCAGATGCTGCAGTGGAAAATCGCAGAAACACCCACTAAAATCATAAATGAAAATCACATATTCGTAACATTTAATGAGAATACAGGCTGAATTTACAGCCGCTGAACGTGCAATATGGATGAAGATGTTGATTTACCCATGCAAGACGGAAATATATATGATAGAGCAAAACAATAGCCAGAAATGTGATAAACATTTGCATGAAAATGAATCACGAGAAAAACTTGAGACTTCTTCAATACTTTATGCACCAAATTATCTTCAGGGCAGTCAAAAAGAAATAGTAATAAATAATAATAGGGCGTTTTCTTGCTGTTATTTATTTATCTTTGTTGACAAAACCTCTGTTGACTTCAGGGGAAGTTCAGCCTCCAGAATGTGGGCCATGAAATTTATAGTCCTCAACTCAGAGAGCAAAGACCTTGAACATCAAGAAAGTCTCCTACCCTTGTTTATATACACTGTTCTTTATCACAAAGGAAGAGCTGGTCCCCATTCCAAGTAACCAAGCATTATGCAAGGAATATTCTGACTCACCCAGAATCCTTAATCAGTAAATGCTGTGCCAATGGAAAGAAAGTGGAGAGAAGTCACAGCATCCATTAATAAAAAATGACTGGGGCTTTCTATCAACAGAAGAATCATTAGGAAATGTATGGTAGGAAAATAGTGGGCTGTAGATTTGTGGTGGCGAAGATGGCAACAGAATACTAACATTCATACCCTTTTAACCACTGCCTTCAAATGATGCTGGATTTCAGGTAAGCACTCATGTACATAATGTAGAATCACACATTTCTAGTGCCTTGCTTAACTACAGCCGCAAAATAAGGAACTGCTGTACATGTCCCTTTGGCTCACTTTCCACTCTGCAAACCTAAATATTCCTAACAGGCAATTGATATTTCTTTTCTGATCATGTTCCCCATGACGGTATTGGTCAATTGATCAGTTAAATATGCCAGGGAAGAACCCTTCAGATTTAATATAATCATTTTTGAGCAATCTCCTCTTGGCTATACTTCCACTCCCCCTACCCAGAAGCCTTGAGTAAATGATGGAATCATGATTCATCTTTCAGTAAATGCTGCAATCTCTATTTCATCTCAGGAGCTTGGCTACACAGAACACTTGAAATTTCAGAGTAACAGCATTAGCTTTAGAAAGAACAAGGCAGTCATGTCTGACAACAGAAAGCCTTCTGGAATATGTCACCTGGTGTTTTAAAGGGACTTGCATCATTTGCTGAGAATGATGGAGAGTAAGTTCACTATATATATATCCAGAGACCTCATGTGCAAAAGTGAAAATCCGTTACTTAATTCACTATTTACTATCGTCCAAAGTTGGAGCCAATATAAATTTCATAAATTTATTCAGATTCCACTACAAAATAATTTTTTAGAATCCATTAAATTAGCTGTGGGTCTCTGCATCTGCTTCTATTGTTTGCTGCATGAAGCCTCTCTTAGGAAACTGGACTGACCACCAATCTGTGAGTACAGCAGCAAATCAATAGGAAACATTTTACTTTTTTTCTGCCAGTCATGTTTGGTTCTATCCAAACAGTCAGAGAACATGCATGAGTCTGAGGTAGATACTCTGCATATAAGTTATGTTTGTGTAGCTTTGTGTTTGTGTGAAAATCATTAGTTTGGGAGCAGGGGATGTCTCTAATCCATCTTCTCGTGGGACCCCTTTTCTCATGCTGGGCTGCCTTTTCCAGCCTTAGTGTGAGGGTTTGTACCTCATCTTATTGTAGCTTGTGGTGGCTTATTCGGCTAATGGCCCTGAGAGACCTGCTCTTTATTGGAAAAAGGCAGTGAGAAAGAGTCGGGAGTAGATCTGGAGGAGAGGGAAGGGAGGCTATGGTCAGGATGCTTTATATGAGAGAAGAATACATTTAAAAATATGTAAAATTAATTCTTTATATGGATATATAATTCAAAATTGCCAAATTACATCAAATGGATGCTTTTTGTTTGCTTGCTTACTTGTAGGGAGATTTGAGTAAGTTAGTGAACTAAAATAACAAAACTAATGTGCTCATAAAGCTGAGGCAAGATGACTGGGTTGAGTTTCAGGCCAATCTACCATATTCAGTGAGACTTTTTCTTAAACAAACAACAAAAACGTAAAACTTTTCTCCTGCTGAAGAGTTAATAAAATATAGATTCATGTTTACTTCTAGGATGTCTGCATTTGTTCTTAACTTTTGCCTAAAAAATAATTATTAAATTAATGTATTTAATTAAAACCAAGTTTTTTAAATAAAAAAAAAAAAGAATCTTAACAAATGGATGGACAAAACCCACAAAAGTTGATGCTACTTTTCAAATATCAATAATGCATGTCACCAGTGAATTACCTAATCATACTCCATTGTAATGGTGTTTCTGCTCATCATTAACCTAAGCATGGCCCATAAAGTTACTTGAGTATCCATAAATGAGCTAATAATGCAAGTATACAATTTACAGAACGACAGCATCAAATCCCTCAACCAGGTTGTCCTATGAGGCTTGGGGCTGGAAATTGGAAATAATAGTATCAATGGATAAAACGAACACTTCTGTGTCAGGTTCCTAAGCCTTGCAAAAGATCATATTCCTCATCCGAATTCATTATTATGCCATCTCTAATGGAAGTCTCCTCTTCACCTATGTTCTCCCCTTAAGTGGAAACTGGACATGTAATGCTTCAAAGGACTCCTTGGTTAATGAATTAAGGACTCTACTGGTTTTGAAAGGAAGGTAGAGCATACCACTTACCCCATACAAGTCCTGTTTAATACAATTTTCTATTAGAATTCCAGGATTTATGTCAATATTATAGAAAAGCTCATTTTGACTATAGCACCAACATGACCTAATAAATGACTTCAAGATGCTGGAAAGAAATTTGGCCAAGACAAATAGGTGTTCAAAAAGGCCTCCCCAACACACTCATTTTGCTATATGGAAAATGAACTAACCAAGTTTAATGTACACCCAATGAAATTTAGAAGCATGGTCTAATGCTTTTTGATCAGTACCTGAAGTGAGCAGTTTTTTATTTCCCTGCTTCCTCCTCTAATGTGTATTCTCAACAAAATGGCCAGAATAATCCTTCTAAAACAAACATCACCTCATACTACTCATCTGCTCACAGCCCTTCCATGCCTCCTGTTCCATGGAGCAAATAAACCAGGGCCCTGGCTGGTAAACAGAGTCCACACATTGATCCTCTCTAATAAATTCTTACCCTTTTGGTCACTAAAGTTTGCTTCAACACTAGTGGACACACTGTTTCTCTAACAGATGCTCCATGATGGACCAGAGGACATTTGTCCAATCTGTGCTTCTGACAAGAATGTGCGTCTTCCTACCATCCACAAGGCCAGCTTGCTTATTGCCCCACAAGCTTTGCTTGAGTGTCATCATCAAACCCTTTCCAAACAGCTACATGCTTCATTCCACGGCCCTTTGCCACAGCTCAGTAGTCTGACAGGCATTCTAGATCCTTCCTGTAGCATAGCTTATCTTTCTCTAAAATTCTGTAAGGCTCTAGATGTACCATGTCCATTGTCCTCAACTGAACTGATACTCCAGACAGTCCATTAACTTCAAGCCCTGTGTGCCCAGAACATAGACTACATGGCACCTACCAGGTGCTTAACAATAGCCCCTGAATGAATTGAGTGACTGCATGAAGAACAAATGAACGAATTCTAAGTTCTTGACCACCGTACAGATCTATCTCACTGAAATTTCTTAAGAGTGTGTAACTTAAATTTATAATTACATTCCGCAGTTTCTCATCTGTGAAATGAAGTCATTCTATTAAGAGAGCTGCTACAAAGATTAAAACAGAAAGCACACTGAAGACAGAGCCAACCACATTGTATTTTGAAATAAGATTCCTCATTGATCTTGGACTTGGTTAGGCTTGGTTAACTGGCCAGCAATCCCAGGAATCCACATGTCTATGCTTCCCTAGCTCACAGGCACACACCACTATGCCGGGAATTTTTACATGAGTTCTAGGTATTGAACTCAGCCCCACTGTACTGGTTGAACCATCTCCTCATCTGAGCTTGCATCTCATTGAGGAGTGCTTTCCGATGCCTAATTTCATCTTGTTTACATTGTTGATGTTTAGTAAATTCTTGATGAGCAACTGAGAGTGAACAACATGGGTGTGTTTCCTGCTGCTGCCTACGGTAGCTTGCAATACAACTGGTCTCCTTTCCCTTCTACTGAAGTAATTAGAGCACAAGCAGATGTCTATAGCAGCATGCACCACCCTTCTCATCCTCCATGATTACGCTAATTGGGAAACTAGGTCCCCAGAATGTTGTGAGCAAAAGAATTACACATTTAGGAGATGTTGAATTAAACAAACTTAAGCAGACTTTTCCCCTACAGGACTTCTTAGAGCCTCCAACACACTAATAGACATTACAAATCTTTGAAGTTTAGGCAGTGTCAGTAGCATTCTGTGAATGTATTGGGCCATGTGCTCTTCCTTTCACAGTCTACCCATCAGGAAGAGCCTCTTTCGTGGAGCATCTTAAATCAAATTTTCTATGGAACATAATCACCTGTAACAAATACAGTGAAGTCCTTCAAAATCAGACTCTAGGGCTGGAGAGATCAGCAAGTAAAGATGCCTGATGTTCAAGCCCTGGGACACACAGAGTAGAAAGAAAGAATTGAACCCTGTAAGTGGTCCTTTGACTCATATACATACACATACACATACAACATACATTTACACAGACACAGACACACAGAGAGAGAGACAGACAGACAGACACAGACAAACACACAGACACATACACACACACAATAAATAAGTAAATAAATAAATAATTTTAAGCAGACTCTATAAAAAATTAAATTAAATATGGCAACAGAAATCTGGGAAGTACATGTTTCTTTCTAATGCTACATCGTTCAAAGGACAATTTACCTAGACTTTCTATTGCCCCCCAATACTAGTTTGCCTGGGGCTGCAGATGACTTAATTTTTTAATATAATTTTTTCATTTATTACAATTTATTCACTCTGTATCCCAGCTGTAGTTCTAACCTCGACCCCTCTCAATCACACCCTTCCTCACTCCTCTCCTCTCATACCCCTTCCCCAGTCCACTGATAGTGGAGAACCCCTCCACTTCCATCCAACCCTAGCCTATCAGGTCTCATCAGGACTGTCTTTCATAGTCTTCCTCTGTGGTCTGGTCAGGCTGCTCCCCCTTCAGGGGAAGGTGATCAATTCATTTTACATCCTAGTCCTAGCCTCTCCCACTTGACCTCCCAGTCTTACCCTCCCTCCCTGTTTCCCCTACTCCTCAGAGAAAGGGAACTCCCACCCACACACCCCAGCATATTAAGTCACATCAAGAATGAGCACATCCTCTTCCCCTGTGGCCTGGCAAGGTAGCCCCGCCAAGAGAAAGTAGATCACTTACTCTTAACAGAGAATTATTTTGGTAACTATGCACACAAGACTAAAATTTATATCAGTGTTGTGGTTTTTTTGTTTTGTTTTGTTTTGTTATTATTGGTCTAGGGCCTTATATAATCTTGAAACGCTAACCAAACAACCAAGGCTCTTTGTAGACAAAGTCATTAAACTGATGGCAAGAAAGGGAGCAAGGAATGCTCTTGCCTTCCTGGTCTTAGCACAGGTTCTACAGCAATCTCCCTTTACCTATACAAATGGAAATTTACTATCAATAGGGAAACATTACTCAAAGTCCTTTATCAGCCAATTCTTTTATTTAATTAAATTTACCAGGTAAGGTTAAGTAAATCTAACAAAATACTAAGGACATAGGCCATAGAACTTACATGCTTTGATGAGGCCACAAAGAGAAAGGCAGGTAAGGTCAGGTAGGCTAGGGAAGGGCAGTTGCGGTTGGGTTCCCAAGACACGAAATCATCATCTACAGAAGGAGGATCCGGTTAAATGGAGACGAAAGAATTAAATTCCACTCTGTCCATCTAAGGACTTAGCATCATAGTAGCCAAGTATAACATAACCAACAGATGTGCTGAGTAAATACCAGGAAGAATTTCTGGTTTGGACACAGGCTCCAGCAAAGAGAGGATGAACAGAGAATAAGGTATGTAACTGCAGATAAATGTACAGTCAAAGCACAATACCACATGCTAGGTCTTTCATCTGACTTCCTAGCTTCATCCTCTCCATCCGCCCCAGAAGACCATCTTTTTCTTACCCCAATGAAGGGAGGATGGAAACTAGCCAGGCTGTTTCTGTGACTCTGATCGATGTCCCTATGTATATCCACACAAAGCCTGGTCATCACTATTGCACCAGAGTGTAAATTCTCATTTTTCAAGTTACAAAAATATCCAGACATTTGCCTAATACCCGAGCTCCTCCCTCCCCTTCTAACTGTCGATAATTTAGTAACCTTTAATGGAATTCCTTGACTCCAAGATTTAGTCTCAATAAGCTGACTCTTCCCTGAACTTTAAATCTGGAGTCCTGTACTAGGTTAGGGTTCCTTTTCCGTACTCTGCTCTATTGAGCTCTGCTAATCACAGGAACCCCATTATACACCATTATCAGAGGCAAAGACGCTGCCGCAGGGCACCTCATTTTGAAATATTTTAATGGTAAATTTTAATACAATCTTGAATGAGCCTTCAAGCTGCTACGGGGGACTGCCTGCCTCCAGATGAACAGAGATGACCATGGGGCCCAAGGGGTGAGTGCTCGCCCCCTCAGGCTCACCCACAGCGCTCTCTCCAAGCTGTTATTCTTTTGTCTTCTTAAGAAGATCTGGCTTCCTCTGGATCCTCTCCAGCGTTAAGCCCACTCATTTCCGTGACTTGCAATGTCCTCTTGAAAACTAAGTAATAGAAGCAGATGCTCTAGCTCACACACATATTTTCTCACTCAAACATTTATCACAGCTTCCCACCCAAAGCTGAAGCACGATCTGCTGGGAAATTCACAATCCCTACCCCACAAAGGAAAGTTGCCTAGGTTGTTCTGCTGGGTTCCGTACTATAACTTTCAATGGGCATAAAACTTACTTCTGAAGCTTTTGCCCATCCGCTCAGATTTGGTACATGTGAGTCACCTGCTGGAAACCGGATATCCCGTTCTTTTTGAGCATCCCTATATGGAGGTGGAAGGGAATATATTCTTTTTCATGGAAAGAAATAAGACCTGCAAAGATCCTGGAATGACATTCATAACAATTTGTATTTTTTTTTTCTGTCTTCTCCTTCATCTAGGGTGTAGGGGAAGAAAGAGACACAAAGAACAATAATTTCTAGTTGTTTCCCTAAACTAAAAGAGCTTATACTTTGACCATATTCCTACCTATAATTGTATCATCTACTACATAATCAAAATCTTTCCATTTTAAACTCTCCAAAAAGCACACCATTACAATAACCTTGCGTGTCTTATAGAAGGCTGATTCCCACTAAATGAAGACAATTAATTAATTAAAAAGACTCGCATCCAGTATTTCTTGTGACTGCTGTTTATCTCCCATGGCATGTACAAACTTTTTTTAAAGAAATTGCGGGAAATGTCAAGACCCTTACTTGTTACAATTTAATTTTGTGCTGCTCAGGCAATTACAGTTCAATGAATGATGATTCTAACACATCCAAGTTTTCATTACTCTTTGCTTAATTTGTCAGTTAATGCCTTTGAGTTCTGCAGTTTCCCCAGCCGTCTTAACTTGCCATTAAAAGCCTGTCAAGGAAACTCAACCTTCTGATTCCAGCAGGGTTTAAAGACTGCATCTATCCTTTCATTGTTAAGAAAGTCAGACCTCACTCCTCAACCAAAATATTCATACTTCAGGAATTCACGGCTAGGAAAGATAGCAATAATTCTAGATTAGTGTTTTTTTTAATGTAACTGCACTGTAATAAATACCAGAAATAAGAGTCCGTGCTTAAGATACTATATATCACACGAATGTTACTTTCTATCCGTGTTTCTTAGTGGTTTATGGTTACCTGATAGATGTTGGACTTTTACATTCCATTCCATGTCCCAAGCATTTATTACATTTACACGTTTATACATCTCTAATATTTTTGCAATACATTTTCCTGAATCAGCTGATGACATTTAATAGAATATTTAAAGCACAATATAAAACCTTAAATGCTTTTGCTTATTCTACTAGGGGTGAACATAGATTGGATTTCAAATTAAAACCTACGGTAGTATACTAACATTTTTGCTTCTGCTGTGCATACTGAAATATGAGTGAATGCCATACCGCAGCATCAGGACAGACAACAAGCTTTTGTACTTAGGGGCAAGCAAGATGATTAAGGAGCTATTAATGAAGGGAAACAAAACCAGAGTACTAGAATGTAATAGTCCATGAAATCCTTATTGGTAGAAAAGGGATCTGCAGTAAATAAATATTAACCTAAATGCTATGGAAAACATAAAGCAAACTGGGGGTGGGGGGAGAGAAATGTGTTCTTTAAGCTAAAATATAAGTTCAAAATCGCTGACAATGTAAGGAAAGTCGATTTGCATACAGCAGGGCTCCATCTGCTGTGGAAAGTATAAGCTGCAAGAATGATTTAATATTTAATAGAAGTAGTGGCCGTTGTTAATTATAATTTGCACATTTACAAATCAGCACTGATAGCAATACAAATTATGAAATATAAGGGTGTTCTGCTGGGTACTAGGGAAAATAAGATGACAGACAAAGTTAATGGAGTATCCCTAACCACAGCTCTGTCAGAACACATCAGAGAACTAATCCAGTTACAAAGAGCCAGCAATGGAAAATCTATTTAAAATATTAAAATGCTGTTTGGTAAAAGCTTTTTCATAGTGCATTTTACTTAAACAGTTGCTTATTGCTCATGGGTCATTAGCCATATACCCAAATGCATTCTGCAAACTGCCATTTAAAAGAATAGTAGAAATTAAAGAAGAAATATATTTCCATGGCTCTTTTTTTCCCCTGATATATAGAAAGTGTTTACTGATGTCTAGTGTAGATATGGAAAATCTGGCATATGATCACACGAGAAGCAGGTAGCTGTGGAATTAAGCATTGGGCTTCACCTACAGACTGAGCTGTGCCATCTCACACTTCTCCCTCTAGACCTGATCTTATTCCCATTTATATTACATGCTAATCGTGATGATACAAGGAGACTCTTATTTAGTAGGAAGACAGAAATTATCATTGATTTTTTTCATTAATCTTCTATTCCACCCAATTTCTCTCATCATTGTATAATATGGATTAGCAGAGGAAGCATTTAGTTCACAGTGTTCAGATGGTAACTTTTTCCCCTCTAACTGGTGCACACTGCTAATTTTAGCCTCTGGATTCTCTAATTTATGGAGCTGGTTCTATATGCCACCTCCTTCAATTTACCGTGATTAGGGAACCTCTGCTCCAGGGCTCTTATTGTTAATGCATGCCAAGGGTATTATTGCATCTTTGAAAAAAAATATGAAGAACAATGACAGTACCAAACATTCACCTGAAAATATGTAAGCCTAAGTGAACCAATTCAGTACAGATCACACTTAAATGTGAAATTGGTTATTATCAAATTATATCAGGATATATTGGCACTTATTCATTTCAATTCAATGTAGACCATAAAGCTATTTGTTGGGTAGCAGCAAAGGTCAAATCTGTCAGTCTTTGCATCAAAACTGTCCAGGAGATGTTTATTTTAACCATCTTAAAAATGAATTTGAATATTTTAGACAGTGCGCCCATTGGTTCTTTATTGTTCTAGTTTTAGTGATTCTGTCTTTATCTTACTTTATCTAGTAACTTTCATATATCTATAATTCTGTTTGTTCTTGGATATGTTCAATGTATTTTTCTTCATGTGATACATCTAACATGTGTATTCATAGTTATAACCCAGTAATGAGTCCATGAGATGCAGCACCATTAATTTGAGACCAAAGAGGAGGTTACTTGTGAGTTAAAAGCCAAAGGAAAGGTATTGGAAACATCTGTGTGCTAGAATGGAAGTCCATCAGAGAGGATCTGTTTTCATCGGGATTCTAGACAGGAAAGCACACGCATGCACACGCACATGCACACACAATGGTTTCTCGTGAGAATCATCTCACAGACCTGCTATCATTCAGTTCACTTTCAAATGCACATTCCCTTTGCATCTGGAGACATGAACAACATTGGGGTTGTTCCCACATCTACCTAAGCATCTACCTAATTCTTTCTGTAATGTGGTACCAGTGAAGCATCGAAGATTCCTACCAAACACATACATTTCCAACACAACATACAGTCATAACAAAAAGTTTACACGAGAACCTTACTGTGGCTGTGAAAACTACTTTGTTATGTGTGCATGAATGAAGACATGAGAAAAGCAAATCACAGAATTAGCCTCCTCCCAAGCCTTACTGTCCTAAAAATACTAGTTATAAAATATGAAATAAGTAAAAGAGAAAATGCTATATAATCAAAGAACAAGAGATTGTCAAAAAATAATCAGTCAGAAATTGTACATACATACATCAAATGTTCTGAAACAATAACACATTGAGTTTTGAAAATATGTGGAAGTTCAATTTTTAATAATAGATTAGATATTTTGAACAAGCCTTGAAAACAACCAATAACTGTGGTGATATATTTTGGACAACATATGTGAATTCATGGAAACTACAAGAAAGCACATAACAATGAATTCAGACTTCAGAAGTCAGTGAACCAGAGGAACCACACACTTTCATAGGCTTTCCCTGATGGGCGATTGATATTTCCAGAACAAAAAGCTGAAAGGCTGAGAACCGCGCAGAACCTTTCACAGGCTGATGATACCAGATGGAGAGAGACCCACAGCCAGAAGCCCCTGAAAGGTAGTGACTGGCAATTTCCCTAAGCTTTAGAATAACAATAAACAATAAACTAGTTTTAAGTGTGATCCCTGTGTGGATCACAGCAAATGTTGATAGATGCCCCTTAACTACAAGTTAAGAGTAAAAATAAAATTTTTGATGCAATAGGACATTTCTCTAAGTCCCAAATTGCCTTTAATATTTTCATAAGCTGTGATCCAACTCAGCAAAAAAAAAAAAATAATCAGGATATAAGCAAACAATAAAATCTGTCAGGGTCTAAAAGAAGTAGCAGATCCTTTCAGGGGGAAGTGATGAAAGAGCAGGCCAATCAGTTCATGTCAGAGACAGTCCCTGTTCCCATTACTATGGAACCCACTTGGACACTGAACTGTCATGGGCTACATCTGTGTGTGGGTTCCAGGTTATCTCCATGCATGGTCCTTGGTTGGAATATCAGTCTCAAGGAAGACTCTGTGCTAAGATTTTTTGGTTCTGTTGCTCTCTTTGTGGGGCTTCTGTCCTCTCCAGATCTTACTGTTTCCCACTTCTTTCATAAGATTCCCTGCATTCTGCCCAAAGTTTGGCCATAAGTCTCAGCATCTGCTTTGATAGTCTGCAGGGCAGAGCTTTTCAGAGGCCCTCTGTGGCAGGCTCCTAACTTATTCCCTGTTTTCTCCTTCTGATGTCCATCCTCTTTCCATTTCTGGATGGGAATTGAACATTTTAGCCAGAGTCCTCCCTCTTGATTAGTTTCTTTAGGTGGACAGATTTTAGTAGGTTTATCCTATATTATATGTCTATATGAGTGAGTATATACCCTGTGCATCTTTCTGCATCTATCCCAGGGACAGCTCACTCAGGATGTTCTTTTACAGTTCCCACCATTTACCTGCAAATTTCATGATTTCCTTGTTTTTTTATTGCTGAATAGTATTCCACTGTGTAGATATACCACAATTTCTGTATCCATTCCTCCACTGAGGGGCATCTGGGCTGTTTCCAGCCTCTGGCTATTACAAATAAAGCTGCCACAGACAAGGGTGAGCAAATGTCCTTATTGTGTACTTGAGCCTCTTTTGGATATATGCCTAGAAGTGGTATAGCTGGATCTTGAGGAAGTGCTACTCCTAATTGTCTGAGAAAGCACCAGATTGATTTCCAGAGTGGTTGTACAAGTTTACATTCCCACCAGCAGTGGAGAAGGGTTCCCCTTTCTCCACAACCTCTCCAGCCTTACCAGGCCACAGAGGAAGACAATGCAGCCACTCCTGATGAGACCTAATAGACTAGGATCAGAAGGAAGGAAAAGAAGACCCCTCCTACCAGTGGATTTGGGGAGGGGCATGGGTGAAAAAGGGGAAGGAAGGGAGGGATTAGGATGGGAGGAGGGAGGGAACTACAGGGGGGGATACAAAGTAAATAAAGTGTAATTAATAAAAAAAAGTTTTAGAAAAAAGAAAACAAACAAAAAGACTCCAAAAAAAAAAAAAAAAAGAAGTAACAGATCACAGATATATGAACAAGGAATTTAGGAAGCACATTTTCTTATCTCTGAGATACATTACTAAATGATCCTATTCGTGAACATAGTACATTTGTAATTTAATGACATTTTGGGAAAAAAACTAAAAACCACACAACTGGGAAGTTCTGGAACTAATAAATATTATAGACCGAGTTAAGAAGTTCTTGACTAGGCCAGGGGATGGCAGAGCTCTCTTTTAAACTTAACAACCTGGGACACAGAAGCAGGAAGATCTCCATGAATTCAAGGGCAACCTGGTCTGCATAGCAAGTTCTAGCCTATCCAGGGTTACATAGTGAGACCCTGCCTGTCTCTAATAATAATTATTATTATATACTATTATTTAATTATTATCTATAAAGTTACATAATATTATTTTTATTATTTTCCATGGCTAAACTTTATTGCAAAACAAACATAACTAAAAAATCCTTAATAATGTTGAATATAGACATGTTAAAGATATATTAAAAGATGTATCAATATGTTGACAGAAATATCAATTGATTGGTTAAAAAAATATCTAGGAGAGAGTACAGAGAAGAAATGAGAGCAGAAGCAAAACAGAAAAGAAAATAAGAAACATAGGAACTTCAATTAAATGTTTTAACGTAGCTTGGGCCTTTGTGATGCAGTAAGGTCCCTCCAATAGACAAGACTCTAGTGTTAGGAGAACACCGACCCACCCGCAAAAGCTTAGATACAAAACTTAACCTGCCTCCAAGATCTGTCCCTAGAACGGATAGCGCAGAGATTGAGGGAAGGTCCAACCAATTCCTGGCCCGACCCAAGACCCCACCGCAGCCTCTTTCACTGATAATGACACTCCGGTATGCTTGCAGACAGAAGCCTATCAGAATCGTCCTCTGAGAGGCTCCACCCAACAAGGGTTCAAAACAGAAGCCAAGACTCACAGCCTAACATAGGGCAAAGCATAGGGAGACTAGTGGAAAAGTGAGGGGAAGGATAAGAGGACCTAGAGGAGACAAGAACTCCACAAGAAGACCAATAGAGCCAACTAACCAGGACCCAGAGGCCCCGTGGAGTCTGAAGCACAAACCAAAAACCATGCATGTTCCCTCCACAGAGGTAGCCAATGGACAGCTCAGGCTTCATGTAGGTTCGCTATAAGGGGTACGGGGTGGGAGGATATCTCTGACATGGACTCTCCTGCCTGTCTTTTGATCACTTCTCCATGACTGAACTGCCTTACCAGGACACAGGGGAAGAAGAGGAACACAGTCCTCATGAAACTTGATGAGCTGGGGTGGGTGGGTAGGGGGATCCCCTTTTCTGAGCAATAGGGGAGGGAGTCCGGAGGATGGGGAGGGAGAGGGAGCGTGGGACTGGGAGGAGAAGGGGGGATTATGACAGGGATGTAAAGTGGATAAGTAAATTAATTTTTTAAAAGTTTTAACCTAAATGTCTTAAAGCCCAGAAAAGAGAAAGAAAAGAGCAGAATTATAATTTGAGATAATGATGCGAAAAAAAAAAATACTTGAAACCTGTGGAAAGACAGACACATTTTCAAGAAGTGCAATAAACTTTAAGCAATGAAACATTAAATATGCCAAATATAATTATACCATGTATCATAAGAAAAAAGTTAGTCTTCAAGTGACCTCAGTGAGACTAACTAGTGGCTTCTCCATGAAAATGAAAATGTCATAAGATGATGAGATAATCTTATGAAGTTTGGAAAATAAACAGTACCATAAAATGTTATAGCTATTTAAAGCAGTACTCAAAAATAAAAACCAAAACATAATGCTTTCCAGACAAAACTTAATTTAGGCTGAAACTACCTATAGCACAGCTAGTATAATTTAAACTCCTAAATTAATTGATGAATATACTATGTTAATGGATAGGATCATCTAATAGTTAAGAAAACAGTTCTCAAAATTTATCTCAGAGATAAAACTTACTCACAGTCCAAGTCAAATGTTTGGGAAGTTTAATAAATTAATTGTAAAATATAGGTAAGCCAAACACTGAGAATGACTAAGACATGCCCCCTACCAAAAATCACAAAGAGATAAAGTGAAAAGCTGCTAGTATGCCAAAAAATCATAGGACCCTAATGTTGAAAGAAAAGGTAAATCACCAAAATCAGGTTACAGAACTGTGCTCCAGTATTATAATCTCAAAAATATTTAAAAGTTATATATAATTATGCTGCACTTTGATCCTTCAAAAACTTACAGAGCTAGGCATAACAAACAGGCAGATGTACCTTACAAATTTAATGTTTATCCGTCATTTCACTTTCCAGGGTTGCTTGTGACCAATCATGGCTCAAACATATTCAGTAGAAATTTCAAAATAATTCATGTTTCTAAATTATGTGCTGTTCTAAATAGTGCAATAAAGTCATATATCAACTCAGTCTTTCTATCCCCCCAAAATAAATTATCCTTTGCCAGTGGAGTATCCAAGGGAATGTGCTATCTGTCTTTAGTCACATAGACACTGTCTTGTTTGTCAGAGCAACTGCTATAGTATCTCATAATTAATTATATTTGACTAATACAGCATTTTACTTAACAGTGGCCCCAAAATAATTTAACAGTGACTTTGCCAGTATGATTACAGTATATTCTTGTAGTCCTGTAGTAGTTATAAATGCTCTATTGTGTTTGGTTATTTGTCTCTCTGTGCATAATTTATAAATTCAACTTAATCATAGATATGCGTAGATCTGGAAAAAAAAGCTAGGTATACTTAGAATACAGAGCTACCCACAGTTCCAAACATTCACTGTGGTTCTTGGAAAAATCACCCACAAATAAGGAGTAACAGCTGCTTACATTCCATATACCTGATATCATACATGCATACAAGTATATAAAACAAATACATAAGAAAAGACAGCAGACTCAGAGTTGTAGCCATATTTTGCCCAAAGAGAAAAGGATGCAATTGAGGAAAGTAGAAATCATCACATCAGGTGATGATTAGAATTATTTTATCATCATGGCTTATAATGTGAATGAACCTATCACATGTTCTCTTGCACATCAAATGTTGCATATTAAAAACACCTAAGACTCATCAGGAGGAAAAGGAAAACAAATCCAACTGCAACAGAATCCTGTTTAAGAGATGTCAAAAGCGGGGTGGCAAGATGGCTCAACAATGATCCTAAAGTCAAACATGATGACCTGAGTTCTCTGGAACCAACATGGTAGAAGGAGAAAACTAACTCCTGCAAGTTGTCCACTGACCTCCACTTGATTGCTATGGCATTCATATACCAACATAGACACACACACACACACACACACACACACACACAGAGAGAGAGAGAGAGAGAGAAATAGAGACAGAGAGCGAGAGTAAATAAATGTTAGGATTTTTTTAAATGTCTAAGGGTTACTGGTGTGCCTCAGTGGTAGAGTGTTTGCCCAGCAAGCATAATGACCTGGGTTTTATCACCAGCACTGAATAAAAATAAATTAAAAATAAAGTATGTAGAAATTTTATATTTTCCTGCCATCTTGGTTGCTGCATTCCTCTAACTTCATGATGTTTTTCACTGGCTTGATTTAGCAAGCAGGTCTCTGGAAACAGGAGCATCGCTATAGAATGAATGTCTTCCTGGACTGAGGAAAAAATAATAGGAAAGCCTGATCAACGCCCCCAAATATGACATTATTTGGAAATAGATCTTTAAAGAATTAATCAAGCCAAAATGAGGTCATTTGGGGAGACTTTAATTCAGCACAATAGGCATGTGCATACAAGAGAAAAATTAACATAAGGACTTATCGTTATATATTATTTCATTACATGTTTTATGTACATATTAAGAGAACCCACAGTAGCCCACAGCTATATACAATAATTATTATTGTTAGGCGATCATGTCACAGACATGCACCAGAGAAGACAGTGTAAAGAGAGAGAAAACCTGGAGTTTTCCTGTCGAAGCTCAGACAGATCAGTGGAACAGACTCTTTCTTCTCAGGCTTTGGAAGGGATAGGCATGCACCACACACATGCACACACACACACACACACACACACACACACACACACATATGCCAGATTTGAATTTGAGCCTTCAGAACTAAACAGACAACCCACTTCAGCTATTCTTGACCACTCTGTTTTTGGTACCTTGTCATTGGAGCCCTAGTACACCCATGCAATCAATCTTAATATTTATATTTTAAAATCATGTGCTAACCCCAATACTTTGCACTTGTAACCTCACAGTAAAACACCTGACAGAGTACCAAATTCTTCCCAAACTGCCTAAAACACATTCAGAATTATTTAATATGTGACGTGGATGCTGGTACATGATTATTATATGAAGTAAAAAAATACATTTCTTAAAGTTGGGATCTCTAGTGTCACATCTGATGAAGACCTGAAAAACTATGTGTTTCAGTAAAGATGCCAGCCTACTTGTAGCCAACTCAGTGTTTACTGTCATTGTAGGGATGGCATCCAATCCCTGGGATTCTATTGGTGAGCTTCCAGCAGACACTACTCTGAATGACTCAGTGCTAATGTAGTAATTTAGCATATTTCTGCATGCCAAATAATAGATTATAAAAATGGTGTCATTTGAACTCCAAATTGATTTAGCCAATGGCAAACAAGTTGGTTTTGATTTTTTCCTTCCATTTATAAACAAACAAACAAAAAAACAATTGTAGCGTGTAGGATAGTTAAGAGCACTGAAATTTAAATTTACCTGTTTAATGGAATTTAATAAGTCAAGCATTTTTGTAGACTGACAAAATGAGTCACAATTTTTAATATATTGTGACTAGAGTTAATGAAAAATTATCAGCTGAACTGAAAGAATGAGCCCACCAAAACAGAACAACGGCAAAAGAATCACCTTTAAATTCAGGTCAATCTCAATGAATGAATCTCAGCAAATACTTGCTTTCTTATCTGAAATAAAGGGTGAAAGCAATTTTTAAAAACACACAAAATATCAAACTTTTTGAAAAATGACAGACTTGATGTCTATGTGTATGTGGCCTCAATCTTCTCATCTGTTAAGTAAGGCCTCAGCTCCACTGGTTTCCCATGGTAGCTGTGAAGGCAAGTTAATTACTTAAAAAGTACTTAGAAATATAGAGTTCCCATGCATGCTGAGCACTGGGTTTCGTGAAATAAAATGCCTTACCTAGTTTGCTTTCTGTTGCTGTGGGGGAAAAAAAATCATTTAAGCTAAGTTAGGGAGGAAAGCATTTGTTTAATTTACAATTCATGGTCTACCATCAAGGGAAGCCAAGACAGGAACTCAGGGCAGGGTCTTGAAGCAGAAACCATGAAGAAATGCCATTTACTGGCTTCCTTTAGGTTCATGTTCAACTACTTTTCTTATATAATATAACCCAGACCTCCTTGTCTAGGGATGGTAGACTCACAATGGGCTGGCTCTCTCCTACATTGATTAGTTCCAAACATACCTACTGGCCATGTGATGGAGAAAATTCTTCAGTTGATGTTTCTTCTTCTTAAATATGTCAGCTTGACAACCAAGGCAAATTATCCCTAACAATTAAGTATTTTCTTAATTATTTCCACACTGGACAATATTACAACTTTTTCAGAAGCATGCATGCTATATATTATCGATTCTCTTTTCACTTTTGGTACAAAATTAAGTAATTCTATTTGCACAGTAAGTAGATGTTTTGTTTATATTTTTAAAGACCTCAAATATCTACAAAATCAGTTTTGTACCCTTTGGATAACATTTATTTTTTATGATACATTAAGAATGGTCAAGATTCTTCCCCATCACATCTCTTCATGTTATTATTCCTGTAATCAATATTTTGTGAAATTCATTCACTAAGAGAGGATGAGGACTGTGGACTGCTGGGTGGCTCAGTCAATATGAGGACTTGAGTTTGGACCCTCAGAACCAAGGCAAAGGTGAGCACAGCTGGTCCATGCCTTCAATCCTAGCACTGGGGATGCAGGGATAGGAGGATTCCTGGTGTTCCCTGGCCAGCCAGCCTAGCTAAATCCATGAACTCCAGATTCCTCAGAGACACTGTCTCAAAACATAAGGTGAGGAGAGGTTGTGGATGATATCCAACTTTGGCCTCTGGCCTCCACACACATCCATACAAATGTGTTCAGGTGCCACATGCAAACATGCACATACATACAGTAATGGAAATAATAATAATAATAATAATGCTGTATTTAGCCCTGACGTGGGAAGAAAGCCCATAGCTTGTCTCATCTAACCAACTCTGCACCTGTGGAGAATTTCCTTTAGTGACATCTCTGACTGTGACCATCTATCTAGACTTTGAACACTCTCTTAAAAGTATATTTAGTGTGGGCAGGGTTACTCCAGCTGTTTATAAAATAGCAAATTGGAAATTCTTTCTCCTGTGGGAGTCCAAATTTGCTGCTCTGGGTTTCAAGCCATCCACTGTATTTCTTCCCTGAAACAGTAGTGAATGAACCCATTCACATCTTCACATGATCTAGAAATTGGGGGTATCTGTTCACATTTTTCAGTCTCCCCTGTGTAGTTTCTGGAGCACCCCTTTTAGTACACTCAATCAATCTCCACTTCGCTTGAGGAACTCCAAGCCTAAAGCACATAGGACTGAAGCTCCATTTGCCTCTCATGTGATTCTGCAGAGGGTGTTTTCAGGAAGATGGCTGTCTCCATAGTCTCTTTTCATGTATTAGGGAAACATCTTAATCGGCTTTTAGCAGTGGTATCAGAAAGGGGGAGAATGTGGAAAGAAAAATGAAGAAAGACAGGGTGAAAATTCCACCTATTAATTAACTTAAGATGTAAGCTCTGAAAAATAAACATTTACGCACACTCACCATTTACCTCCTGCAGCACTCATTCCAACATTGAACCCACAGACAGAAATCTGTTATGTCACACAAGGACTAAGAACAAACCTTTAGAGGCATGGAGAATAGAGCTGCTTTTATCTGTGGACTGGTATAAGTGGACCAAGGGTATTGTAAGTAAAAGTTGAATGAATAGTAAGCATGTACTCAGAAGCTGAGCACACACGAGCTGTGAAATAGCTCTCCAGGTGCCCAGTGAAGGTTCTGACGAAATTGAGAGGAGGATATTGAACCAATCTGTGAGATAGTCAGTGGCTGACACACAGAAAAAGGGAAAGGTTGCGCGGGCAGATTGATTACCTAGCAGGCTCTCTACCTGGTGAATGAAAAGAAGTATTAATGAGGCCAAACTAGAAGGAAACCTTTGTTCTGGAGTTAAGGTTGGGGAGAAAGGTCAATGAAGGGAGTGAGGTAAACCTCGGGGACAATCAATTATAGGTCACAGTAGATCAATTACTGCTCCATCTGAGCACGTCCAACCAGAAACCCAATGTCAGCTCCATCTCCCTTTTTTTTTCTCCTCGATCTCTTGTGGCTCCTAAGACCATCAATTCTAATCCTGAAGTCAGTTCTCAGCAGTCTGTTCATATTGTTCATGACTTAGCAGACCTTTATCACCTCTTACCTGAAAATTGGTAATGATATTTCCACTAATCTCTATACCTTGTAAACTTATTCTCTTTTATAAGAATTTCTTTTAAATCACAACCTGGCCACATTTTTTTAGACAAAGACTTTTGATCAATGCTGTTATCTGCTAAAGTTCTACTCATGGAATTCAATCTCTTTCATTATCAGATCTCAAGATACTTTTCTAGAACCTCTCTTCCATCAACCCACCACCCAACTCACACTTTACTTGAATTGCAAGTGACTTCCTCAGATGCAGTACTGACCAGTTGTATGTCAACATGACATAAATTGGAGAGTCCTTTGAGAAGTGCACAGCCTCACTTGAGAAAATGCTCCAAACCCAGTGGTCGGTGGGCAAGCCTGCGGGACATTTTTCAATTAATGATTAATGAGGACAGGCCCAGCTCCCTGTGGATATAGTGTCACCCACCTCTAGGCAGGTGGTCCTAGATGGTATAAGAAAGCAGGCTGAACAAACCATGGAAAAAGTCCACAGTGGCTTTAAGGATCACTCTTCCATGCCTTCTGCTTCAGTTCCTGCCTCCAGTATTCTGCCTTGAGATCTTACCCTGAACTCTTCCAGCAGTGGAGGGTGACAGGAGTGTCATCTGATGAAGTGAACTCTTTCTTCCCCAAGTTGCTTTCAGTCATGGTGTTTTACCACAACAGAAACCCAACTAACCCAGTTGCTATAAGTTTTTGCTTAAGTTGTTCCCTCTGCCTGCAAAGTTCTTTGTCACTCTACTGGATACATTTCTAAAGAACCACATTAAAATGTCAAATCATTCCCCAATAATTTTCACTCCCTCAGTTTCTCTATGAATTATTTCTCCCATTTCCGTATGTCCTGTTCTGTCACATACTCTATTTTGTACCTATGAACTGTGCAAGCCTTCCTCTTGATATGTCCATAGGTTTCCAATTGATACTGGATGGATGGATGGATGGATGGATGGATGGATGGATGGTGGATGGATGGATGGATGGCTCAAAAATCAGATAAAGCTTAGAAGGTGATAAGTACTCTCTTGATGATTATGTTTAGTTACTCTTACAGTTAGGCGTATAAGTCTCTAAAATATTACAACTTATTTAATTCAGACATGCGTAAAATTACAAATTTTACAATGATGTGTTTTTATAGTTTTAATATTTTCACACTTTTGCCACTTGAACACAGTTGTATTAGACTCTGTTCTAGGCATTGGAATTCCTTAGGAAGTGGAATAGCCAAGGTACTCTTAAAAAGTTGATGTTCTAGTGACAGTTAAATGGGCAGGCAATAAGAAAATGAACAAATAACCTTAGTGGTATTGCTAAATAGAATGGAATAATATGCTGGCCAGACATCTTATGAAGAAAAAGGCATGGAGCTGATATTTCAAGTGAAACCTGAATGAAGTAAAAGCTGCCAGCAAGCACAGTGACTGAAGATGTCGTGTTTCAAGGTCAGGTTACTATGGTTGGTACCCAGCAGAAATGGTTTCCAGGAAGGCTATTAGGAAACTAGACTGGGAAGTGGGAAGGGGCTTTACCTTATATAATTTGATAAGCCAGGAAGAGAATAAAGTTTATCTATAATAGAATTGACAGCTGGGATTTCATGGTAGACCATTATGTTTTTGGTAAAACAAACTGTGCAAAGCATCTTCTACATGATCTCTGATGTCTGTCCCCACCGACTTGATTCCAGGTTTCCTATCTTGCCTGATTAATCACAGTAACTTCTGCACTCATTTCATTGGTTGACACTGTTATGCCTGCCTTAGTCTCTGTTATTGTCTGGTCTGTTTTCTGCCTAGAAGACAAATGGGATCACATTGTTCGCTGTTTACAATCCTGTGAGCTGTCCACATGGTCACCAAATTTTCAATTACCTTTTTTAGGTGAACTAGGTGACAGATTCAAAGACAAACATTCTCTTGGATATTGATAGATTTTGAAACTACCACATATAGAAAAGTCAAAGACCAATGTGTTTTAGGTTTCATGCAATAATGTCAAATATTTCTCAAAATATAAAAATAATTACATTGAAGAGGATGATGGGCTAAAATTTGTGTACATTTATTTAGCTATTGTTATATTGATAAAACGATACTGTTTGCCTAAGCCCTGATATTGTAAGTTCATCACTAACAACAGAAATATCTTACATGCTTGTATCTACAATATGCATTTAGACACAGACTCAAGCCACCCAGAAGCTCGGTGTCATTCCATGAATTCCTGCTGTTTTGTAGGTCTTCTTTTAAGTACCCTCAAATGTTTTGTTCCTTTTTAATTTATATTACTTAATACTGATGTTTACTCTTAAGATACTCTAAAACTGTTTTCTGTATGTAAGACCTGTATGAATGGCAAATATATTTTGTGAATTGCTAGATATTTCATTTTATTAACATTGTCTTTGAGGGAGCTGATGTTTTTAGTTTTGAGGCTGTTCATAAAAGTTTTAAGTTTATATATTCAGTAACTTAAGAAATGTTTTCCTATCTCAGGAATGCAGATTCTCTATTATGCCTTCCTCTGGATGCCTTGCTGTACTTGCTTTTATATTATATGGGTAAGCTCAAGTTTTTTGGTTTTTTTTGTATTTCTTTTCTTCTCCTAATTTGTAGCTAATTTCCCTTTTTAATTTCTAGCTTTTAGGATGGGATTGCAATCGTTTCCTTTAAAATCTTTCTTCTTTTATAAAACATAGACTCAGAGCTCTCAATATCCTGTGGGAGCCATTGTAGGGATTGAAGTTTTACTTCTCATCTGTGTTTGAGCTGAAAACCTGCCTATGGCCATCTAATGATCATTTAGCTCAAGGTATTGCCCAGATTTTCTTTTTCTTATTTAGCTGGCCGCTGGACGGTTTACATGTTTAATTTCCAATTATTTGGAAAATTTTTAAATGTCATTTTATATTTGTATCTAATTTAATTTGATTATTGTCAGTAAGCACTCTATGGGATCTTAGTTGATTAAAATATGTAGGTCTTGTTTCATAAGAAATAACATAGCCTAGCTTTGCTCTCTACACGGCTTTGCATGGTACATTGTCATTGGCTTCAGTATTCAGGAAATGTCCGTGAAGTTGGCTTGATTAGTACTATGATGATGTTTTTCAAGAATTTTATGTTATTGACTTTCTATCTGTTCATCATTTGCTGAGCAAAAAAAAAAAAAAGTTGATATTAACCATTATTATTGTCAATATTTTTTTATTTAGGCCTGCCACATTGCTCTGTGTAATTTGAAATTGTCATTATGAGTATATGCATATGAGTTTTCTATCTACTTAATGAAGTAACTCTTCATAATACCTCTTATCTTGGTCTATTTTCTGTTACTATGACCTAATTCTGGAGACTGTACAGTTTCTAAAACAAAACAAAACAAGACATATTTCTTACAGTACTGGAGTTTGTGAAGAACAAAAACATCACAGCCATCAGATGGCCAAATACCAAGCTAACAGAGTAGAAGAAAGCTTGGGCAGAGCAAGCCTACAAGAGAGAGCTCACTTTTGTAACCACTCCAAAAATACCTGTTTGTCAACTTACTCACCTAAGTACCATCAACACATGAACCTAGAGAATAGGTGTCAACTCATGAAGTTTGTGGAGTACACCAACACCAGCATTTCTCCAAAGCTCCCCTACCTTCTCACCATAATGAAGACAACCCCAATTTCTGTTCATGTTTGCTAATGATTTATAAACTCCCTAGGGTGTCTTTTTGCATCAAGGTAGATATGGCACACCTATGTACATTAAAGTTTTTTATCTGGTTAGATTTGGGTCTGCCATTTGCCACTAATCTCTTATACCTGTCTTTGCTTCCTTTTTGCTTTATTTTGTTATTCATCCTTATAAAAAGTTGACTTTTCTTTTTAGTAATAAACCATCCTCTTTGAGCTTATTAACTATATACCTCTTGATTTTATTGTTCTGGTTGTTCTAAAGTTTACAGTATCATTAAAATTATCTCAATCTACTTGCAAATGATTGTAGAACTTCATGTGTAATTTCAGGACCACACACATGCATTTTTCTATTCCTTCCAACCTTTGTCATTTCACACTTTACTTCCAATTTGTTTCCAACTCCCCAAGTCATTGATTCTTAAAGAAGTTTAATGAAAGAAATGTTTATTATTTATCTATAGTAAATACCTAGTTACCTATTGTCCCAATGCTCATTGTACCTTTATGAAAATTTGAATTTCCACCAAATATTTTCTTTCTTTCAGTTGAAAATTTTCTCTTTAGTATTTCTTGCCAAGATATGATCTAACAAAAATAGTTTGTTTTTTGTTTTTCTTAAAATGTCCTTATTTCATTTTTATTTTTTTTTAAATACTTATACCAAAAAAACCTTATGCCAATGGTTTTTTTGTTTTGGTTTGGTTTGGTTTGGTTTTTGGTTTTATGTTGTTTGTTTCTCTCCCAACTCTGTAGAATCATTGTTCTTGTCTCTGGTCATTCACATCTTTGTTTGTCTATAGGTGACATGTCCTTTCTTTATCCGGCTATTCACATATTTTGTTCTTTATACTTGATTTTCAGTAATTTTATTATATTGTGCAAATTTTCTTCCATGTTTTTTATGCTTACATTTTGTTGAGTTTCTGGATTCTGTCAATTTATTTAATTTTTCTCAAATCTAGAATTTTTTTCAGCCATTATTGAGACAAATATTATTTCACCCAACCCTCCATACTTTCTAGGACTGATATCAAATGTTTTTAAATTTTGTTGAAGAGTGAGTCCAAATCTGTAGCACTCCATTTGTTTTTTTTTTTTTTTCTAAACTTTTTTTTTCCTTATGTGTTTTAGTTTGGATATGTTATATTTTTCTACCTTCAAAGTGACTGAGTGTCTTTAAGTATTCTGTTCTCCGGTGCACCAAGAAAGTATTCTCTTTTGCATGTTGTAATTTTCATCTCAAGAACATTCATTTGTTCTTTTAAATAAAATAATTTGTTTCTTATTTAATTTATGTTTCCTTTAAACTGCTGGCATGCTTATAGTAAACATTTAAGCTTATATTCTGATTTCATTATCTCTTCCATTTTGTGGATATGTTTCCCTTGTTTATTTTGACTTATGTTTTCATTCTTTTTCAAGTATCATACAAGTTTTGTTTGGACCTTGACATTGTGAATGGCTTGTTATTCAGCATGTGGCTTCTATTTTCCTTTTGCCATTGCTAGTCTTGACCTGGCTGGGACCTTACCACAAAATGAACCTCATTCTTTGGGGGCCTTTTGTGTTTGTTGTCCATGAAGGTTTGGTCCTGACTCAGAGGTTTTGGGGTTTAACTCTAAGACTTATGCTCTCCTCAGTCTTTATCTAAGATCCTAAGCAGTCTTCAGGATGCCCTATTCTAGCTTGGTTAGTTTTATTTGACTCCCTAGGTGAGCCCCATAATCTTTTGATGTACAGTTCTTCATTAACAGCCCTTTTTGTATGATTGCTCTTTGCCAAACTCTGTCAAGTCTTAAAGGTCCATAGAACTTATTCAACTAAATTTTCAATAGAACCCCAAGTGCCATCTTTAAAAATTCCTTCTCTGGGTAGCTCTTCACTCTTTTTTTTAAACTCTGTATCCCAGCTGTATCCTGCTCCCTCATTCCCTCTCAATCCCTCCCTCCCTCATCTCCTCCCTGCCCCTTTCCAAGTCCACTGACTGGGGAGGACCTCCTCCCCTTTCATCTGACCCTGTTTTATCAGGTATCTTCAGGAAGCTCTTCACTCTTAATACTAATCTTCCAAATTCTGCCAGCCTCAGTTTCCCTAAAGTCTAACATCTGTGTCCTTAATTCAGCAAGACCACCAGGGTTGTCTTGATTTCCTTTCCCTTTACTGGGGTTGAGAAAAAAGTTTCTAAGCAGAACTAATAATAATAATAAAATCAGGCTTGCCTTCCTCACTAATTCTTATGGAACCTACAGTGCCTCCTGCATCTAATATCTGAGAGCAGTTAGCTCCATCATAGGTTGGAGCTAATGTTCATCAACAGACAAAAGTGATACAGTTCTAGAATCAGCCATCTTATAACACAAAAATGACCCTAAATCCCCAGAATAAATAATACTCTATCCGTGACTGTAACAGTCACCAGCCTCCCTGCCACACCTGACCAGCTTCTCTCAGACCCAGTAAATGGAGTACTGGTGAGCAGGTTTAACAGAGGTAAACGCAACAATTATGATTTTTCCTTTAACTGTAACAGGACTCACCATGAACTGTAAATACAAACACTTTTGTATGAATCCAAGCACTGTGTTGAGAGCAACACTTAATTCAAAAGTAAAAACCCAGTCCTGAAACAGGCCACTTGATTCTCAGAGCCTCACTTCAAAAACTAGCTCCAGCCTTTTCCCCAGGCACCCTCATCTGTACCGCGTGCCGGCCTCCATTAGCTCACTTCAGTTCCAGAATGCACCAGCCCTTTGCTCTCTGCCATATGTTCAGATGTGCCACTGCTTCTCAGAGAGCTGCCTCTCCGATGTTTAACCCCTTTTCTGCAAGTCAGTCCCCGTTAATCTTCAATAACCCCGCCACCTTGAATTTAATAGCTCATGTAGCGTTAAAACATTTACTAAATGTTTCCTACTCACCTCTGAAGTTGCTTTATGCATGTGGAATGCTTAAACCTTACAGTAACATTTTATCCAGACTTCATAGATGAGGACAATAGTGAAAGAAACTGGAGCTAGAGAAAGCTCATTGTTTAAGGCACTGGCAGCTCCTGCTGGGGACCCATGTTCAATTCCCATTACCCACATGGTGGCTAAAGCTGTCCTTAACTCCAGTTCCAGGACTAGTACCCTCTTCTGATCTCCACAGGCACAAGGCATACATGCGTGCCCATGCGTGCAGGCAAAACACCTAAAATAAAAGTAAACAGTTCTTTAAGAGGACGTAAATTATTCAGTTGTTAATAAAAAAGCATAAATATAACCTCAGCTTTACATGTCTCTAAATGATGCACTTGTAAATTTGAATATGCCTTATATTACAATTATCTGAAAAATTTAAATACTTTTCACACTAAATTAGAAATCCGGAGGATAAAACATAGTTAGCAGACCCTGAAAACTTACAAATGATACAATTTTCAGACATATTTGAGAATCAATGTACTATCACTGTACTTTTCCCCACATAAATTTGTTACTAGTTGATGAAAAGTCAAGGAAGTGGCCAACAAGATTTTATTGTAATGAAATTTAGCATTTGCCAAATGATTACTGATTGTGCAATGTAAAGAGGGCATGAGGGAAGTAGAAATCAATTGCTCAGAAAAGCAGTCTTAAGCTCAAGCACCAGGCAACTGTTGAGTAATTGAATATCAGAAGTCTACCATTAGGGCAATAATAAGACATGCCTCGCTTGTTACTGTGGTTGGCCTATTCTGTCTAAGTTACTGCTCCCTGGGCATTGCAGGGTACCATCAAGTAAATAGGAGACATTATAAAATTGCTTTGCAAGTGTAAGTACAGAATATAATACTGTTATGTTGTTAACTAAAAACACTGGGCATTCTGTCATTAATATCCTTTGAAGGATGGGGTCAAATCTGGGTTCATGTCAGGGAAAAAATGCATTAACTTATCCATAATTATTGTGGAATATGGAATTTAAATAGAATATTAAACCATAATTCTTTTAAGTCTAGTGTCCTGGCTGGCCTCAAGAATACCCTAGATATAGTGATCTTGTAGCATTCAATAGAGGTCCTGTATGTGTTATGTGCCTAGTAAGTTGTTTATAATACATTTCTTTCTGGTCCCAGTAGGAAATCAGCTTCTGGATCAGAAGTAATGAAATTCAATTATCTCCCTAAATTGCCCTTTATGCTTACAACTACTTATGTCTCCAGATTCTGACTGTGTATATCTTCTTTTCAGACCCTGAGATATACCTTTTTATGCAGTATTAATAATGCTCAATCAGGATGGAATTTTGCAGTATTATGGGTAATGAGACTTCGATTTTTTTAAAAACATTTTAAATTCTTCTTTCGTATGTTTCATCCACACCACAGCTTCCCCTCTCCTTCCCCTCTCCTTCCCCTCTCAGGTCCTCCCTATTACTCCCCACACCCTCCCCTCCATGCACTCATCCTCTGTTTCTATTCAGAAAAGGGCAGTCCTCCGTCTATCAGCCAAACAGGGCACAGCAAGTTGCAGGAGTAGACACCGCCCCTCATGTTAAGGCAGGACGCAGCAACCTAATAGAAGCAAAGGGGATCCCAAAAGCGAGCAAAAGAGTCAGAGACAGCGCCTGCTACCACAGTTAGGAGTCCCGCAAGAAGTCAAAGCTGCACAGCTGTAACGTGTGTGCAGCGGACCTAGCTCAGACCCATACAGGCTCCCTGGCTGTCAGTTCCATCTCACTGAGCCCCCATGAGCCTAGATTAGTTGGTTCTGTGAGTTTTCTTGTGGTGTCCTTGACCTCTCTGGCTCCGACAATTCTTTCTTCCTCTCCTCCACAGGATTCCTCAAGCTCTGCCTAGTGTTTGGCTGTGGATCTCTGTATCTCTTGTCATCAGTTGCTGGATGAAGCTTCTTTGGTAATAACAGAGCTAGACACCAACCTATGTGTGTAGCAGAATATCATTAGGAATCATTTCATTGATGCTTTTTTCCAACTGTATTTGGTTCTATTCTATGTCTCCGAGCTCTCCAACCTCTGGGTCCTGTCCCTCCAGGCTGTGTCAGGGATGAGCATCCTCTCATGGCATGAGCCCCAAGCTAGAGCAGTCACTGATTGGCCACGCCCACAGTTTCTGCACCACATTTACCCCAGCACATCTTCTAGGCAGGACAATTAAGTCGAAGGTTCTGTGGCTGGGTTGGTGTCCCAATCTCTCCCCTGGAGGGGAAGACTTTCCTGGTTACAGGAGATAGCTACTTTAGGCTCTGTAACTATTTCTTTTATTTTTTGTTGTTGTTGTTTTCAATACATTCCAACTGCAGTTTCACCTCCCTACACCCTTCCCCATTCCCTCACACACACTCCTCCCAGCCCTGCTACCTCCCCTCTCCCCCAGATTTACTCTTCCTCCGTTTCCCTTCAAAAAATAGCAGGGCTCCCAGAGGTGTTCATTGAACACAGAATAAAAAGAGACAACAATACTAGGCAAAAGCCCTCATTCAGGACTGGTTGAGGCAAGCCAGTAGGAGGAGAGGGTCCCAAGATCAGATGAAAGATCAGGTACACCCCATTCCCCCTGTTAGGAGTCCTGTAAAACACTAGCCTAACAACCATAACCTGTACACAGAGGACCTAGCCTGGAACCATGAAGGTTATGTGATTGTTGCTTCAGTCTCTGTGAGCCCCTGTGATCCCTGCTTAGTTGACTATGTGAGCTGTGTTCTCCCGGTATCCTAGACCCATCTGGCTCCTACAATTCTCCCCCTTTTCAAATAGGTACTCTCTTCTTAAATGTTATTCATTATTATTATTTGTGTGTTTGCACACCTGCACAACAGGAACACACATGTCAACAGCATGAATACAGAGGTCAGTGGACAACTCTTGTGAGTCTGTTCTGCCTCTCCACCATAGGTTGACATCAAATTTAGGTAACAAAGCTTGCACAGAAAGAGCTTTTACCTTCTGAGTCATCTCACCAGCCTGGCATTTTTGTTATAAGAATAAGATTGCATCTGAGTAGCTTAAGAATTTCTTTAGTATAGTAAACTATATCCCTGTTGACTAACAGCTGGGATGTTTAAAAATATTTTGCTTCTTCAATATCCAGTTGAGAGCTCTATTTTCTATTGAGGGATGTTTCTGTCAGACTCGGGTAGGCAATAATGAAGCAACAAACAGTCCCTGAACTAAGGATGCTTAAAAGGAACATTAGCTTATTTATCAAATACATTATGACCCATTGGAGACTTCAGGATACCACATTCTACTAGAGTTGGAGCTGATGGAAAGATTCTTGAAAGATGCTAGTACCAAAAGGGCACATCAATCACTTCCAGGTTCTTAGTTTTTCTTGTCGAAATAAGTTCTAAGTCTTTGTGTGCCAGAAAATCATAGTAAATAGAATTGATGATGGCAGTAAACTGTCCTCCTGAGTACTAAAGGTTGCCTTGTTCCCATCCTTGCAAGTAAAACCTATTCACCTGACTCACAAACTTCACCATTCACAGTGTCAAGCTGAGGGTTCCGGACCTAAGACATAGGTTCTTCTACATCATTCATTAGCAGTCAGTTCACTGGGGGATCAACAGAGATCATAGGAGTACTTCTCAGAGGTAAATTTAATATTCTGAGTAAGCTGAAGGTCCCTTTTCTGAAGGGCAAATACTCTTTTATTCAGCTTCTTGTTTTCTGTGGTTCTTCCCTTTGTCTTCTGGGATCGTGTTCCTTTTTCCAACATATTCCTTGAATACATACCAATGGGTATCAGAGGAAACTCTATCCCTGAAATGCAAAAAGCCTTCTAGAAACCTTCTTGTACATAGGTAGATGTAACTCCAATGGTCATTTAAAGCATTGGATTTCCATGAGCTAGCGATTTCCTTGGCAGTGCAATGTTTTAAAACTTAGTAGGCTTCATCTTTTTACACCAATGACTTCCGAGTATCAATATGGCAGCTCTTTTCTAGAGTGTACACTTATACCTGCGGTACCCCTTCTTCATTGTCAACCATGTCCACCATTCCAATACCTGGAATCTTAAAGCCCTTAAAAGGGTGCCTCTGGTTTCCTCTTTGGGCAATTGGTTTATGTTTTCTTTCTAGGTTTTCTCTTAGAACCATTGTCCTATTGGAAATATTTCCTGAGCATGAACTTATTATACCCAAAGGTTTGATGTGCCTTGTCATAGTTGAAAGAATTTTCATTTTCTTTCTTTGTTCTTCTAATGTTTAAATTGATAAGAAACTACATAAGTACAGAGCTTTTGTACTCCCTTTATTTATTTCTATTTCTGCTTGAAAACACTCTATAGCTTCCAGAAAAATATAAAGTAACAGAATCTTCCTTATTATGCCCCAAATAAATACAATAAATAAAAATATATACTGCCATTCTTGATTTTATATGCTAATTAGAACAACACTAAAATTCTAGGTATAACCGCTCATGTCATTCAGATTTGGGCTGCAATAACAAATGACTTCAAGTCTCAGGGTTGAGAGTAATGGAGAGAACTGCTAACAGTCTCTTCATTGCATCATTCAGAGTCCCAAACAGATGTAAGAAACTACTAAAAGTTGATGGCTGCAACGCCAGACTCACAGAGAAAGCACATTGAAGGATATATTGCTTCTGAGAGCAGTTTCAGAAGTGATATGTGTCCTTTACATCAAAGCAAACCAGATAGCCACACTCAGTTGAAGAAGGGTGGAAGCACAGAAAGAGAACAGCGTTTCCTTGACACACCACCCTGAGTATGACAGAGGAGGAACTGAGAGCAAAGACTTGGTGACTTCATAACTGGGAAAGTAGCTCAGCAAACAAAGGAAGAATCATCAGCCCCGTCATTAACTCCCGACAGCACAGGAAGATCCCATAATGTAGCAACAGCTCCAAAGGAGAAGATGTGGAGGAACAGAATTCTCTCAAAGAATGGAAATCAAATCCACTCTATATTTTAAGCAAGAAAGCCCATTTTAATTCTACATTTGCTTTTTACCGAAGGTCAGAACTTAATCTGTAAATATACCCCAAATGAAATGATTTACTTCTTTTCCGTTTTTGGTGTATTTGTTCTACATGGCTCTACCAGCAGGTCTCTTGAGAGGATGTGAGCCACAAAAGACAAATCTGAGCTAAGCTTAGCACAAAAGAGAAATTAATGTTTCTCTCAGGCAAGTCACCTATGACTCACGAGGGATTCCTCTTCAGGAGCGTTTGACACCCACATCCACAGCAAGGGTGCTAGGAAGATGAGAATCACTTTGAACTGACGAACAGAAAGGCACTAGAGTGAATAGGAGAGTTCACTTTTCTGAATAAGATTCAATCTACTAATTTCTCATTCCTCTACTAAAAATATTAACAGGAGCTACAAACACGCCACTGTTTAGCCAAATTAACAGACTATTCCTTCTGCGTTGCCAACTGCATAATTGAGATGATTGTGCTCTGATATCCTGTCTTCTCTGTGTTGTTCAATATACATAAAGCTCTTCAAGCTTTACTCTTCAAAAGCGGGACATGGGCCATCAATTTCACCTCCTATTCAGCTTCCTGTCTCCATGGTCTGAAGAGATCCTCAGAAAAGTGGGTATTCACAGGGCCCTCATTCTCATCAATAACTCATTAGCCTGTAGATGGCAAAGCCAACTGCTCGGTGCTTACAAGATGGGATATAAAGAAGGGCCAGAGATGAGGAGGGTACCACGGAACACCCTAAGTAGTATCAACATCCATCTGGACTGACCTTGAGTTTCCCTCTCTCATTTTGATTTCCCACTTACCATACTCTCCTTGGCCCTATTTTAATGCCTCATTCCATCACACTCTCTGAGTGCCTGGAGTAACTTTCTAATTAAGATCACTTCCATTAATCATACACCAAGGTATGCACTGATACGATTCTTATTTTGAGTAAAAAGTATTTTTTTCTCAAGCTGCTAAGTTTAAGTTAGGGAAGATTTTACAATTTTGTGTGACTACTCAAACTCCCAAGCCTACCAATATCAAGTAAAATAGGAATTCTTATTACATGTGGCATGTGGTCAGCAAAATATTGTCAGGATGTTAAATATTAGCGACTGGTGGATTATCAATTTACAAAAACAAGAATAAGATCAACTGATTTCCACATCAAAATAGACATTGTTTTTCATAAAATGTGTCCTTTAGAATTATAATGAAACACAAGTTCATTTTCACAAAGTGGCATAAAGATATGCCAGAAATTAAGGTGAATTAATTTTATTTCCTGAAGTAATGACCTCGTGCATGAATGTCTCTTGTCCTGCGATATTGCCCTGGCTCTGTGTTCAGTCTCACGAGTGCCCTTGACAAATCATACAGGGAGAAACGTAACAGTAGCAAAGGAAGTTCTTCTGCATTTGTGTTTGCCCTCATGTTCTTCTGCCTTCACCATGTGAATAATCCCAGGTTAGCCTCATAGGGGATGAGATATATGAAAGTCAATGCTATTTTCCCAGCCAGAGCTGCAGACACCGGAGGGCACCGCTATCCTGTTGCCCCGCTGCAAGCCGATCACCTCACCCATCTCATTGCAGACATTCCAAACCATCAAACCCACAGACTCATGAGTAAAAATAAAGTCATTATTATATGTCACTTGGGTTTTAAAGTAGTTACATGACATTTTTGTGGCAATAGATATCTGCAACTTTGAAGAACTGTTTAATAGAGTTTTGGGTTTAATAGAACACCAGACAATAGAATTCACAGTGCCTAAATTTAGTCTCGAAATCTGTCAGTACAAAATTTTCTTCTACAGCTACATAGTAACATATTATGAAACTTCTGAGGAAAAAATATTAATTTAGAATGTTCCTTAAATGTCACTTTACCATATTGAGCAAGCAAACATGCCTCTGCAAATCATTCAACTCCTCTCCTTTTTTTCTCCCCCTTTTCTCCTCCCAAGCAAATAGATAGTCAAAGAAAGAGAAAATGGTGTGGAGGAATGAAAAGAGCCCTCATGCAAGATTTTCAAAGTTGAAGAGGAAAGGCTGATGACGTACATACCATGCCAACTTAAAGAAATACGATTTGTTAGACTCTTCCTTAAGTGAAAGCTTCTTAAACAACGGGATTATACTTGATGCTCAGGACTGTTATCCCCCTGACTCTGGGATTGAACATCCTCAAAAACACAAAGCCAAAACTTCAGGGCTGCCCTGTTTAGCTTCAGCTGTCAGCTGGGCAGAATCATCTTCAGGAGCCTCAGTTGAAGGATTGCCAGATCAGGTTAGCCAATGCCTGTGTCTGCAAGAGATAGTCTTGATGGATGATTGGTGTGGGAGGGCCCAGCCCACTGCAGGTGGCATCAACCCTAGGCGGGTGGGCATAAGCTACAAGAGAAATTTAGCTCCTATGCATAAGGCAGCCCATAAGCCAACAATGTTTCTCCTTGATTTCTGTTTCAGTCCCTGATTAAGTTTCCAACCTGAAGTACCCCAATGATAGGCTATGACCTAAATGTGTCAACTAAATAAACCTTTTCAAACCCTCTGTTGCTTATGGTCATAGTATTTGTTGCAGCAACAGAAAGCAAACTAAAAGGAATGGGATACCATACAAGTCAGCACACTGGCAAACCACATTACAGAAATGCGCTTGATGGCAGGCACATTGAAAACAGGAAACAAGTTAGGAGCCTGCCACAGAGGACCTCTGAAAATCTCTGCCCAGCAGACTATCAAAGCAGATGCTGAGACTTATGGACAACTGTTGGGCAGAATGAAGGGAATCTTATGAAAGAAGTGGGAAATAGGAAGATCTGGAGAGGACAGGAGCTCCACAAGGAGAGCAACAGAACCAAAAAATCTGAGCACAGGGGTCTTTCTTGAGACTGATACTCCAACCAAGACCATGCATGAAGATAACCTAGAACCCCTGCACAGATGTAGCCCATGGCAGTTCAATGTCCAAGTGGGTTCCATAGTAATGGGAACAGGGACTGCCTCTGACATGAACTGATTGGCTGCACTGAGGGGGGAGCAGGCTTAACAGGCCACAGAGGAAAACAATGCAGCCACTCCTGATGAGATCTGATAGACTAGGATCAGAAGGAAGAAGAGGAAGGCCTCCCCTATCTGTGGACTTGGGGAGGGGCGTGTATGGAGAAGAGGGAGGGAAGGTGGGAATGGGAGGGGAGGAGAAAGGGGCTTATGGGGGATACAAAGTGAATAAAGTATAATTAATAAATATTAAAATAAAAATATTTTTAAAAAGAAATATAACATTAAACTTAAATTGCTACCTTGTGCTTTGGAACTGTAAGTGTCCCACATATCTTCTTGGCCAGGAACTACAATGAATGAAGGTATATTTCCTTTGAACATAAGAAAGATGCTGTGGTTGCTTCCATCCATTCTCATCCCCTTGGAAATGAAGCCTCTAGAACCTCAAGACACCGCACATCTCAGATCATCCTTGATGCTCAAAGTCCCTCCATCCCTTAACAGTCATAGGATACTGACGTGGGATTGGCTTTCCCTAGTGATAAACTCAGTGCTGTGACCATCTTAAGAACCAAGACCAGAAATAAATTTGATCCATGAAACAAAGTAAAAGCAAGACTAGAAAAGAAATCTTCTTCTACTTCCCAATCCAGCATTCCTACCATGAATAATAACCAATGCTCAGTTGTGGGGAAACAGTGTAATAAGCCATGCTAACATGACATTCTCCAGTGGAAAGAGAGGGTTGGTTCTGGGACGGAGGCATCCATCTGATAGACTCTCCTGGTTATCCTCCACTTAGCCATCGTTATTTGAAATGTGCTCTCCAAAATCCATGCATTATAAGCCTGGTATCCACATGGCACCTTTAAGAATGGGTGCCTAATGAGAAGTCTTCAAGGCCACTGTAGTTGTGCCCTTTTGTGCCCTTGAAGGAGATATTGGGACCTCAGCCTCCACCTCTTCTTTCTTCTTTCTGGCCATTATGTAAATGGGCTTCTTCTGCCATACATTGTCACCACAGTCCTCACCCCAAAGTAACAGTTATCAACAGGACATGCACTGTGAGCTAAAATAAAGCTTTTCTCTTCCGAAGTTACTGCCTCCGTTACTTTCATAAAGAAATGAAAAGCTAACTGGGACATTTCTAAAATCTCTCTCTCTCTCTCTTTATATATATAAAACTTATTGTAACCCATTTCTCTTTCTTCCCCTGTATTTCTCCTCTGTTTTCAACTCTTTCTTACCAGTATCACATCAGGGTTACAGGAATGATTCAGAACTTTAGGTGGGGCACTATATTTCTGAAAAATTTATTCATCTGTGTCTCACCAAAATATTTCAAACTTTGTAAAGAAAATCTCAAAAGCTCACAAAGAAAATGTGCAGAAACTTTATGCTAAATGTTAGATGTCTGAACTTCCCTGGCTTTGGATATATCACATAGAATTTGGGGAATTATGTGAATTATGTAACATGCAAAATTTGAATATGCAAATTCACAAGCCTTTCTTGTTAGGCAAAGTTAATGCACATAAAAAGATATAAAGTGAATAAGAACAATATTTAAAGAACTCTTTATGCATGCCCATATGAATTTCTTACATATTTTAAGTACCATATTCTACTATTCTTGCAAAAATGTTTTCATATATGCTTATCTTATATTTAAGCCATTTGTATGACATCAGTAGGATGAATGACTAGAAATTCCTACCAATCTGCCTCCCTTTCCCTCAGAAGACAATGAATAAACAACTGCAGGGTTTTTTTTGTTTTTGTGTTTTGCTGAAGTTACTAGAGGAATACACTATAATACAGCCAAGTTGTAACATGAATTCTGTAGGGCACTAACACCAAGAGAGCCATGTGAGAAAGCTAAGGAAACATCCTGCTACCTACCCACACCCACCACCACAATCACGTCTCAGTCCAGAATTACTTCTCCCTTACCGATAAAACCTGGACCACTGAGGCACCTATAGCCATCACTAATGTCAATTATAAGTGAGGAAGCTGCAAGGAAGCCAAAATCCCTGCATCTACCCAGAGCCAACCACTGTGCCCTGCCAAAACATGACCCTCAAGCCTATTGTCACATGAAAATCTGTTCCTAGTAAACACTGTAAAATGTGTAAGAGAATCAATGCAGGGAATGGGAGAATATAAAAAGCAAGAAAATATGATTCCACAAGAACACAATAATTCTCTAGAAATCAACACCAAAAATGAGGAAATTTATGAATTTTTTAAAAGGGAATTCAAAATAGTGTCCTTTAGAAAATTCAGTGATATAAAAGAGAACACAAATAGACAATTCCATGAATTCAGGATGGCAATTCATGATCTGAAGGAGAAATTCAACACAGAACCAAACAAATCGTGACACTGAAGAATTTGCCCAATGAAGTAAAAATTCAGCTGAGAGCTTCAAGCAGAAGAAAGAACCCATGAACTTGAAAATATCTTCAAATGAATCATTTAGAGAAGGAAAATAAATGAATGAGAGAGCCTACAGAACTTTGGAGGCACCACTTAAAGGATAAATATGGAAATTATGGTCCTTTCAGAAACAGACACGACAAAGACAGAAAGTTTAATTAATGAAACTAGCTACTGAGTATTTGCTAAGTGTTTAAGAATGATGCAGACACCAAGATCTAGAAAGGTCAAAACCCCACATACATATCTGACCAGAGTCTTCTCCTAGGTATAAGATGACAAAATTGTCAAACGTAAAAGACAAAAAGAGAAGACTAAACTTCAAAAGTCACATGTCGAGAACCCCCTTGCAAACATCAAGGCGTTCCTCAGCCAAACCTCGTAGGCCAGAGGAGAACTAGATGACACACTCAATGTGCTGAAAGACAAAACAGCCAGCTACGCAGCCAGTCTGTGCCACAGCTGCCCTCCAAAACACAAACAGTCTTCTAGATCACACAAACTCTATGGGTCTTATAACCACAAGGTAAGAAATGCTTGAAGGATTTCTTGAATTAGAAAACAGACAGTGATAATTACTTTCATAAATAAATACACAAGTACAAGTCTTATTACTAAAAGCAAAGACAAACAAGAATAAGCCAATACCAGAATGGCTGTGTATATACCACACACATCTATAGTATAAAAAGAGAAGTTTATAAGCTTATAGCAATAATGTCTATAACATAAAAATAGAAAGAGCCAGACGTGGTGGCTCATGCTTAAAATATCAGAACTCAGGAGTGAAAACTTCACTGAAAGTTTGTGGCTAGACTGGTCTACATAACAAGAATATATCAAAAAGGAAAGGAAGCGGGGGAGAGAGGAAGAAAGAGAAGGAAGGGACCAAAATATTCTTCTAAATGATGCTTCAAGGGATAGAAAAGTTAGAAAAAAAAAGTAAAAACAAATGGGCAAAATGAAGAAAACTATGACCATAATAGAAATAAGTCAAACTGAGAAGCTAGGATATTAGAGAGAAGCAAGTGCTGCTGGAACAGCACATGGTTGGAGAGCTGGCCTCACACATGCAACTCCCTAGGTCAAGCTCAAGCACCTGAATAGAAAGCAAGATGGAAACTAAGATACGTGAACAGAATGAATGTTGGAAACCATGTGATCGTCTCAATCTACACAGAAAAAAAGTCCGACAAAGACTAGCACTGCTCTTCACAAAACCTTCATCATTTTGAGTACAGAAGAAAAGTTCCTCGATATAAAAAAGGTCATTTACAAAACAAGTTACAACTAAGATTAAAACTATTAAAATGAGCAGTTTTCCATAAAGATTAGTATAAAGCGAAGATGCCCACACTGACGTTTTATTCAGCAGAGTACTGGAAAGTACTGATCAGAGAAGTAAAGCCAGGAGAACTAGGGATCCAAATCAGAAATTCAGAGAGAAAAATAAAAGCACGTCTGTTTACAAATTCTGTACCTCCTGATTTTAAATTTTAAATATATGTATATTTCATATAACTGCTAAGACTAATAGCTGAGTTAAGATTTCAGTAAAGTTACAAAAAACAAAACCAGTAGTATTTTGTATACAACCGATGGCCTTACTGACAAAGAAATCATGGAAGCAGTATCATTTATGATAACATCATCATTAAAGAACAAACTTCCTGAGAATAAATCTAACTAAGAAGATCTGTGTTTTGAAAACTAAGAAGCATTGTTCTGACACCCAAAGAAATGCAGTCAGTAAGGTTAGTATCAAAACTCCAATGACTTTTTGTACAGAAGTGGAAACAATTCTAAAGTAAACATGAAATGTGAATGGATTCAAAATTGTCAAAGCCACCAGTGAGAAAGACAGAGTTGAAACCATCTCACTGTCTCAGCCACAGCAATCCTGTTAATAACTATGACATGAAAATGGTTGCATAGACTCATGGAGCCCCAAAATAACCTGATAATAAATTCAAACACACTATCAACTGACCTTTGACTAGAGTACAAAGAGGACACAGTACAGAAAGAAAAAAAAAACCTTCAATGGCCAGTGGAGGGAGAACTGAATTTTCACATGCAATAGAATAAACTTGGACCTTTATCTTATACCAGACACTCATCTCATAATGGCAAAAAGCAGAAATGTAAGGTCAGAAATTATTAAACTCCCACATGAGGACAAAGAAAGACTTTTGGATATCACACCAAAAGCTCAATCCACAAAAGGTAAAATGAACGAATGGGACTACATTGTACTAAAAAAAAACTTGAGCATATCAAAGGAAAAAGAAGAGAAAAATGAAACTGACTATTTGGGAAAACTATTTGAAATCTGTCATCAGATAAGTGTGTAATAATTATTTATCACATTTAATACATAGAAAATTATTGACATGGAAGTCAATAATTTAAAAAAACACAAATTTTAAAAGAGGCAGGAAATTTAAAAATACATTTCTCAAAAGAAGGTAAATATGGGCAAAGGTATATGAAAAGGTGTTCAAAATTCTCAATCATAAGGAATTAGAAGGAAAAAATTATAGGGGAGAATTAAAAAAACTTCATTCGTTAAAAAAAGAAAAAGCATGAAGGCCAGATTGATGGCTCAGCAGGCAAAGGCACAGGTTACCAAGCCTCATGACCTGAGTCTAACTCCTCAGAACCACCTGGTGGAAGAAAACAGTCGATTCTTGCAAGTTGTTCTATGACTTCTGCATGAACACACGCACATGCGCGCGCACTCACACATACACAGAGAGAGAATAAATGTGAACATTTTAGTATTACTACTAGCAGGCTGAGCCTAGTAGACACTGTGTTGGATAAAAGAAAGCAGATACAAAAAGAAAAATATGCACAGGTGACCTCACATGTGAAGTGTGAACTACAAAATCAGAAATAAAGAAGCAGGGTGTTGAGAGAGTAGGGTAAGGTAAACCAGAAGACATGCAGTGGACAGTAGGCAGAAGGAGCAGTCTAGAGGTCTGCTGAACAAGGGGAGGACCTCAGGAAATAGCCTTTGCTGTGTGTGTAATTCACAGCAAAGAAGCAGATCTTAGCTGTGCCTGCAACAAAGAGGAGGAGTGACTGTAGAACATGACGGCTGTGTTAGCCTGTTTTCCTGTAGTAACCTTTGTGTCATGCCTGTGTCCTATGATGTTACATTTCATATCTTAAACACGCAATAAATTTTTATTAAAAATTCAATCATTTGATGCTTTCAATATGACATTTTCCTTTGAGAGGAAACTGACGTATAACATACAACTTCAATTTTTATAAAGAAAATGCAAGGGAAAAAAATGTTTGTAACATACTGGTAGTGATTCTCCTTCCTCTCCCAAACAGCCTCACTCTGTCATACCAGAAAAACCGAGTTGTTACGGCATGACCCATTTTCCCTGCGGTTTATACAGCAGAGTAAGCGTCCATTCTCAACAGTCTTCAGCTCCAACCCAAGTCTCTCAGGCGCATCACGGGCTCGCATTGCAAACACACTACGTCTTGGAACACACCCAAACCTATCACAATTTCACGAGTGGTTTGTCTTACTGATAACATCCCACCGATTAGAGCAATCCACAGGGGAGTAATTTAGGAGCCAGCTGATTGTTCTAATAATCTGAGATACACTTTTGCTTAGTCTCGCGGTGGCACTGGAGCTCCTTGAAGGTTCCTATGGCCGGTATCAACTCAGAAATCATGCATGTGGGCCCTTTCCCTCAAAGCTGGAATGTAGCCTGACCCTCCCCGAGCCAGGCTTTCTAAAGACACAATATATATTTTGATTTTGTTTTTCAGAGCATGTTCCCAATTTTCACTTTCAATGGGAATATTTTTAGAGACCTAGGAAAGCAAAATGTCTTGAAAATGTCTACAAAACTTCTCTGAGCTTCTTTCCAAATGTCATGATTTTTTGGAAAAGACCACACCAAGTGGTAAGGAGATGGACAAGACTGCAAACAGTTTTAAATCTCTTTGGAGATGTTCCATGTACCACATTACATATGAACTGAGAAATGAAACATCTGTGACTAATACAAAATTGAGTCTGTCTTAAATTATAATTAACAGCAATGAGAAAATGTTGCCTGTTCACTTCTTCAGAGAATCAAGTCATGTTTTTACCATTAAAAAGCTTGAGCTGATGATTATTATTTGTATAATTGCTCAGCCCAGCACTCTTCCAAATTGCAGCTCAAGACAACAGCGTAGCAAGAGTGAAGAGTCTTACCACGATTTAATAAAGCCTTCAAAAATCAGGGTTTTTGTTTCAGGAGACTTCAAGCCTTCCATAATATTTAATCTGTAAGACCTCTTTTTTGGCCCTGTATCAAATATTCATATCATCTTTTTCTTTGTACCAAACGCTGTTGATAGGAATTACGCATTTAGCTTCAAAAAATATATAGTCCTAATTTTTCTCCTGACAAAATTTCCAACAAGAAAATGTAACAAAGGAGAAGAGAATAAATTAAATTTCTTTGGGGACCCATGCTAAGGCCTCCAGGCTGTGCTTATGGAAGAGAAAATGAGGTCCTCAAACACGGGTGCTTCATCACAGGCCTAGGCATCAGTTGCTCAATGCCTCCCCAGTCTTCCCTTTGCTTTAAATAGCATAGTAGACATCCATGCTGCCAACAGATCTTACATCTGTGGGGCCCATCACTTCTTTCTCATTTTCTAGTTATTATTTGTTTCTCGGTCTATCTTCAGACTCACCTTCCCTTTTGGAGACCTCTCCACACATGACAACATAGCTCTATTTGAGTACCTTGTTCTTTTTCTCTGAACTCCCACCATTCTCCTAAAGACTCAGCTGTTTTCACCTGGAAGGGAGTGCTCTGTGCTGTAGTTTAGAGACATGGTACTGTGTCTCTCCAACTCAGCAAATGGCCCTGAAGAAAGGAGGCACTATCTGTTCTCCACTCATAGACTGATGATTTCTTGAATATGCGAAAATACTCTTCCTTCTGAATTTTTAAATCCCCTGTATAGTCCTTTCCTTGCAAGTCCCACAATAACCCAAAGTAGGCTAGCCTCTTTATCTTCACATTGTACAGATCTAGGAAGAAAGACTTTGAAATGTTTGGGAACAAGCCAAAGCTATTCTGCCTGTGATTAGCAGCTATGTCTAGTGTATTATTAGTGATCAATTATGGTCATTATTTACATAAAGAAACTTAGGTTCCAAGATGTTAAGCAACTTGTTTAAGGTCACTATTAGTGGCTATGTCTAGTTTTAACTTGTAGTTTTAAAACTTTTAGATGAGAATACCTTTAAATCTCCTTTAAAGATGCAAGATCTTCAAATTATTCTGATCACTGTCAACCTGGCCGCTGTTACTTGTCTTCTGGCTGTAGAGATCCCTTCTAACACTCAGATATGGAACATTTTACTTGCTCTGCCTTCTCCTCCAATGCTGTCCCTGTGTCTGGCTCTTCTTGGCAGACTCAACAGTTGCCTCCTCAAACACTCGGTTTAGTGGTTGCTTTTGTTAGTGCATGGCTGAGAGTGGGTGGATCTATTTTGTTCATTGTTTCAGAGGGTTCAGTCCATGAACATCTGGTATCACACCCTTTGATGAATCATGAAAGAAGGAACATGTGGAGGAAGCCTCATGGTAGACAGGAAGCAAAGAAAGAAGAAGTGCCTAGAGGCCAGACATTACCACCAAAGGCTCCTCAGAACCTACTTTCTCCAGCTAGGAACCCTGTCTGAAAGTTTCTACCAACTCCTGAAACAGTACCACTGGCTGAGGGCCAACACACATGAGCCTGTGGAAGACAGGCTAACTGTAACATCTTGTATGTAAGTTTTAGCATTGGTCAAATAATTCACCCTTTTTGCAACTGCTACTTGGACCTTCATCTGGATATTTGAAATTATACAGTTGCTTGTCCTGGGAAAAGGAATTCTTGCACAGGACCCCCTAAATGCCAAATCTCAATATATCAGCATCAGAATGCATGGAGCAATGTATTAATAACTGGGTTTCTCAAGGAATTACCAGTGTTAACAAAAATCCAGGTACTTACAAGAGAACATAGACAAAACACGTTATTAAAATAATCATAAACTAATGCTTGAAGACTTTCTATGTGCTTTCTGGCAGCCATTTAATATTCTTATCACTTCTTCTTCTCTCCTGCTGCTAAGTAGCATTTTTCAAGGTCTCAGTTGCCTTGAGCCTGAAGTATAACTCATCTATGTAAGACAGAACAGATGATTCTAGGCTTGTCATAGACAAAGGATCAAAAAAATCAAGAATCAAAAATAAAATAAATTCAAAGATCAAAAGAATCAACGATAGAAATGTGTTCTAGATTAGAGACTAAGGTCCAGAATCAAATATCACAATTTTGTGACTTTGTTTAAAGTCACAAATTGCTTAACATCTCTGAATCTAAGCTTCTTCATGCAAATAATGGCCATGATAGATCATTTATTATTTTGAATATTAATTGACACATAGAACATATCCAGTGCTTCCCAGACCCTGGAAGGTTGACTAGTTCTATTCTAGCTGGTGTGATCATATACTTGAGAAACCATTTGAGAGGGGAAGGTTTGTTTCGGTTGTGGGTTTAAGAAGGTACACAGTCTATCATGGTGGGAAAGTCCCATTAAGCCGAAGTATGAGACTGTTCCTCACATTGCGCCCACAGTCAAAAACAAAAGCAAAGAGGGAGTGGGGCCGGGCTCTAAAATCTCCAGGCCCACCCCCACTGACCCACTTCCTCCAGGAAAGATCCACCTCCCTAAAGATCCAAAAGCTTCTCATGCGGCAAGCACCACCAGTGGTCAGTCCCATGAGCCTTCGGGGACACTTCACTTTCCAACCAGGACAACCTGTGAGTAGGTAGAGGAGACTGGGAGGTGAGCTTCTAGCTACAGCAGGCACCAGCCAGCCACTGCGTTTATCATGCTACATACACCGTCTCACTATACTTTTTCTACAGTGAGGAGCTTGAGGTTCTGGAAAGCTAGCGCATGCTCAGTTAACATCACACATCTATCAAGCTGGAGAATTCTTTAGCCACCCGGACACATACCGTTGAGATGCTTCCAGAGGAATGTTGGTATGTTTCAATGGCAGAGTGGTTCTCTATTTTGTATAGGGTCAGATGTTTCAATATCCACCAGCATAAATAATAATGATAAATCACCATCATCACCATGATGATGCTTCAGTGATGTTCCCCATCATGGAGACTGTGTACCAAAAAAATAATTTAAAAAATCACTGTTTTATACAAGACTGCAGATATTCTAGTCAGAAAGCAACACCTAACTAATATTCAGAAAGGTGAATGTCTCTAATGCATAGCAAAGTGTGTGAGGAGGGCTAGCCCGGAAGCTTCTTGTACTTCCTGCAGTGCAGTGAGTGTGGAAGCTAAAACTGGTTCTGACAAAGGAATCGTGGAGGTTCTGAGCAGTACACAAATGCACAGATGGTGGGAAAGGCCATACAAAAGAGACAGGTGAACAAGGAGAGGGAGGAAATACTGATTTAACAGGAATATCAGTTTACCGCCTTCTCCATTCTGGAGAGCTTTAACAGGTATCCCCCACCAGGAGTCTCCACAAACTGTGACGGTGGAGCCGTTGACTTAAGCACAATGGGAAAAGTTTATCTGCCTGGTTAATCCAGTCTCTTCAGAGTTTAACTGTAGTTGGGTGCCAGTACTAAGAAAAAAGTCCTGACAGTCCCAACCTACCCTGGAAAGCTGAAAGTATTCTGGGAGTCAGAGCTTCTGGCAGCCATGCCCTTCAAGCAGCAAATAGTGCGAGTGGCCCCCACGGTGCCACAGTGGAGCAACAGCCAGTGGCACTTCTCTTGTGCAAGTAACAGGCATGAGAATTGCCTAGCGCCTCCTTGGCATGGACTAATTGACCAGCCGATTATTATACAAATCCGTTTTTGCTGATTTCTTCTCTTTTCCCATTAGCGTTCCCCTAAGATATTTATTCTTTCCGATATATCAGATTGAAAAGATCAACCCTGGTGCCACATATTAAGATATTCACATTAAAATCACTAGCTTAAAGTTTAATTGTATTGATCTGATATTTAGAGGCGGCACTCACAAAAAAATATTAGCTATGCTGTGCTGCAGCGCAACATTGGCTCAAATAGCTATTGAACGTAAAGCCCATCCTGCAATAATGCAATCCGCAAACACACAGGCAAAGACAAGCATGAGGTGGGCTGGATCCCATTACCTCCCCTGCGGCCCTGCTTTCAGCGTGTTCTCAAATTCCTGTATCAGACCTTAACTCCAAATGGAGCAGATGTTCAGAGGTGGGACGTTTGAAAAGCGGTTAGGCAGACCCCTCAGAAGTGCCATTGCATTTGGTACAGGACCGTACACCATTCATCTCTCACCCTTGACCTTCAACTACCAGAGAACAAGGCAACAAGAAAGCCTTAGGCAGGTTCCAAACACCTTAAGGCCAGACGTCCCTTCTTCCAAGACTGTGACAAATACAGCAATACAGAATGGACAGAAGCACTTGTTGGCTCTGCCGTTTTAACTCTCTCCATTGTACTCTCTTAAACAGCTCTTCCTGTGAACAAGGAAGACTTCTGGCTGACGAACTGAGCCATCAGTGAGGGTAGCAAAGCACCATTGACTTCAGAACAGAAAGTCAAAGGAAGGCTGAGGTTATAGAAAGGACTGCAGCTGCAGGTCCTTGGAAAAGCACTTGTCTCATGTGCACAAGGCCCTGTGTTCAATGCCAGTCCTGGCAGAAGAAGGAAGAAGAAGAGGGGGAGAAAGAACAGAGGGAAGAGGAGGAAGAGGAGTCACAAAGAGCAAGGAGATCTAAAAGGAAACTCAAACAAACAGATACGGAAGTCTGGTTGGTGACATTAACTTGATTGAATAATTTCATGGCTGTTTCTTATCTGCATCTCAAATTCTGACAACTGAAAGATGAAGATAACAATGATCTCTCCCCCTTTTCATCTGCAAAGTGCACAGAATTGAAAGTCTGGGAGCAACACAGATCAAGGGTGAAAGCTTAGATCCCCCACTTTCTGAGTGTGGAATATGAGATAAGACACTGCGCCCATACTTCCTCTGAAAATTCGGAGAAATAATCCTGACCTCAACAGTTAGCACCGAGTGAGATAATATGGGAATGTACTTAGCACAAAAGATGTTCAACCAATATTATCTTACTTCGTTCCTACTTTAAGACACTGTGCTGGGGTACCTAACTATGGTTGATGGGAACACGCTGAAGAGAACTCGAAATTCTCTGCAAATGTAAAGAGTCAGTACTACGGTGATTCTTCAATTCAGTTTAATTCCGTTTTCTTATACAGACATTGTTGTCATTTGTTTGTTTGTTTGTTTGTTTGTTTTGTAAATATGGTTTGTAGATGAAAGAGGCTGAAGGGGGAACTGAAAAGCTGAGGCAGACAGTGGAAAGCTGGTGTTCCCTTTGCATGGTGTTTGATAAGTCAGCAGATAAAACCAGCTAACACCATTGATGTTGTTAGAAGGGAGGAACCAAAAATAAAGGAGCAGGTAACCATGTGTTTTTAAGATCTTGTTGATGCTGATGAAGCCACCAATGGAAAAGTACTAGGCAAAATGAAAAAAAAAATAGTAAGTACCAGGACATTCCTAAAATGATGATCCGCACCAGACCCTCTAGCTACTAGACTGAACGCAAGCCTCTCTGTGGGCGTGGCTCTCACCTTACTCCTCCAAACACTGTCTGAAAGGGCTCTCTCAGGCCTCCAGTCCTGTGGTGGCCCAAGAATTTCCAAGAACTGTACCCTAGCCTCTGGAATAATTGTCCCTCTAGAACCATCATAGGCTTCAACCCACTAGATACGTGAGTTTATCAGCTAGTGAGGAAGACTGACATACCAGCAACAACCAGGGACAGACAGCTTCGGGAACACCAGAGCTGTTAGCACTCTAAGAAAGACAGCACAATGGGGAACCCACTCACTCCACACCACCCTGGGAATGCAGGGCTTAGCTAGAAATCAGGTACCCGATTGCAGAAGAGAGCCTTCTAGGCTCAAATTTTCAGACAAAATAAACCAACAATAATAATATAAATTACATTATCCTAAATATTTTTTATTTTAATATTCCGAACTAGTCCCAATGTGTCTTAGTGATAGATGCACACACAGCTCCTCCAGAATTCTGCTAGACTCTGTGGAACCCCGTGCTCCCTGTATATCATGGAAGGAACTATGTGCCTCGCTTTAAAATGTGTTACAAGGCAGAAAATGTAAAACAGTCATTTAGAGCTTTAACACCCAAACAGTTTCTCCTTCATGTCAGCTCTCTCCATCCATGTTCCTCCCTCTCTCACGTGTCTACCTTACTCTTTGGGGGAGTCCTACATCTTAAAATCCAAATATCACAAAAGAAGTTGGTTCCTCCGTTCCCCCCATGTCTCAAGCAGGCAACCCTTCGAGTAGATTATTGAGCCCCACCATTTTGTGTTTAACTGTTGCAGCCTGCTTGCACGCCTCATCGTGAAAGTTAGAAACGGTAAACAAGTGACTGGTAGCCGAAAGACAGGCAAAATTACCCTGGCAGGCTTTGCCTCCAGGATTTTGCATTTCCATTCTCTTCACGATGGGTCTTGTTCATCGTTTTGAAATTTGGAAAGGGGTGAGATACACGCTCAAGCTTCCTTTTTTTTTTTTTTTTTAAGTTCACACCCTCTAGGAAAGCCATCCAAATCATTTTATTTCTAATCTTTCTGTGCAAAATGTTTTGTTAAATCCTGATGACAACTTTTATGCATAATGCATAAAATAAACTTTGCCAAAATCTGAGGCACTTTTAAAAAGCATGTAAAACCTCTTTAGCAGCAAAATGACATTACAGGGTATGTGGCTGCAGCAGACTGCGAAAACCACCTAGCAAGGCTGACAGAAAGCATTGTGCTCCATGTCATTAACTCCGAGTATCTAATAGGTGGAGTTCTCTTGGTTTACTTGTGTTCAAAATTCCATGTTATTTCTTATGAGATTTTTCCATATATTGATGCCTAGTTTATGTACTACATAAATTCAGTTCTGCCTTCAACACTTCTGGGAATCGTCACACTTAAAAAGGACCAGATACTTTTCCATGTAACTGAGGGAAAAAAAATATTGTCTTTGACCAAAAAATATATATATATATAATTTAAAATAACATTTTTTGTGTTTGTATAAGTATAGTATTTGTATGCATGGCTATCATTTGATAAATCATGTAGGTAAATCTAGTTCAAATCTTACCGCTGTTTTTGCTAATTTAAAACCATAAAAACAGGAACCAGAGAGAAAAAAAAAAAAGACTTTAGCATTCGAAAGTAGGTACCATAAATCCTGCCGTGCTCCAGCCAGATAAATAAATAAATAAATAAAAATGGGAACAATAACAATGTATCACTAGCCAGTGTCACTAAAATGATTTGCTTTATTTCTCTAATCTGTACCATATCTAAACTGACTATAATAAATGAATAATTGCCCTGAATACACAACCATTAATTGAAAAACTGCACGAAGTATAAAACCAAGAAGTCATAACACAAAATACAAGGTTTCCTCAGTGTTTACGAACTTGTCTTTGTCAATATTTTTAAGATTCAGTGTAAATGATACTGCTTTCTATCATATATCACAGACCATCATGGGTTCCGGGAGACGTCCCATGAATATTAATGGCCCTGAATTTCAGGACATTTCATCAGTACACATCCAGGTGTGAGAATCCAGGGGAGTTTGCTTTCGTCATAAAAAGAGAGAACTATGGATGGGTTTCATCTTTGGAGACAAGTTTTTAGGGGAGGGCTAGGCATGCTTCAATCTGGCCAAGGGTGGACTTTCCCTGAATGTGGAAGCTGTGGCATCTAGCTCCTAGACAAGCTGTTTCATGAAGCTGCCCTATGAACATTCATTTACCATTGTGTTCACAATTCAATGCCTAGGAGGGAGCAAATACTGGAATGCCGGAACAAACCCTGTATTGTTGATTTCAAATCATGTTTTCCTGGGAGAGCATGCATTTGTGGAGCCATCCCACGGTGGACAAAATAATTTCAAAATTAGTTGAATGAAAGCAGGGGCACAAAGACGAGTAGTTAATTATCGGGGCCAGTGAAAAATGTCCTTTCTGGAAAAACCTTTGAAAACCTATAGCATCTAAATTTGCATGAAAGTTGTATTATAAGAATACTTCTTTATTGAAAATAAAGCACTCCAGGCTCAGCTCAATAATAACAGCTTACAGGAGAGTAATTGAAGTTATCCAATTTGCCTCCCATAGAAAATGACCTACAGTATGTGCACACAGAGATGCAAGAAAAGAAAAAAAAAAAAAACAATATGTCATGCAATTTTATTGAGACTGAAGTAAGAAAGGAATCGGGGTTAGACACTGTGTGAGCATTTAACACACAAGAAATGATGATATGGTCAGAGAAAATTATCCCCTTTCCCTCACATTCTTGTTCCGAATTCTCATCTTGCGCCACCCCCTGCTGAGCCTCCATTGACTTCAAAGGGAAGTCCATGGGGGTTCAGTGCAAGATGAGAATTTGGCCCTGCATGCATAATTTTTGTTCTCTCTCATTCATAGCATGCACAATAAGCACGGGCTTTGAAAAGACTCTAACAGGGCTTGATAATGGCTCCAGAATGATCACGTATCTTCATAGTGTATTAAACGATATCACCAATTGTGCCTTCAGACTTACTAAAAGCTCCTGGGAAAAGATCATGCCAAGTCGTTATTATTTTCCTCATCTGTTATTATTTCACTAACTAATAATAACAATATTTATGTAGTATCGCGTCATGGCCCCGTTACTGGAGCTTTCATAAGACCACAGGCACATCTGACCTTTTGTTTTCAAGAGGCAGTGCAGAAGGTTTTGAGATCTTCTCCCAGGAAACCTCCCCATCTCCAGGTCTAAGACAAATGTGGGCAAACAATAATGACCTGAACAATAACATACAATTACTCCTGACAATAATAGAGAAATAACAGGTAGAATAAAGACGCTTTTCAGAATACTGATAAGAAAGACAAGTTACTATAATCCAGGCTTGAAAACAACAGAATAACTGTCAGAAGAAAAATTAAGAAGAGTTGGGGCTGTTCTGGGGTCAAGGGTATGGGGATAAACCAGAAAACTATTCTAGTGTTATGAAAAGCACTACATGAGGAGAAGAGACTGGACCGTGGCTTTCCCTGATTATATACAGATGACAGTGTTAATTACATGTACCCAAAAGAAGAGCAGGTAGCAACAGGTCAGTTTCCCCAGTGGGTGGTTTAGTCCATCGTCATCAATTTCACCTATAAACTTTTGCCTATAGATGTAGTTAAACCAATATTGCTCTGCATCCTCACTGTGCTGATGGATAATTCATCTTTGCAAACATTGATGACTTACCATCTATCCTAAATTTTCAAAGACAGATGAGACCATGGAATGGCTGAACAGCTTATTTACTTACATAATTTGAGGGTATTAATCATTTCAGGTTTTCTTGATTTCTGAGATCTTTCAAACACAACTGTATTCCACTTAAGTTGCATTTTTAACCCAGATCAGTAGGAGAAGCACCGTCCTCTAATAGATCACATCTACAAGTTACAGAAGTACTAATTTATGGCTTGTTTACAAAACAGTCTCCAGCATATTATTTCGTGTGATCCTCTCAACAACACTGGAGGTCAGTTGAAGAGAAGAAAAATGAAACTCCTAATTGCCAAGAAAGCTTCCCACAAACCTCTTTGCCCTAACAGACATGACACTTAATTAAGAATTAGACTCACTGCTTCTTTTGCCACAGACTTTACTCTCCTGGTTATGTTGCAGATTCCTCAGCATGTGACCTTTTTCTCGGCTTTTAGCATTGCTATTATCACACATACATGCAAAAGAAAAAAAACTGACAGTAACTCAGAGATGCTATTATAGGTGTTAGGATAGTCGTATGTGACCCTGTTTTATTTCTTAGAGATGTGCATTACGTAGACACAACATTAACTCTTATTCTAGTTACAGGGTTCATTAAGGCAGGCTTCTGAGGACTAAAGAAGGAAAACAGAATCCGCTCATGCTCTCTGATTTTCTTTACGAAGTTCAAAGTGGAAAATGAAAGCTTAGGATTTGACGTTCAGCATCTAAGACCTTAGCTCCTAGGAAGAGACTGGCAAGTTATGTAAGATGAATGACCCCACCAACAATTTCACATGCTGAGTTCACATGCTGAGTGCAGAGAAACAATTATATTAGAATAATTCTACAGTCCTTAGTTTGTCGAAGTAACTATCAACTTAAAGTCAATTTAAAATTTTGGCTCTATGCTTTGCTTTTGTGGACCCAAGGAGGAGAACTTAAGACAAAGACATAGAATGCTAACGGGGCACAGAATTCTAACCTAAGACAACCTCTAGTCAGCCAAATAAAGAAGAGCGTGTCTACATTGTGCTGCGCTAGTGATAGACATTGTACTTGCGCATGCTAGACAGGCGCTCTACCACCGACATTTTCCCCGGCCCCCCACCAAAGGATTTACCTTTAAAGCATTTTTTCCTACTCTCTGTGATTGAGGAACTAACACAACAAATGTGAGGGGAAAAAAGACATGGTAATATTTGAAGCATGAAGCATGCAACTCGTTCACATTCCTACAGCCTTGCATAGTAAAAGATTACGTTTCTAACGAGGACCGTTTTATTTTTTACTGGATATCTATCACAGAACAACACGGCAGCTGGGACACTGGAACCTCCGGAATGTATTGCACATTTTAATCACGTTGGATACAACACTCTTTCTCTGGATATCAATTATCCTAATGACTCTTATATAACACTCTCATGTGCCTACAGGATATGTATTGTCATCTCTCCTTTGTCATTAAAATAGTTGGTAGTTCTGGATCCACACTGAAGTACTTGCTTTCATTTTTATATAATGAATGAGCAACACTGTAAAAGAAGACATTTTATTCCATATTAGCTTAGCAGAGTGAAGAGACTTCACATATGACAGTGCTAAATATACTCTTAAACTGCTAATAAAACCAAAGCCTGCGGGAAAAGAGTCTAATGATGAGCAGAAGTTTGTATCTCTGAAAGGAAAGCAAAAATGTTCCTCTTAGGTATAATTTCTAAATATCTTAAAAAGGACTCGGGATTTCTAATAATTTCATTTCCAATAAATCTCCCAAGTCAATTTAGAATCACTTTATTTGCAATAAATCCCCTCTGTCAGCCCAAATGATGAACACAACTTTCTCTCCCCTCCTTTCTCTGAGAGTGCAATGTTGTAAAAACTTCTTTAAATTTGTCCTTAAAATTAATCGCGGCAGAAACCCTGACTCTTAGCCAAACCAATACATGCTTCTTTTTGTCCACAGGACAAGAATTTCTGCCAAAATGGTAGAAGATGAGTTTTCTAAAAGTGAATGGATGATCCCACGATCAAATCCGGAGGCTGTGTTCCAGAAATGCTCTTCACTGTCCTTATTCCTCGGAAGACCTTCTAGCCACACTAGAGTTAAGGCCTTAGGAGACGTTCCATTGTAAACTTCCCGTTTACAGGATTAATAAATCAGTCATAGAAAAATATGTGCTCACACCTGAAGCTTAGCAAAGCAACTTAAAGGACAAAAGAAAGTCTGGCTTTGTCACCTTTAACTTACACACATATACAGAGATAACGTGGGGCCCCTTGGATATATTTTTGCTACAAACAGTTTTGAAGGCCTATGAATTTAATTTACTTATGTAGAAAAAATGGTCAAGTGATAGGTTAATATTTAGTCAGAATATTTGGGATGATTTGAAAAAAAAGTAGAAATAATGAAGTTATTTAAATGCCACCTAGAAGCTTCTAGACATGCATTTGAATACCATATTCTTTTCACTTCACCAAGGTTTTCGAAAGTATTTTTTAAAAAATGACTTCCTTCTCCTTTTACCCCCATACAAATGATATTGGTCAGAAAAAAAGATCTCAAAATATTTTAATTGAAGAACTAACATTTTAAGGAATGTGTGCTTACTTATTTAATCAACAGCTCAAGTCTACGGAACTACACCAATTCCCGTAGCTTGCTGTTGTCTCCTGTTTACCTTTTTGTGCATTGCTTCTGGATTTTTGTGGGTGAATTCATTTAGTATTGACAGATTTTTTTGAAACACTAAATTTTCAAGCACATGGTAAATATTTCTCAGACTCTCAATTCATCTGATCAACATATTTGCTAGTTGGCTCCAGCCCCTGTCCAAGAGAGCTGGTCCCAGACAGTTCAAGTGGCTTTAGGTCTTTGGAACCTAACCCTTATTACAAACACAAAGACTACAGACAATTTTAAGGTAAAGGTCTTAGTAACTTAAATTGTTGTCTCTTCCCATCTATAAATAGACACAGCCAGTTTTTATATTTATGCAATGATTTTTTTTAACTATTAAGAATTATCTTCAACATTCTTGAATTGTTACTTTAAACATTTGCTCACTGCTGTTCTGAAGTTGGAATGTGGAGAAAAGGACTGTCTTGGTGAATGAGTAGGATCAATCACTTAAAACTTCAGACTACCTCAGCTTTGTTTTCCTGACCACATTAACACATCTAATAGTAATATCTTTGTTTCTTCATGAAAAATATATCTAAAGTCCACCTGACAAAAGAAAACAAGTGCTAGGCAGGAGATGCTTGTTTATGAGTTGTTGGCCAGGGATGTCCAAGAGATTCCCAAAACATAGAGCCCATTGCTTGGTTACTCCACAGACATGGCAGGTTAAGGCCCTGTTGCTGAAGACACCATGTACTTCAGAATCTAGGCCCAGAAAGCTTGAACTGACCTCAATTTCTCCTCTTTGGGGACTAGCTTTAATGGTACCAGAAGGCACTATGCAAGCTTCCAAAGGAGAGAGGCAGCCAAGAGTCCTATCCAGCGATGACACCTATGAATCTCATCAACAACCAGCATGGCACAAAAATCCCAAGGGTGCAGTAGTGGCAGTAAGCAGCAGCTCCTAGTTGAAGTTAAGACCTGGAACTGAAAACCTAGGTAACTGCTCATTGCTAGTGGAGTCATGGTTATTGGAGGAGAATCTACAGCCACTAATTTACTGAACCAGCATAATCACTAACAGCAGCATATAAACATCTGTCCTTATACCCACAGAGAAGGGCATTCTTCACCCCTCATCAAGGAAACTTCTCTTTGCAACAGATGAATATAACTTCAGAAAACCACAACCTATCAAAATGCAGAATTTTGGAGCCCATTCCCACTAGCCACCTTAACAAAATATTCCAGCACCTAAGGCTTGGCAAACTTTGCAAAATGGGGGGGGGGTGGAAACTTTAAAATCAAGAGATACACCCATAAGGTCTCACCAGCATGGCTGCACAAAATGTGAGGTAAACAATGGTAACACCAATGCATAGGGAAATGCGCATGGGGTCTCAACCCTATACAAAGAACTACAGGCAACTAAAGAAAGCGGGAGACTGGAGAGGTGGTCTTTCCCAGGAAAATCATGTCAGCCATTTGCCCATGCCTAGCCCTGCAAAGATACATACATACATAGTGTCATATGAATGAAACAGGTTACATTTATGAATATATACAGCATAAACACATACACAGACTATACATACACACATGCACATACATACATATACATGTATGCATGCAGTAACAATTATTAGAAATGAGGACATAAATCTGAAAGAGAACAGGGAGAGCTTATGGGAGAGTTTGGAGGGAGAAAAGGAAAGAGGGAAATGTTGTAATTAAATTATAATCTCAATTTTTAATTAAAATATTAAAAAACAAAGGTTACATCCTAAAAGTAATATCAACTAATCACCATTGGTCATAAAACAAAGGAATAGTACCATGTAGTGTTTTTGGAATTCCGTTGCCTGAAATCAAATCCATTTTCTATTTGTACAAGTCTGGTGCATGATTTAATTATTTTAATGTTCATTTTCCTCATCTCAAAAATAAAGGAGCAAAAAAAATGTATCTGCATAAGGTTTCTATGAGAATTAAATGAGTTTTGTGCTTATAAGAATATCCTTCTGACATTAGGGCTCAGTGAACTAGAGATATCGCCATTGTCTTCACTATCATCAGCATCGACAAGAGCTAGAAGAATTATAGAGGCGAAAATCAGACAGATTCTCATGATAAGGCTCTAATGTTTATATGACAACTATATATTTGACTACACATTCACTGTATGCAAGCAAAGTTGTCAACAGCCATCATGCTCCTTCCTGGAGTTATGTTCCTGTGATCTCCATCTTTGAAAATACTTTTCCACCTTGATAGGCTAGGGTCAGATAGTAGGAGAGGAGGATACCCTTTTCATTCAGCAACTAGGGGTGGAGGAGAGAAAGGAGAGAGAGGAAAGGCGCCAGGTAGGCGATGAGGAAAGGGCTACTATGGGATATAAAGTGAATAAATTGCAAATAAAATTAAATAAAATAGATAAAAAGGAAAATACTTTTCTCTAAAAGTATAACCACAGGCTCACGCACTCTCATATGTAGACTGACTAAAGCTACATTTTCCTGTCACTTTTTTCATATGTGTGATGTATGTGGTATAGGCATGCTGTACACCTATCTGTGTAGGTGCAATTTCCTACAGGCGTGTGTGAGAAAGCAAGGGGTCAATGTTTGCTTCCTTCCATTGTTGCTCCCCTTACTTTTTCTGAGACAGAGTCTCTCGCTGAAACTGCAGCATGCTGATTGGCTTGATTGTGTGTCCATGAAGCCCCTGGCATCTACCTATCTCCAACTGCTCCATGCCCCCTCCCCAACAGTAGTGGGGCTGTAGGTGTGAACCCCCACACCTGACTTTTACATAGGTTCTGTGGATCCAGATTCAGGTCTTCGTTCCTGAGCAGTATGCATTTTACCCACCAAACCATCTTCCCAAACCCTGTCTGCCTTTGTGTTCTAGACTAAGGTAGTACCCGAGCTAGTGAAGACAAAACAGAAATTGCACGGGCATCCTTTGTTCCTCGGGTGTTTTCACAATGGGATGGGTCACACATCCTGGAAGATACTGAACCATTTTTGAGCTCTTATCTCTTACAACAGCCTGAGACTCAGCACTTTGTCTCCAAGACCAACGCCTGTGCACTGATTAATAGCTGACACTGGGATTGTTGCCTTTCTGTTTTCCTACTTCTGCTCCCCTCTCCCTAGAGTCCAGTTTCTGCTTTTACCTCTTGTCATTAGTCCTTGGTTTCCCTTTCTGACAGTATCCTAGGAGCACTCAGGAGGAGCTTCTGTTCTTGCCCCTTCCCTGTTATGATTCTCTTCTCAGGACTAGATTTTTTGTTCAATACCCACACACAGGTTGCCATATTATGCCAAGTGTGGCAATTGTAGTGCTTTGTCACTAAGATGTGAATCTCCTATCACATTGGTTTTCAGAATTATTAGGAACGGGCCATTCAGTCAAGTGTTATCAACCCTGCATAATTTCCATTTGTCTTTGTCACTTCTTTGTCACCTGTCCTTCTAGTGTCCTCAACAACTCCAACCAAAGATATCCTGAGATTTGATGTCCATGATTTTTAGACCATCTTTTTTTTTTTTTTTTTTTTTTTGGTTCCTTTTTTATTCCCACTCAGCTCCTCTGGACTAAGCCTTCAGGCACACATTGCCCTTGCAACATAAATCTAGACATTTCATGTTCACCTACTAGCCAACAGCAGGGATAGCTTAATTCACATTCCGGTTGTCATTAGACATCTTTATCAATGACATGGATCAAGCTTTATTAACCATACCCATAAAATAGGTACATTTCACAATGCTGATGGGAGTTAGTAATGTGCTAGTAATGGAACCAGGATGATAAAAGACCTGACAGATAAAAAGTGATAGTTTGAGACTAACAAGGTGATCAAATCACATTTGGAATATTGGGTTTTGTTCTGGGCAATGACAAATTAAACCACATCAAGGTTCTAGAAAAGTGATGAGATGACATTAGGCTCTTTCTTCGAGGAACATTAGAAATACCTGTTGTCATTTGATCCCATGTAGGGAGTCAAACAAATTTACAGCTATTTCAAATGTTCTTATTTTGGTTAGCAATTGCTTTTTATTTCTGTAATAGTTGTCCAGGGCCAGGAAATAGAAATTATAGGAAGACTTCAGTCAGAAATTTATTTTTGTAAATAATTACCATATGGCACTATAATCACTCATGAAGAGCTGTATCCCCTATTTTTATAGCTTAATCTCTGTACACTGCTCTGAGCAAGTATGCTCCACATACACGAGCCTCTCTCCTAGCCTCTCATTTTGGATTCCAAATGGACTTGCATAGGGATGTCTACACTGTGAATCTTCTCTGGACAGCTCTATGTGCTCATACTCTGTGCCAAGCTTACTTCCTAGTCAGCTGTGGCAGAAATAGCAAGGGCCTATTTCTCTCTATTCTCCATGAAACTACTTCCCGTTTGTGTGTGAAGTCAGCAGGCTAGAGCTTACAAACATTATTTAACATTACTGTTACAGTGACTCTATCCTTTGTTCACTATGATTTCATAGATGGGTGAGAAAGGTAAGGAGAGAGTGGCCTGCTTCTGTGTTCATGGTTATCTAACCAGAACTGCTATAAGTGGCGTTTAGTTCTAAAACCTTTCCAATGAGTTGTCTGTATCTTGGAAAATTCCTACTGAAGGCATTCTTTCTCGGGTTCATTTTCCGGCCCTTCATGTGGCAATTTAGAGGTCTTCCTAACCACAGAGATCTGCTTTCCCTGAACTCTCTACTGTTTTATCCAAATCATTCTACCCATTATATTTAACAGTGATTTTCACACTCCCTTATTTATCATCCAATTTTCTTAAAGAAATGACAGCCTCAGGTGGAAGCACTTGGTATTGGTTCTCTTCATTCCACCACTGGATGATCAGTCTAGAGTTTCATATCCTTGGGTCTCTTTGCCATCACTCTGTTCCACAAATGATTTTCCCCTCTCCAAACATATTATTAGTGACCCTTGATGACCTGCCTCTTCTGCGAAGTTTCTCTCAGCTCTGTCCTCAGAAAACAGCTGACCATCGTGCTTCAACTACACATCGCCCATACTTCCATTGCTAATATGACATTGTATTACAGCTAATTATGTGCTTTTTTTTTTTTGCCCAATTAGGTTTAAGACTAAAGTGGTAGATGTAATAGTTTCTAAGTAAATGACTACATTCCAAATAAAGGAAAGTTGAGTTTGATGACACCTGGCACTTTTCATATCTGACAGTTCATATATCTTTAATGATTTTGCTATTTTTAAAATGAAAACTAGTTTGAGTAGCCGATGACAAATTCCCTTAATTTGACTTCATACCCATTCATTAAAAGCTATTAAGGTTAGAGAAAACATCTTTATTGCCTAAGGGGAAAGGAGACCATATAAAGATATTCTGGAGTCCTTAGATGTTGACTTCTATCCAGCAATTATGTTCGGTTACTTAAATTAAAATCCTCCCTTACATTTCTGATTTAGAAACTTAAATTAACAAATCTATTTGGTGCAGGGTAAGCTGGTAATGTATTTTAAGAGTTCTATAAATGTTTATGGACCAGAATTTGACTTCTAGGAAATAATATACCAGGAAGATAAAGATCCAAAGTCACTTGTATCATTCATATGCCCTTACATCATATACTATTTTAGTTACCATACTATATATATTGGAAACAAAAGACCAATAACAAGAAAGTGAAAAATGGTTGAAGGAATTAGAATGACTCTATACAACTAGACCATACAATTACTCATAACAGTGTGAACAAAGGTAGCAAAAAATTTATAATTTAATTTCGAGCACATGCATGAGTATAGATACACTTGCATGTACTCATAGACATGCATATGTGTGCTGAGAAAACATTAGAGATATCATCTCCAGGTGATGAAGCCACATTCAATCATGATTTTTCTTCCTGACAAGCCACATTTTATAATGTGACACATGTGTATATTTTTACTCGTCTGATTTTTAAAGATATTTTTAAACTCATATCTATCCAGCAGCCCTCTTAAAATGAAGCCTATTGGTCTTAAACAAATGTATCCTTTATCCCAAGTACCTTCCACATAGTATGTTATAAAATATTTTTTGAAAAATTAACAAGTTTAAACCAACTGATAAATATAAATGATGTAAAGGAGGAGGATAAATCTGAGATACAAAAGGCATTCAAAGCTCACTGATGAAGCTGATACATGGATGTGACAAACGGGTAGCATAATGTGTGAAGGAGAGCAGGAGATGTGTGAGAGAGAGCTGCCCTAATATATCATATGTACATATTCATATCTCAGTAGAAAATGCAAACGCTATCCCATCTGTTTTCACCATCTTTTCGTCCTCTTCCGTTTCTCAAACAGCTGGCTGTGCAGCAAAGCTCTTCCTTGGCAGCATCTTCATCGAAGGAGGAGGATCCATTATTGCCTTGAAGGACCCATTGTCTCGCGGATAGACCAGAGAAGGCTAATGAGGACAATCCAAGATGTCAGCCTATACCCCAGCTTAAAGAAGACATTTCCTGGCATACTGAATCATCTTGGGCTGTTAATTCCATCTTTAATTTAGTGTTCTCGCCAGGCATATTTTTCCTAGCTTTGGTTATAAAATTTTAAACTGTCAGGACACTTGCAACAAATCCCTCCCTCAGATGAGGTGAGAGTAGGCAAGAGATTTGTGCAGATTGGTTTTAATGTAGTTATAACTTCTTATACATGATAGGAACAGCATTAAAGAAAAAGATCATAGCATTATTAAAGATGATGAGACAGATTTTATTCAGGGTGTGCAGTGAAACTTCTGAGATAGGAACAGGAGCATGGGATTTCATAGAAAAGAAGAGAGATGATGTCCAGGTCCAAATATAGTCTGTGCAGGTGGAGATCAAACATTGAAAAAAAATTCCTGAAAGAAAAGATTGGTGATTAGGAAGGATTTCTTTTTGATGTGTCTACTTATATGTTTGTTGATTTATTTGTGCATATGTGTATGCTTGAATGAATTTACAGGAATGCAGCTATTCACAAAAGTCAGAGAGCATTGAATGCACTGGAATTACAGCCCGTGGTGAACTGACAGATACAGGTACAGAGGGCTGAATCCTTGTCTTCTGCGCATACAATAAGCACTCTTAACTACTGAGCTATCTCCCCAGCAGCCTTGCAGTGGATGGTCACTAAACCAACCTAACAAGGGTCTAGCTGAAAACAAGCTGCCCTGACAGACATCTCCTGGAGATCATGGGAAATGAAGATACTTGCATAAGCACAGAGTGATCAGATACCAGGTTGAAGGTGTGGGCTGTGAGTGAACTGACTGTGCAAAACTCATACTAAAAATACACAAGGTAAAGATGAATACAAGAGCTCAAAAGTTAAAACTCACTGAAAACGGGCTCGAGGAAGCCAGAATAGCATGTAGTCAGTGAGAAAATGTCAGTCTTTAGATGTTACTTGGTTACCATTACTATATGAATGCCTTCATATAGGGCTTTCAAATTATTCCATTTTATTCATAAACACTGTTTTCTTTCTGAATAAATTCTAACGACCATCATCTTAAGGATCCTAGAACACTTTTAGGTAATATATTCTCTTGTTTTGGCATCAGTAGACAAGAAACATTATGAGTATGCTAAAATTTGAAAGCCATTACAGCACCCACAAGATCTGGGTCTGGGTTTAATTCTGTTTCTGACCAATCGTGAAATTGGGTCATTAAGCCAATTCATCATCAAATTTAATGCCCACAAAAGCCAAACCACAGTGGAAACCTGGAAGTCCGTGCTATTACTCTAGACGGTGGCCTTGCCTTCCTCCAGACACACTCACTCATTGCATATTAAACCATGGCAAAGTCAGCCAGATCTGAAGATACTTTCCCTTGCACCAGCTGGGGGGTGGCATTAATGATAGAGAATTTAGCAGCCAAAGAGGCTCGTAAATATCCTAAAATGCACAGGACAGGACTTCACAACAGGCAGTTGCCTATTCCAACAGTTCAGCTACATTAAGGAAGAGCAAGAAAGTCTACAGACGCCCTGCTCCAAGAGTACTGCGTTATAGAAGTAATCGACACATCAGAACCTTAATCATTTTTCCCAAAGGCTGAAGTCTGAAGTCTGAGCTTATCATATGGTGACTGGTGATAGTAATTGGAAAGTATTTAGGAAAGTCTGGAATATGCAAATAATGACTTAGAGTATAAAAGTACATTCTACCCATTAAGCACCAGCTTCATTTTCTTTTTATTCTGTATGTGTATGTTTGTGTGTGTGAAGGAACTTGTGTGTGTGTGTGTGTGTGTGTGTGTGTGTGTGTGTGTGTGCATGCGCACACGCAAGGGCATGTGGATGCCAGAGGACAAAGTTCAATGTTTTTTTCTTCAGGAACCATCTCCTTTCCTCTTTCACAGCACCTGTGTCATACTCCCTGCCCCCTCACCAAATGGCCTTCTCCTGTCTCTCTTCTCTTTACCCCTACAGTTCCTCTCTACTCTCTTGGCTTCTGTGGTCGCTTCAGGTTATACACTCAACTTGAAACATTCAGAGCTAGGATGTACAAACCAGAGAGAGCATTTGCTGTATAACATTTCCCAGGCCTAGCCGTCTTCTGAGCTTCGTCCTTTCTGTCTGCCCACAGCTGTGTAGTGTTGCATTTGAGTGCAAGCGCCCTGTTTTTACTATCTGTGCATCAGTTGAAGGACACTGACACTGTTTCCATTTCCCAGCTATTGTAACAGAGCAGCAGTGAGCATGGCTGTGCAGGTACCTTCACAGGAGGATATTGAATCCTTTCCGTATATGCCTGGAAGTGGCATAGCTGGGTCACAAGGTAGATCTACTGTTAGCTTCTAAGAAGCCTCCGTACTGACTTCCAGGGTGCCAGTTTGTCTTCATTCCATGTGAATGAGGGTTCCCTTCTCCCATATTCCTCTTGCATCCTTTTGGTCAGCTGTTTTGCTGATCTTAGCTACGCAAAGCAGTTTTAGTTTGCATTTCTCTAATTGCTAAGGATGTTTTACATTTTTTTGAGATATTTCTTAGCCAATTTTATTCCTTCCCTTGCAAACTCTTTGTTTGGATCCATAAGCCATTTTGTAATTGGTACTTGCTTTCTTGAATTTCTGGGTTTCCAGTTCCCTGTGTATTTTGGATATTAATCCTCTGTCAAAGGTATAGCTGAGAAAGATCCTCTCCCGGTCTGTGGGCTTTCCCTTCACTCAACTGTTGTTTCTTTGGCTGTACAAGATTTTTAGTTCTACAAAATCCCATTTGGCTATTGTTGGTCCCGATTCCTAAGCAAATAGGGTCAGAAAGTTCTTCTCTGCACTTATATCTTATAGGTGCTGCCTACATTTACTTGTAACTGCCTCAGTGTTTGAGGTTTTACACAGAAGGCTTGTATCCATTTGGAGTTGCTTTATAGGCAGGATGATCGGCACGGTTCTGATGTCATTCTTCTACACACAGACATCTCATTTTACAAGTCCCATTTGTTGAAGACTCTGTCCTTTCTCCGGCATACCATTTTTGCTCTCTAAACCAAATATCAAAGGATGGTAATTATGTGCACTCACGTTTGGGTCTTATACTTTGCTCTATTGATCGACAACTCTTTTTGTGGCAATATCATGATGTTTTGATTATTATAGTTCTATAATATAGTTTGAAATCTGAGGTGCTACTCCCTCCAGCTTTGTTCTTTTCGCACAGAACTGCCTTGCCAATCAGGCTCTTCTGTGCTTCTTTATAAATTTTAGGAATTTTTTTTCTGTGTCTGTGAAGAATGTCACAGGGATTTAATTGGGATTACACTGAATGTGTAAATTGCCAGCTTTTCATTTTTACATGGGTTATGGAGATCAAACTCAGTTCCCTCCTGCTGGAAAAAACAAACCTTTTACTGACAGAAGTATTTCCCTAGTCCTCTCATTTTATCTCAGCAAAGGCATTTTAAAAATCTGCCTCATCCCGCCAAAGGTGACAGCATCATGAAAGGAACACGATCTAGAAATCATGTGGGTTTCTGTGTAAGGAACTGATCACTTGCCTAGTTGTTGGCTTACTCTTGGCCTTGGTTAATCTTTCCAACACTGGACTTGTCTGACAATACAGTATACAAGGTTTAGGTGATGGCATGTTCAGGCTGGATAGAACAAATGCTACTGTTAAAAAATTTTGATTAAATACAAAATTAGGATAAATCCACTGTAAAATTAGAGAAAAGGGCATATATGGAAAATTATATTTGCTTACTGGTTTGTTTCCATTTCTTTAAGTGTACAACAGTAAAATATTCATTACACTAACAGAATAGTGAGATATCCTGGTTAAAAGCAAAAGAAGTGAAAACTTTGCTATGTCTTTTTTCTTTAAAGTTACATTATTTTAATTTCATCATCATCTCCATAGATCTTCCAAAAGCAGTTTCCTGAGAGAAGCACTTGTGACTCCTACAACAAACCTGTCACCTTCAAAGATCTTGTTGGCTTCTTGTGTTGACACACCCTGTTGCTATAGTGATGGAGCTGAGGAATGCCACATATTAGATGCTCTAAGCAGGACCTGCAAAACAAAGGTATATCTCAACAAAAGTTTTGGCTAAAGATTTCTCCTGAAAGGTTCTCAATAAACACAAAATGGTATTTTTCCCCCCTCATCGATCAATTTTAGTCCTTGGGGAGTTCCTGAGTGTGAGGACCATAGAAAGTTGTAGAAGAAACAAATGAACTTTGATAGGAATCAGAGAGCTGTTGGATGAAAGTATATACACTGGACCAATCTACTATTTGCTTTTTATGTCACGGGCTTTCTTTTGAATCTCTGTGTAGATCCATCCATTTCTTTCGCTTTATAGTTGATGCAATTTTAGCAAGCTCTAAAAGCCTTGTGCTGACAGTCAATCAGCTCTCAGAGTGCCTCGTCATTCTTGTCAAATCAGCTTTAATGTTTCTTGGCAGAAAATCCAATTGTTTCCATAATGGTGGACTTAAAGAAACCCTAAGTTAATACTCAGAGGAATTCTGTGTTCTCTAAAATATAAAAAAAAAAAGACTTGTGAAGATACTCCACGTTCGTTGAGCATCCAGCCTTTAGACATTTAACAATATGAATTTTGCTGTCAGTCTGATGTAATAGACAGAGCAATAAAGTTTAGTATCAAAATTCTGGCTTAGGCCAGCAAGATGGCTCAATGGGTAAAGATGCTTAGCACCCTGCAATTCAGTCTAAAGACCTCAGTTCAAACCCTGAACCCATGTAAATGTGGAAGGAGGAAATAAACTCCACAAAGTTGTCTTCTGACCTCCACCTAGGTGTCTTGTCACACCTGCACCTATGTGTGTTTATATATATATATGTATATATATATATATATCACATATATATATATATATATCACATATATATATATATCACATATAGCCACACAGTAATAATAAATACTTTTTAAAAATCTGGCTTAGACTCACATTTTCACTACTTAGTAGTAGTAGGTCCTGAGGTATATTACTTCACTCCACAGCCTTAGTAGATGAAGTGCCTAACAGAATGAGCTATTGATGCCATTAAATGAAACCATACTGTGAAAGCACTTGTAAGTTATAAGCCACAGTACAAGTTATTTGTGTAATAATACTGACTTTAATAATGTATTAGATGGATACAATGAGCAAATTAATCAAGAGTTAGAAATGGCACGTATCACTGTGACCCTATGCACTAAAGTCTTAAGAGCATGTCCTCACATAGTTTATAAACAACCCATTTGTGCAATCTGTGAAGAAGAACCAGTTCCTATTTCCCAAGAACACTGTCCTCTGTCCACGCGCGTAAGTTGGAGCAAGAATATGATGTTACAAGCTTCTGTTTTGCATGATTTTAATGGGTGAGAGTCTCCAATCTCACAAGTATACAATAGAATGATATTCTTGTCAGGAGACAGGTCACTCCCAGGAAAGGTAGTCCCTGGTATTCCTGAGAAGAGCTGAACTTCTTATATCTTTCAAAGTAATGTTAGATATAAAAAGCATAACTGAATTGGATTTGCTTACATTGACAGTACTTTTGGCCTCCAGATGTATACAAGGCATCTATAGGACTCCGCAGAGTACTGCTTCTCCCATCAACTGTTCATGGTACTCTTGCCATAGGAAAAAAAATATTTAAGTACAGTAGTGTCTTCTTACTGCAGCTTTTTAAAATTCTTTCTGTGGCTTTTTACTCATGTCACCTCTGTTCCGAAAGTATTGAGTACGAATTTCCAGAATTAAGCATCCCACAAGCTTTCAATTGCCAGTCATTCTTGACCACATGATGAAACCTTTTACCATATTTTCTCACTCCACCTGAAATGAGCCATCCCTCCATCGGCGCCATCCACACAGAACACTCTACCTGTCTATTAGTCACATAGAGGCTGGCTATCAGATTAACTGCCATGCCATTACAGGGCTAGTGTCCAGGCAGCCCTTATTTAATATTGGCCCTGAAGTACAAAAGCAACAGTGTGGCGATCCATCTGTGTCAAAGAGAAACCCTAAAGCACACATTTAAGTGAGAAGGTCAGAGCTCTCAACTTAGGAAAGAGAACAACTCCCTTCCCAAGGGTGCTAGCATCTACATTAACGAATGTTCTGGCTGTGAAATGATGAAGATAGGAAGGGGAATCCATAATAGTTTTGCTATTGTACCTCTGACAACAAAAGTTCCTGTCAGGATATGATAAGCGTTCAGTTGAGAGAGTATGTGCAGAAAGAAAATACCATAGAGGCAGTACCTATTTGAGGTCTTGGAACATTGTCAGTGGATAAGTGCGACTACTATACAAACACACTGATTTAAATAAACTTAAAATTTGACTCTGCTCAAAGTTAGGGACTGTCTGTATAACCAATGGAACGTAAGTTCTATTGCCAGTTCTACCAGGGTTAGATAGTCTGAGGATGAAATCAGGAGGTTGTTAGTAAGATTGTTGTGGTGGAATGCTGCCTTCAGACACTCCGTTGAGAAAACACTTGCCCTCAGAAAAACAGCAAGCTGCTTTAGTGCAGTGGTCTTTGTTCAAGTCTTATATCATGAGATAGTTTTCTGGCAGGGGAGTGTAGTTTCCTTTGGTCTTCCTTTTCTGGAACCATGACATCCTGAGTTTGTTATGGGAGTTAAGTTTCAATTCTAGAGCACAGGATGTTTGTGTTGGTGTCAGATGTGAGTTTGTCTGTCAAATGTGTTAATCTCCCAAGACTTCAGGTCTCACATCTGTACAGTGGACATGATACTCATCTAATAGGAAGAAGGATCATGTAGAACACCCAGGAGGTGGGAGCCAGGCAGTGTTGGTTCCACTCGACCATCCCTCTGCTTCTATTCTCTTTCAAGAGTTAAACTTGCTGTAGGCATCTTGCAGATATATCTCATGGCCACTGTGATTTCATCTTAGAGAAAAAGGTGAAAGCAGAGAGATTTCTAGAAGCACTGATTAAATTATTTGCATGTCAAAGGGTTCATAATCACAAATAACAACATTCATTTAGGAATACAACGGAAGATCTATGTGTGGCAAGCACTCTTCCAGACTGAGTTTCCAGCAATTAACAAGGCGAACAATATTCCTCACTTTCATAGCACCTTCAAGCTCATGGTCTTCATTATATGAAGAAATCAGAGTGAAGGAATAGTTTACATGTTCTTGGCAGGCAGAAAAGAGTTGTTTGTGGCTCTTTTAGTAACTGAGAATCATTTTGTAACTTAGAAAGAAATTTCATAGTGGATTGTCTCTCCCAAACTTTCAAAAATTGATGTGTGGGGGGGGGGCAGGTGTGGGTGTGGGTGTGGGTATATGGGTGGGTATGTGTGTGTGCACATGAATCTAAGCACGGCATGATGGTGGTGGACAAAGGACAACTGTCAAGAGTCAGTTCTCTCCTTCCATTAGTCCTGGGGATTGAACCTACGTCATCAGGCTCGGTGGCAAGCACTTTTCCACACTAAGCCATTTCATCAGCCAGCCACAGCTCCCAACACATATATACAAAAAGCATATTTTTAAGGTTATCATTAATTCTGGTATAAAATGTCCCTTAAAGAAAAAATTTATTAAATTAACAAAATTTAAAACAGATTTTATTTTTGCTTTTACATCACTACAAAGATATGACAATCGCACAAAGGCCTTCGAAACCACCTCTGAACGTTGACTGAGAAACAAAGAGTAAGAGTTCCATGAATTTTGTCAGCCTTTCTTTCTCCACTGCCACAAAGCAGACAGGCTGACTACCTATATAAATAACAATTTCTCAGAGCTGATGATTTAAATATGTGCTATTTAAATATGAGATGAGAAGAAAGTGCTTTTCTTACCAGAGAAACATGAACTGGTCTCACCTATTAGAATGATGTTGAGAAGTGACAAGAGAGAAGTGGGGGAAATATTTACCTCTGGCTTCATGAGTACACTAAAGGTTCCTTCCGTCGATCTTACTGTCAGCTTCCTCCCTCTGCCTTTGTGAAAGGGGCTGGGAGACTTCCATTCTTGCTCCATGGAATAAATGAATTCTGTTGCAGCTGAGATGGCAAACAGTACTTCATTGAGTCTCTTCGTACTTGGGCTGCATCTGTATTTCCGCAGGGAGTGCATCTCTCTCTCTACCTCGGATGATGAAGAGTACCCTTGTTCCCACACCCACAGGGCCTTGTGCAGTGTTCACTGAGGCAATGCTAACTTCATGCTCACTCCTGGAACCGTGGTGAAATCTGGAAGCTAGATGTGTACTTAGGATGTCTTAGTTGTTTGATCACATCAATGAAAGGATATGTAATCAATCTCCCCCTAAGACAGTGAGTGGTATTGGCCATAACTCATTACTCCGCCAAGGATTTGGCATTTCAATCGATGGGAAATGATGTGTGATCATTCTAATTTATTATACATCATTCCCATCAATCGGCGGGCTGAAGCCTTTACATAATAAGTACTTACAGACACTGTCAATCATTCTTGGTTCAAATGCCTCCCAATACTGCCATTTGGGATAGTCTTGGAGCATCATGAAAATGGAATGTATCCCTCAAATCACAACTACAATGATTTCATTGAGCAAGAGACATTGAGATGACCTCTTCCTGGAGGACTGTATTCACAATTGCTTATGCCTTAGGCCATGCCACAATCTAAAGACGATAAAATGGATGAGTGTCCTGATTAGCCATGACTTCCCATCCAACCTATCCAAATGGGATTCAAAGATAGTGGGTGGTGTTGGCAAAATTCTTAGGGTTTGCTCCTTAAAAAAAAAAAAAAAAAAAAAAAAAAAAAAACTCAATCTCCTTTGCCTACCTCATTTTTTTTTCTAAAAAAAATTACTATTTCCTGAATGCTTTTGTGGAAAGTGTCAAAGCATATTGATTTCCCTGCCTTTTGTCACTGAGGAGAATGCCATTATAAGACAGAAGGATAGTACCAAGACAGCAGAGATAACAAATGGACTGCACTTTCAAATAAGATCTCCAGCTGGCAGTAGTGCCCACACTGCATTGGATGGAGCTGTCTGATTTCATTAGTTCTCTTTGTTTAATATTTGACTCTCATAAAAAATAAAATAAGAAAAGACATGTTTGGTTCCATGTACTAAGAGTAATGCCAAGAATCATGATTCTGGCCATTACATAGTAAACGATTTTCATGTTATGGCATCTCCCAAAATCTATCTTGATGTTTCACTGGAGTTGGTGGTTTGAATGAAAATGATCCTCATTGGCCTATAGGGAGTGGCACTATTAGGACGTGTGGCCTTGTTGGAGTGAGTTCTTGGAGGAAGTGTGTCAATTGGGCTAGGCTTTGAAGTTTGAGCTGCTCAAGGCCCAATTTCTCTGTCTTCCTGCTGCCTGCCAATCCGGACGTAGAACTCCTGGCTACCTCTCCATCACCATGTCTGCCTGCTAGCCACCATGTTTCCTGTCATTCTGATAATGGATTAAAATTCTGAATTGTTAGCAAGCCCCCAATTAAATATTTTCCTTTTTAAGAGTTGCTGTGGTCATGATATCTCTTCACAGCAATAAAACTAAGACATTTACTTTATCACAGTTTATAGGTTAAAACATTTCCATTTTCTACTTTCTGTTATTTTCTATTTAAAAAAAAAAAACATGTGAATCTGTACTTATACAGGGCATACAATTTTTAGCAGCAGCCAAGGAGCTCTCTTTTGAAAGGTGAATGATGTCCCTACCTTCTGCTGTGACACACATGGCAACATCTTCGTGATAACAGAAGGAAGTACACACCATTTTTTTGGCTGGAAATGTGACCTACCATGCCTGTGACTATCTTATGTAAATTGATTTGTGAAGCAAAAAGGAAAATCAGAGGAATTTTCATCCTTAATAAACCTTTTTAAAGAAAAGAAAGGAAGTAAAATTTGTCTTTTCCCCCCGTCAGCAACACTCCTGCTATCAGTTACAGCTTCCCATATTCCACCTGAGAAAGCCTAAGGGTTTGGAGAAGGAAGTGTGTTGCTTTGCTTGTGGTGCATGGGGATGGTGAAAACCTCAGTTCAGGAATTCTGCAAAACCCACCCACGAGAAAGTATTCTTCTCTCTCAGAAGAGGACCAATAGGTCCCAGGGTTAGACAATAGATTGTAGCAGACTCTTGTTCTCTGGATTTCAGAGCATTCATTAGCTCATCAAAATGTGCCTGAGCCAACAACTTCTAACCCGGGAAGGAGAGGCCTTTGTCACTCCCAGCACCAGCCTTTCCTCTGTGCTCACTCATCAGCAATCAGTGGGGCTTGGCAGAACTAGAGCTTACTGGGAAGCCAGCTGGCTCTGTTAGCTCTTCCTACACTCTTGGGCTTAGCCAGGATAATGGAGTATCACAGTTCATTATCCACCTTCCTCCTCTACCCCCCATGAAGAAGCTCCAATGAATACCAGGTTTGGGGCAGGAAGCATCATTGCTGCTGAAGCTGCCAAGAACAGCTGCCAGTACCCTACAGAAGAGCTAAGGTTTATCAATATTGGTACAGAAATGTTCTGTGACCTTGAGGAAGGCTACAAGGGAACCTAAGCAGGAATAAGAATTCATTCCATCTACCAATGCCACCTTTCTTAAATAAATAGAGCAATAATAACCTACTCCAGGCCTTGCTGTATGCTGGGCACTGTGCATGTCTTAGCTTTCCCGGATCTTAACGGCACATGAACACAACGGTGCTGTTGTTCTCTTCACATTTTAGGTGAGAACCTGGCAACAACAGGGGCTTATAGGCAGAAGGGCTTGCCTAAAGCCACAGAGCGTGAGAAAGAGCTGAGATTCCATCTTCAGTGTCACTGTACACACGTGCTCACCCAAGGAACAGTCCAGCCTTTAGGGATGGAAAGTTGCCATTCGGCTCAAAGACAAAGAGCAAGTCAAGGAGAGCTTTGTTGGGCAGGGACAGAAAAGGAGCAAGAAGAGGGAAAGAGGGCAGCATCTAAATGAGCCAGAAGATGTTTCCATGTCCACAAGCATAGAAGTATAAGTTGTAAAAGTCATTGTGATAATTAGCTCATCTCTTTTGCTATAAATATTCCTGGAGAAAAACTGCTACAGATATTTAAACCCCCACCTTCAAAAAAAATGGGATTACAAAACAAACAAAAACAAAACCCACCTTTTTCTTCATTTTTAGAAACCTGATGCACACCTATCAGGGTCCATGTTACTCTAAGAAATGAAGCCATGTCAGAAGGCACACCACCAAGAGAAACAATGCCTGCCATGAGTGTTTTGTGTACGGTTTGAGTTTGACAAGATTGGAAAAGCTTGAATAATAAATTCCTAAAAAATGGGGTTTGGTAATGAGCAAGCCTTTAACTACACAGACTCATTGCCAGGTACCACTTTAATAAACTATTACAAATGATCGATGCAAAGGTGTTTCCAATAGCTGTTTATTCAAGGCGCCCTGAAGAATTCTTCCAGAAAAGAACTGTTAGTGGAAAAATTGGCTATGCGCAGTTGTGATGTCAAATCCATACATAACAAAATTTTCCCTGCCAATCAACAGTCTTGCCATAAATTCAGCCGTTTACAACAAGCCTTTTATTAAATTGACAGCTTCAAAGTGGAGAATAAAAGGGACTTGTTTTTCTGTTGTTGTTGTTAAAGTGAACTCCGAATGGCTTTTTGCTGTGTTTTAGACATAGAGAAGGAGTGAAGCCTTGTGACTTTTAACTTAGGTTGAAAGAGGTTAACAGCAGGTCCAAACACCATGGTGCTTCTCCAAGTCTGGCTGAAAGCAGCTAAGATGGCCAGCGTCCCATGTTTGGCTCATGGGTGTATGGAGTCCCTCTGCACTTACAGGTGAAGATAGTTACTCAATGGTACACCTTAACTATGAGGGCCACAGCCATCACATCCAGGTGGAGTTGTTAGGTAAATTCTCTCTTGCTGACTTTGGCCATTGTGGTGTGCTTATGGCAAAGGGACTCCGTATAGGCAAGGGAGGCTTTGTGGTTGAGAGTATTACAGGTGGTCAGTTGGGCCCTTCTGTGGTCTGGGCTTTTTTATCTTGCGTTTCACTCAATATATCTCAGGCTCATTTATTCATTATGGTTTCTGTTGCCATCATCCAACAACTTCTTCCACTCACAAGAAGCACAGTGTTGCAAAGAATGCAGTTAAGACGTCAAGAATGTGCTCGTGTCTCAGGTATGACAGCAAGAGAGGCAAGAGGGGGTGTGTGTGCAGGTATTTCCGTATGAGTGTGCATGTGAAAACTTGTGGTCAACCTGAGGGGTAGTTCCTCAAGGACCGTGTACCTTGTGTTTTTTGAGACAGGGTTTCTCACTGGTTCTGGCCCCTGGGATCCTGCAGTCTCTGCCTGCCAGTACTGGGCTCATAAGCATACCACTACACCTTGCTTTGCCCATGGCTATTGGGGATTGAGCTCAGAAGCCATACTTGGGAGGCTCACTCTACTGACTGAACTATCTCCACAACCCCCGGAGTTACACTATTAACCATGGTCAGAGGTGGGCTGTCGTAGTCTCTTCAACTCTCCTAGGCCTGTATTACTAACTATGCTAAATTCTTGTTTTCACATAGTAGATGGACCCTTCTGTCACCACAAAGAGAGTTAGTTTATTTTCATAGCTAAATTTTACATCTTTTTTTCTGACCAAATAACACCTATTCCTAAAGCGAAGTTCCTTTCTGCAAGACTCTTTTAGTATATAGAACAGTCTTGCCCTCTTTAATCCTCTTCTCACTTCTCTTAATCATTCTGACCAAAGATAAGATATGAATAAATTATCATTAGCAGGATTGAAAGCCAAACTGATCTAATATTCCAATAAGACTTTTAAAATATGTCATCTGAAGTTTTTTTTCTTTGTTCCCTATGAAATAGATGAAAACTATCACAATCCATTTCACTGAACCTGCCAACCAATGATCTCTTCACAGAGGCTCTGTCACTCTACAAGACAGGAACTTCCTAGATTCTCCAGTTTCTGCTCTACCCACACCACATACTAGGTTGGCTGTCTGCTATGATGGAGTCTCGCATGCCTTTGCCTGCTGGAGCCTCCCTGCTGGACTTACACTCACACATACTCACTCAGCACCTCTCCAGTCTGTGTCCTGGGTATTTGATTTTGCCACCACTCTCAGTTTCTTCCTCTGTGGCTTCATCTCGCCAGGGATGTCAGAATGCTACATCTTTTCTCTGAGTGGTCTACAAGCTCACTCCACAAACATGCAAGGCTTGCAAAAAGTGCATGCTCTCAGTTCAATCATCACAGACTTTGAGGAAACTCACCAGGCCTAATCTCAGCCCAGAATCTAACAGGCTGTGTGGATTACAAAAGGGACTGAAACACTATTTGAAGGATCCTGAACACATTCAGGAAGGATTCCTTCAGTCTGTTAGGTCCTATTTTATAGTGTTCTCCCTTGTGCTTGCTCAGTATCACAGAACGATATGGAAACAGCCATGCCATGGACAAGAGCCACATTTTGCAACATTCCCCACTTGTAGATTTTAATGTGAATTGTCTTAGATTCACATTATCCGGATAGATATTCCCATTTAAATATACTTGCCAAAAAAAATTCTTGCAAAGGTCTTTCTTGTGATACAACCATACTTTGCCTCCCAGAGCTACCAAAGGTCAAAACATTTGTACATTCAGAAGGCAATCACAGACTTAATATTCAGAGCAGAATAAGGCAAAGTTGTACTTATTTTTTTAAGAAAGGCATTTGTCCAAAAATGATTGCAATGATTTATGTGCTTATCTCATTTTCTTGTTTTATTTCTCAGCAGCATGGGAGAATGCACCCAAGGCTCTGTGCAGGCTAGGTCAGTGCTACCCAACTCTCTAGCACCTCAAACCCAATGTACACATATGTACTTGTAAAAGAATTTATTTTATTTTAAATTATGTGTATTTATGTAGCATGGGGTAGAATGAATATATATATTCCATATAGATAATGAATATATATATCCATCTGCAATGAATATATGTGTATGTATGAAGTACCTGAGGAGACCAGATGCACTGGACCATCCTGGAGACTTTTGTAAGCTTCCTGACATGCATGCTGAGAACTGAACTCAGGTCCTCCAAAAGAGCAGCAAGATCTCTTAACTACTGAGCCATCTCTCTAGTCCCTTGATTGTTTTTAAGCAGCTTTACATATTTAATATTGAAACAGGTAAATAAGTTCATGCTTAGTACCTCAGTTACTACACACACACACACACACACACACACACACACACATTCCATCCTGTGTGAAGCTAAACATAACGACCTCCTCCTCCCTTCCTTTATTTCAGTGCTCAGTGAGCTCTCACTGCATGCACACACCAGAATGACTGGTCCCAAGACTGCTCAGGGCAGCAGTCCAGCTAGGCTCGGGTGGCAGGACAGAGACCAAATAGTGGACCATCAGTAAAATTACTTCTCCTTTACCCCTTCACAAATGCTTACTATTTATACAAGTCTAAGACCTCCCTCCAAACCTCTAGATAATTGAGACCCGTTGCCTATGACGGACAGATCAACTGCTATCCTTCGGAATCCATGTACAGTGATGAATAACCACTGTAATCACAGGTAATTACACAGCCCTGATCCCCAGGCTTGTCTTATCACCAGCGAGCATCCCCTGAATAGAGGCAAGGGTGCGCTGCCTAACCACACTGCTTCTTCCTTTGTCACACACTATTCAGTTAAGAAAAGAAAGGACAGCAATTTTCTTAAATTGATATTTGAGAACAGGGAAGGAAGAAGAAGAAGAAGAAGAGGAGGAGGAGGAGGAGTAGGAGGAGGAGGAGGAGGAGGAGAGGGGGGGAGGAAAAGGAGAAGGAGAAGGAGGAAGGTGTCTCCAGGAAAGTGGTGTGAGGAGCCAGAAGCAATATAGATAGATGCACACTAGAGACCAGGTGCCTTGGACTCTAAATCTTTAAATTAGAAATGATGAAAATGGAGATGTTAGGATAAAGTTACTATAAATAAGATCTTTGTCTCTAAATGAGACTCTTTCCCCCAAACCCCTTTTTCTTTTTTGATTTGCACTCCTCAGCCCCACTTTCAGTGAAATCCAATCCCTTCCATTAGCATTGATGGGAGCCACTCAAAACGGGCATTGTGTTTCCCTTTCATCTGAAATACGCTTTCCTTCCAAAGGGAGACCCTCCCTGTAGTTACCCACTTCTTTCTGTTTGGCACTAATAATTTGCAATGGTGAAGGCAATCCTCATGAAACAGGAAGTGTGATCCCATTTGATCTCACTTGAAAGAAACTGTAAATACCCAGTAAAGATGGAGACAGTGGCTCAATGGGGAAACAAATACTGTGGAGGGGAGAAAGACAAGAAATACATAGGATTATCATTAAATAAAGTAGACTCTTTGTCCCTGGAACTTACATCCTCATTATCCATGGTTTTTACTGTATTTCCTTTCGGGAACACAGTGCTGTCTGTGTCTTCCTCCCTTTTCTTTGCTTGTTTCAGAAACAGAGAAGAAAACATTTCATCTTTTTGATCTCTTAGGTCTATACAGAGAACACTCTGTATGACTCAAATCATAACATGACCGGCCTTGTTTAAAACACAACTGCTTCACAGAAATAATACCGTAGGAAAAAGCCAAAGGTTTACAAATTAATCTTTTTTTCAGTGACTTACAAGACCATCTCGTGTGATGCCTAGTTAAAATGTTCTGCCTGTAATTCAATTGTAAAGCCAATCATGTACAGTTAGGGGCTAAAGCATATATGCTGCTGTTTACAAGGGAGGATGTTGCGCTTGGCTCTCTGAAAAGGGCAGGCGCCATTTTGCCCTGACCAACACAGACGTCAGTTGTCCCCTTGTGATGGTGCCATCAAGCAGGGGCTTTTAGGACGGTGGGATAGAGACCTCACTGAGTTCTAGTCCTGCCTGGATGAACTTGTCTGCACAGAGATCAGAAGGTGACCAGTGCTGGGTCTAAGGAAAACAGACCCTTGTAATCACATCGGCACAATTGAATCAAACGTCTGCTGCTAGTGCAGGGCAAATTGAATTAAAACTCCAATTGACAGCAAGCTAACAATGAGAGTTTCTCTGTGGAGTCTACGAGGAGCATCTGAGCTGGGTGCTGCTTGGGAACAGGACAACCAGGGCTCCGGCTCCAGAGAGAGTCTTAATGTTTCCTATGTGCTTACTCGGGTCACCACTGAGATAAAATGACGTAGGTGTGGCAAACCCACTTTCCATGTTACCACCTAGCACACCAGCCTTCTTCACAGAACTGAACTGACTGCCCCCCACAAGGAAATGACAAGTGACATGGCTCACGGAGATCAGGCCTATTCTAGAACTTTGTGACACGGAAATGCCTCCCAAAGGAATTTCCAAATTCATGCTTGTAGGGCACAGTGAGTCAGAAGTGCCAAGATCCCAGTGCCATGCACTTGTGGAAGTGTTTTAGAAACTCTGTCAGCCTGGCGAAGACGAGTCAGCTAACTTCCCAACCGTCTGGGTACATAGATGAAAACTGTGCTGACGACCACCTATGTTCCAGGACACTGACCGACAGTACCATCACAAAGTAACATGTGGGATCCATTTCAGGGCTCGGGGCGCTCTTTACAAGCTGGGTAAAAGACAACAGCACTGTCTTGAGCTCTCAGCCTAAGCAGGCCACATATTTGTCACTAATGTTTGTGAGGACTATACACGCTCCTGGTAGAAACGGCTCAAACCTTCCTTCTTGGATTCTGTTCATGACACATGCTCACGCACATCACAGCTGTAAATATATGGTCCTGGATGGTTGCATTCTGTAACGAAAGTCTCTCATTCTAATGCTATTCTCCCGACCAGTGTCCTAGGACATGTGGCCCTTTAAACTGTCCACCCGACAAACTACAATTACCTGAGAAGTTCTCAGGGAGAGATTGTCTAAGTCAGGTTCTCCATTGGCCAAGCCTTTCAGAGATTATCATTATTGTGTGGGCAAACCTGATCCACTGTGGTCTGCATCATTCCCTGGGCTTGGGATCCTGGGCTATGTGAATAGAGAAACTCAGCTAAACACCACTAGAAATATTGTGTACTCATCTCTCTGTTCTCAGCTACAGATGTAATTCAACCGCTGTTTTAAGTCCTTGATACTTTTCCTTGACTTCCTTGCTATGATGGACCTAATCTGGAATTGTGAGCTAAGTAAACTCTTACTCTCCACATAAATGCTAGAAAGGAAGATAGGGCAAATGAAACAAAGATGTGTATAAATGACTGTGCTCCCAATGAGAGGGCATACGCTCCAGCAAGAACAACAATGTCAGCCATCTTTATCAGCTTCTCACCTTATACGAAGGACTTTATATTCATCAATTTCTCTAATGTGTACCGCAGCCCTATGTTGATGGCACCACTAATCACTCCATTTTACAGTTAAGAAAACCGAGGTGCGAAGAGGCAAAGTTCGCGAAGCCTTTGCTTTTGACATACAGCTGTCAAGGGCTCGAGGAGACTAGCGTTCAAATCTGTTCATCACTCATCCTATAGGTTTAACACACTGCACTCTTTTTTTATATAATGCATGCTTTAGCACTGCACAGAGTGAGCCAATATTTGCTAAATACATGATCCTGCCTTGGAGAATAGCAAACACTGGCTGAACTTTCAGCAGTGGTGGGAGTATACTAAATACCACATTGCGGTATGACAGCCACTGCTCACACGTAGACAGTGAGTGCTTGGAATGTGACAGCGTAACTGAAAAACAAAATAATAATAATAATAATAATTTCTAGTTAATATAAATTAATTTAGGTTCAATTAGCCACCTCTAATTAGTGGCTAGAGTTCTGCACACATTATACCTACAAGGGAAGACATGATAGTCATTGAACCGGAGCAAGTGAATTAACAGATCACTGTATAGCAGGTCAGCACCAAGAATTACGCAGACCGGAGTGAACATGGTTGATGCTGGATTCTCACCAAAAGAAAGTCTAAGAAGAGTGTGTCATCATGGAAACCTGCAAAGGAGAATTTCTTACAAAAAAAAAAAAAAAAAAAAAAAACAACAACAACAAAAAAAAGCTATACTCTATGGCAGCAAGTACTGCTGAGAAGACAAAGACAACAAAAGAAGACTGAGGTTCCTTCCCCAGATACTGCTGCCTTGTCAAGGGTCATTTCAGTGGACTGGAAGCTAGAAGGAATGGCTTTTTAAAACTGGGGACTGGGAGAGAGCTGAGGGTTGAGTCCTTGGGTTGAATACCTACCTGGACACTCCCTACTTCCCCATGCACACTCCAGTGCTCACACACATACATACACACAAGAATAAATGAGAGGTTGGAGGTGGGAGTGCTCAGTGGGTAAAATGCCGGCTGCTCAGACATGAAGAACTAAGCTCAGGTGCCCAAGGCCTGTACCAAAGCTGGGCACAGTACGAAGCCTCTTTAAACCTAGGGTTCGGGGGTGATTAGCATGGCCTGGCAAACTGCCAGAGCTTACCTCCCAACCAGTCTAATTGATGAGCCCTGGGTTCAGTCAGAAGGCTTACCTCCAAAAGTAGGATGGTGATACAGAGGAAGACACTGTTAACTTTATGCTTTAACACACACACACACACACACAAGAGTAAATGAGAGCCAAGAAAGTGAAGACGATCTTTGTAGGCCTCTCTTCTGAGAATTACTAGTAAGAAGGTAAGAAATGAGAATGGTACTAACAGGGATGTGAGCCATCCAGGCACCCTGGGTACCATCTTTAGAAGTCAAGGTGAATAAGCTATTGGGGAAGAAATTGTTGACAAAGTTGCAAAAATAAAGACTTGGTCAGTGATGCTCCTGACACTCAGGAGGGGAGGAAAATGCCTGGACCACCAAGAGAGCCAGCCCTGGCTGAGAGCGGCCAGCTTCCTAGGTGAAGAATGAAGTGTGGCATAGAGGAAGGTGGGCTTGTAGACACGTTTGCTTAACCCAGGTGAGCCAGGTTACCTCAGAACCTGACTTTCCTAGCAAAGAAATGTCAGTCCAGTATCTTGACACAATTAAAAGCAACTAAACATTTTTACAAACGTCAGAGAAATTACATTAAAAACAATGCAAACAAAACTTCCCTAAATGTATTGCTTTCCCTATTTCTCTCTCAACTCCATGCCTGGTTTTTCTTTTCTTTTCTTTTCTTTTTTGCCAGCACTCCAAAATCCTAAGAAAAATCTCTTTTTAAAAAATGGAATGAGATTAAATGATGAGTAGTCCTAGCCCTAAAGGGTTGTGATTCTATAAATGATAGAACTTGATATTTAACTGCACCTTCTTATTTGTGAGAAGTTGAACACGCTTAGAGGAATTCTGAAGGTTACCAAGATTATTGTATTTTTTCTAAATAAAGTTACTAAAACACCACATCACACTATATGTAAAAACTAAATATGGAAAATTCAAAGAGCACTAGAGAAAAGATTTTGACTAAGGAAAGAGGATGGAGAAGATGGAGAACACCAGGGAGAGGAAGAAGAGTGGGGAAAGAAGACGAGGAGGAGGAGAAAAATGAACAGGCTTTAGAAGAGGAGGAACAGAAGGTAGATGGTTGGGGAGAAGAGAAAGAGGCAAAGGTGAATATCACAGAAAAATAGGAGACTCGGGCCAGTGTTGAGAAGCCCCAGGAGAAATTAGACAAACAGAAAGAGGCCCAGAGTCTGCTCTCTTCTCCAAGGAGCTTTTGTTTTCAAACACACCTCCTTTCCTTCCTTGCCTCTCCAACATCCCTCTCTTTTTGCCTCTGAAATAACAAATACAACGAAGCTTTCTTACCAAAGAGAAGGAACCTCTTTTTATCACAGCCCAATTAAAAGGGCAAGTGTGGCCATACACAGGATGGCAGCCACAGCCCAAGCAACCCTGCTCCTCTTCCATTTGTTACTCAGGGAGAAGGGAAGGGAGGAGGCAGCTCACTTACCTCTTAAAGTGTTTGTTTGAAAATAATATGCAGACAAAGAAAAACAATCCTCAACTAACAACTGCCTTCCTCGCCATCTGCTTAATCTAAACATTAGCATATCGCGTATCGGAGTGAACTCAAATTGCACTGGAAAGGGGGTATTCTCTGTTCTACTTTTTCAGACCCTTAATGGGGGAGTCAAGTGAGAATTCTCTATGGGATTATATGGGCTTATGGGCTTCCAATGCACACATCTAGGGCCACATTTTCAGTCCAGCTCTAACTCATCAGAGGAAGACCGGAGGCAAAATTGTGCCTGGCTTAATTAGCGCAAGTACTAATCAAGTACTAATGAAATTTGCCCACAAGCAGTCCTTCAGATGAAGGCACAAGTCACACACACAATTTCCGTATATATCACTTAGCATGTCAGCACAAAAGAGGGAAGAAATGAACAATTCCTCTTTAACACTGGCTTCAGGCTAACCATAGGCAAACATCATCTCTACCCAGAAGTAATACAGTAGTTTCATCAGTGTCAACTCTGTAAGCCCAAAACCTGCAACTGTATCCCCACTTACCACAATAGGCTGCAAATCTACAAAAAGAAGAACTCCTTGGATGAAGACCCTTTGTTCTTCCTGACTTATGAGCTTTTTAAGACTTGAACTTTGAGATTAGTGTGGTCTGTAGTATTCCTTAAAATATATCAAAGGTCCTTCAGTCTAAACTACAAGTCCCTTAGAAGTGGTAAATACTGGACCACAGTCCTATTTGTCTAAATACAGTGTAATCGAAAAAAAAAAAAGAAAAAAGGAAAAAAAAAAACACCAAATTTTCTCTTTCCCAAAGTGATGTATCTGGAGTATTGTTTGCTAAATCTGCTGTTAAAATCTGCCCAAGCACAGGGCTTATTTACAGCACAAATATTAATGATGCTAAGGAAGATGTTTCCGATCTATAAATTAAATCGTACTAATTGAAGATGTGGTTAGTATATTGAATTATGCATACACATAACAAAGTTTCACACATAAGAAATATATATATATATTGCTGTGGCTATCTATGATACCTAACCAAAAATACAATTCTAGATGAACTCTTTTGGGGGATGAGGAGGGGCACATCACAAGTGAAACAGTGATTAATTCTGAAGAGCAAGAAAATCAGAGAAAGACTCCATGAGGACCCAGCAATGTCACGTCTTCTGCCCAGGCACGGATATTCTCCCTCAGAGGGCTGTTCCATTTAAGGTGAGAAAGGATCTCACCTCTAAGAAGCTGAAACTCACCCACTTGAACAGGTGCAAGAGCTACATGACCAGTTTTTCTCTTTATGAACTATCGACAAACATCACTCAGGAAAATCATCAGCACTGGCCAGGGCTAAAAACAGGCAATTCACACAATGTCCTCATAACACAAAGTCCAAGTGAGAAGAAAGAAAATCACACAAAATCTAGATAACCTCGGTGCAACTGAATTGTCACCTGTGGTCCCATATAGCAAAGTTCCCCCCCACCCCCAGTTGATTCCTGAGTTAAAAACATTAACCTTGACACTGCCTGGGCTTGCCTTGCCTTGCTCTTTCAACAATGCTGTTATCTGGGTATTGTACTATACTCTTCCTCCCCTAAGCAGACCTAAGTTTTCTCTCTAGAAGAGCAGACTGCGAATGCAGACGTGGAACTTTGTGTCACTAAGGAGCTTTATTTTTTTTTCTTGATTAAACAAAGGTGTGTATGTGATGGTGCAAATGTTACATGCTATAAACGAATCAAGAAAATTCATGCAGCCCACCAGACATTAACAAAATTCAATCCCTGCCATTCTTCAAAGGAACCAAGGGCCCCATCTGCTGATGCTTAGATGAACTACAGTAGCAAACAGATTACAAACAGCACATGGAGAAGGAAGCACCCAGGTCATAAAGAGCCCGAAGCCACAAAGCCTCAAGAACAGAAGGCCCTTCGGAAGTCAGGGAACCACCGTGGTCCAGTACTCCTCATCCTCCCTTGTCTGGGGTCGTAAGCACCGTAAACAATCTACAGAGATAAATACTCAACTCATTTCATTCAAGTCCCTGGTGCAAAAGCTTCACAGGCCACCTTCTTGGGCCACCCTCACGGCTGACATCGCCGGCCACCACCTCACCACCAGAACACACGTGGCTGGACAAGCGCTCCTGTTCCCATCAGTGACGACCAGGAGAGCTACAGTGTTAGTCAGCATCTGATGGTATTGAAAGCTATCCAGTGACTTCTCAACCTTGTCTCTGATACATAATGGTGCTGGAGTGCTTTCTCTGAGGCTTTTTATGTTGACCACCTGCACGTGCTGCAAAGCCTCAGAGAAAGGCACAGGCGGAGCTAGAATGGTCTCAGACATACCAACTGCTCACTCTTTGTTACATGCAGTTCTGCTCAGCTTAAAAACAATAACCCAGAATCCATGGTCTCTATTGAAGCTCCTTTCTTTCTGGGGATAGCATCACGGCATCACCATGAAGGGCAGAAACTGGGCCTTTAACAAGTTTTGTGTGGGAACACAGGACATTGCACATCCTAGGTGTCTGATAAAAATTAATTAAATCAGCACATCGTCAGAAAGAGGAAGTGTCTCGCCTACAGTTAACTTCCTCATTTAATTTCCCCATTCTGGGTTTGTTTTCTCTTTCATATCTGTTTGAAATTTAATAAGTTTATGGTGGACAATGGCAAGCCAAGCTCTTTTACATTAGTGATTTTCAACTGTCCTAATGCTGTGACCCTTTAATACAGTTCCTCATGTTGTAATGACCCCCAACCATAAAATTGTTTCATTATTACTTCATAACTGTAATTTTTCTAGTTAAATATAGTTAAATATCTGATATGCAGCCCCCACTGTGACCCACAGGTTGAGAACCACAGTCATACAACTTTATTTAGAAAACAGCCCCAAATACCTTTGAGATAATGATCTTCCTCCATGGTAAGCAGGCTGATGGACACTTGGTCAAGGTTCTCCAGTCATTCCTTGAGTAGATGTGAGTGCATGGATCAAGCTTTGCCAGCTGCCTCCACTGTGACTTCGGTAACTGTGTAGAAAAGAGAGAAGAGGAAAGAGTCGTTCCACTGGAACCCTATGATGTTAAATGGTTGTCACTGGCTACTATCACCTTAATGCTTAGGCTTTAGTGCTTTACCTACTTCCTGCCCATTTCTGTGAGGGATTCCTCATTCTTTCTATCCAGAAACTGAATCCTGGTCTGGAAGAATGGATGGAATGTTGGGAGTACTTGCTGCTACTGCAGAAAACCCACGTTTGTTTGGTTTCTAGCACTCACATGGTGACTCACAACCATCTGTAACTCCATTGCCAGGGAATCAGGTGCCCTCTTCTGGCTTCCAAAGGCAATGTTCTCATATGTGCATATACATACATGTAGGCAACACTCATACATATAAGATAAAAATAAAATATGACAAAGAGAAAGAAAAAAGATAGAAGGAAGGAAGGAAGAAAAGACAGAGGAAAGAAAGGAAGGAAGGAAGGAAGGAAGGAAAGAAGGAAGGAAGGAAGGAAGGAAGGAAGGAAGGAAGGAAGGAAGAAGAAACTCATGTAGCTCTGCCTTCAGGGCTGTTCTAAGCATTCATTTTATGCTGAAATGAATGTCCTGAATATTCTCTGGCTGTCTCTCCCACATAGAAACGACCCCTCTTTAGCCCCCATCTTCTCCCTTCTAAGGCTCTGGAAAATCATCCATATATTTGATTTTGATATGAACTTGTCTCTACCTCTTTCTTTAGGATGGCTCTTGATTAACTCAAGCTAATTATCATGTCTCTTCCTCTTTTCCACAGTAGTGGTTCAGAAGTTGGCATATAACTGAATGTGGCCATTCATATACAAGGTGCATTTGCCGGGGATTGTAGGAAAGAGGGTATTTCTAGCTTCTGTGGGAATCATTTTAAAATAAGTTCCCTTTCTTGGATGTGAAGCACGAAGCCTTTGTTGGATCAGCATGTGCCTGGCTGTCACAAGAGCAGATAGCCTTAGGGTGATGCCAACACTGGGAAAGCATAATGGGAAGAAAGGCAACACATTTTGGGGAATGTTTTAAGAAGTCTACAGAGGGATCTTTTTAGTTATATGAAATGAGAGATTTCTGACACTGTTGAAGCCACTTTGATTTGGATTTCTTATTACCTGAACGTAAAATCATGCTAGATAAACCCCAGGGCCGACTTCTACTGATAAGAACCAACAAGTTTAACAGATATGGTATCCAATCAGGAATCTCATTTCTTTGGGAGACGAATCACTGGCTAGCCTTACACGTTATGATTCTATTTAGATACTTCCATATCATTTAATTTACATTGGGGAATCCTGGTCAATCTATAATCCACCATGATCAATCTTTGTCTGCCACTCTGCCCTGGGTAAGTCTTCATTCATTCATTCATTCATTCATTCATTCATTCATTCTATACTCTGAGTATCTGTTTACCAAGTTAAGTGATTCCCAAGTTGCTGTGTTTCTGGTTCTCCAATTTATTGAGGGTACTCACAGGCAACAAGAAACTTTTCCTTTCTAAGTTATTTGTTTGGAAGATAAGAACAGAGCAGAAGAGCCAGCAGGTGGCCACAGTGGGCAGCCAGGAAGCACCTGCCATGATCACCTTTCAGGACCTAGTTCCTCAGCCTCTCTGACCCTCACCTGCAGAGCAGGGAGTGTGAAGGAGGTCTGCATGGAAGTCCTCAAACCACAAACTCCAGTTCTTCCCAACTCAGCTCATAGCACAGAGCAGAGCTGGTAAAAATAAAATAAAATTAGACTCTCTCCTTAAGAGCTTCCAGAAAGTTCCGAGCACGTATAAGCTTCACTATGGCCTCTGGAACTGTGAAAGAATAAATATCAGATTTTTTTTTTGTCTTTGGAGACAGGCTTTTTCTGTGTAGCCTTGGCTGTCCTGAACTCACTTTGTAGACCAGGCTGGCCTCGAACACACAGAGATCCCCCTGCCTCTGCCTCCTGAGAGTTGAGACTAAAGCTGTCTCAACTCTCAATGCAACCACGCCAAGCTCAAGCTCTTGATCTTCCTGCCCTGGCCTCTCAAGGCAGGTGCTTCTATGCCCAGTCTGAGATTTTGTTTAATTATTTTGTTTAATAATTTTGTTTAATTATCTTTTAGTTAAACAGCAGTTATTCCTAAACCAGCTGTATACCCAAATCATCACACAGAGACCAGAATTTATTTAATTAACCTAGAGCACAATGCTGGGCAATAATTACTCCATCCTAAACCTCCAAGCCAGCATAGCTTCCTCCCATTCAGGTTTCCCACATCAAACTAGGTTTTGTAGTCCTATCTTAGGTCCAGTTCATTTCTCCTGATGTTTCCAGGTCCTCTCCTCGATGTGAAGGTTTTAATTTCATTTCTTTAGTTGTGTTCATGTGTGTGTGAACACAGGCAAACATGCATTCACGCTGCAGGGAACATGGTGGGACTCAGTTCTCTCCTACTGTCATGTGGGTGCCAAGAACTGAACTCAAGTCATCAGGCTTGGCAGCAGGCACCTTTAACAGCTAAGCCACCTTGCCAATCCTAATGGAGACTTATGTTTCTATCTACTCTTCCCTGTCAGTTTAGTGAGCAACCTCGTAAAGCACTATTGAGGACAAAGGTATGATGCTGAGGGGCTCTAGCGAGGCTCAGGTTGGAAGTACATGGCCACAGACGCATGGTTGGCATGGCCATCTGCAGGTGTATGGCTGAATCTAAATCTCTGTGAGGATGAATGTATCATTTTCTCTTCTCACACTTACCGCACAGACTCAGTTTCAACTGTACCCTTTCTTAGTGATAGGAAGAAAATCTGACAGACTACTTCATAGACGAGAATAACGTTGCTCTTCATCAGAGTTGCCAGCTTCTGTCACTGCTACTTCCCAGGTCCCTTTCTGTCTAATACTTCTTCTTCAAACTCACTCTCTTTGGTTGTGTCAGCTAATGATACCACCATTCATAAACATCACCAAATGAAACGTAAACTATTGCCTCACCTTCCTTTTTAATGTTTCACTAAACAGGATCAGTATAGTCAGGAATTAGTCCTCTGTTACATTACTTCTCCTCTCTCCTACTTTGACTTTCTAGTTAAAATACTTTCTGTCCCTTATAGGAACTATTCTTCTATATTGTGTTTCTGCCTACAGTCTTATCAAATCCATAAGCATCTTCCTCAAGGTATTACATTTTTTATGCATTATATCATGGGCCCTGACTTGTTTTGGCCCTGACTTGCTTTGTTCACAATAATACAATTTAATGATTCACAGTCCAGGAATATTTATTAAACAATATGCTGTTGAATCCCTGGGTACATATCTTCCTCCTTATGTCTTTCTGACACTGTTTTCTCTGCTTGCTACAGTTCCCTGATGCTTCAGCTATGGCTCTGATTTAACCTGGGGTGCCATCATTCTCAGAGGGTCTGTTCTGACTACTTGAGACAATTCTGTGTCCTTAGTAATTCTGAGCACCATCCTATCCTAGCACTTAAAAGGTAAATTGAACCAGACATAACAACAAGGTGCCTGTGCATTACCTCTTCTATAGCCCCTGAAGAGCAAATAGCTCTTAAACAGGTTTTTACTGTGCAACCTAATCCTTCTTTCACAGTTGATTGAGTTAGGGGTGAGCACAGATGGTCCAAGGGCAGCCATGATTTGCTGAAAAACTTGTGTTAGACCAGCTTGGACATTCTATGTATTTTGAAGTTAGACACACAGAGACAAATTAGAAACAGGAATGACATCTGAAAACCCTTCATGAAGACAAAGTTACAATTTGCTCCTGTCATAGTTTAAATCTTAAACATCTCCCAAAGGCCTGTTGACCAGTCTGTGATGTTAATAGATGATGCAATCTTTGTTGACGGATCAGTCAGTAAAGTGCCTGCCACACTGATGGGAGGGCTTGTGCGGGATCCCTAGAACCCATTGTAAAACAAAACAAAACCAAGAAAAGCTGGGTGAGCCAGCACTGGAGAGGCAGATCCAAATGGATCTCTGTAGCTTTCCTCCCCGACACTCCCAAAAATTGTGGTGGCATGTGATTGAGAAAGATACCCGTGACCAGCCACTGGTCTCCAAATGTATGCACATACACATAAACACATAAACACAGACACACAGCGAAAAGGAAACTCAGTGGCAAGTGATGTGATGGTGCAGCAGTCAGTCTGATAACCAGGGAAGCAACATGACTAAGAGGTGGGTAGCTCATACTCCGTGGATACCCTGGACAGAAAGGTAGCTCACACTTTGTGTGGGACAGAAAGGGGCAGAAGAAGATTCCACTTTCTGTACGAAATTTAGAACTTAGGAATGGATTGCTTGCTTCTCAGTTTTGCATCTAATATTTCTCAGACTGCCATTGACTGTACGTAACTTAAACAATGGAAAGTGACATTTTGGCAAAGGGACTCCTATAAACCTTTTACAACTTAATTGAACGAGAGCCGATAATCATCTGTCATGATTCGCACACTGCTACATGTGATGAAAGATACAAAAAGGAGTAAAATTCTTGTTATTGAAAACCTACCTTCAGCATCAGTTCTTTATAAAGCTTCATTAGTACTCTGCTTCCTGATTGTCAACAAGTATTTTGAAACTAATTTAATTATCTTGCACCTTGCCCGTAATAAAGGCTTCCTAAAATGGAGTATTAAAAAATGCCACAAGTTCTAGCTTCATTGTCCCAGTTAATCTAGTGAAGGCCATGAAGTATTATCAACAGCAGACTTCGGTTTTTTTTTTTTTTTTTTGACTGCTTCAGCCACAATAAAGAGATTATGAAAATTCTAAATGCCTTGCAACTTAAAGCATATAAACTCTATTTTTCAAACTATATGAATAGCTGGAAGAAGCAGCTAAGAGCAAAGGCGAGCAGGGAATTGTAGAATAAAACTTTCATAAAGTCTCCACGATGTCTAGCGAGGAAGTCTCAGGGCTGACTGTTCGGATGATTTAAAACCTTAAACACCATTTTGTTGACACATAATTCTTTTATATATTTTCAGTATATAAATTGTAAGCTCCTCTAAAGGAAACACAGTTTTTCACAGCAAAAACAAAGGAGGGGGAAAAAAAGCATCTAACTCTTATTACATTTTAAGCACTAGATAACTTTGCGAGCAAGTAACCGATTTAGGAAATTGTGTAAGTCAGCACTCCGTGATGCATGCAGCAGAAAGGATTGCTAGGCAGCCTTCTATTGACACATACCTACCCATGTTCATGTCTAATACTTGTGTGTGTGTATGGTTCCTAATGTGCCTCGAAAAATGGAAATGTGATTCCATGGCTATGCGTTGGATGGTGCAAACAGTCCTTGAGTTTCTACCTTTGGGGCTCTAGAAAAGATGAACAACCGCCAATGGATCCTTGGTCCTTTGAAGGAAGCAGGTCTGACTCAGGACCTGAGCGTAATAGCAGGATGGAGATGAAGCCTTTCCCTTCATTAGATTAAGGAAGAAACTGGTGCTTGATATTCAGCATTGGATGTGTATTGAACAAAGAAATGAAATATGAAAGAAATGTTGAGGGATGGATGGGTAGATGTTGATGGAATTGAGTCTACAGTGATTTTTATAGACTTCCTGAAGTCTATATTGAAGGTACATCCTGGCTATTGTGTTTTGGATCATGAGAAAAGAATAATTAGTCTCTCCTGAGATTGTATACGGGGACTTTGGGAAATCAGTTTATTTTATATATTTGTTCACTTATTCAACAAGTATTTGTTGAGTTCGTACCATGTTCTAAGCATAACTGTAGGTGTTGGGGACTATGACAATTTGCCTTAAATGTCAGGCTGCCACAAGCTAGAACCACCTGAGCAGGAAACCTCAACTGAAGAATTGTCTTGACTGTCTTAGTTGATTTGGGAAGACTCTACTCAAAGGTGGATGGTACCTTCTTGTAGCAGCCCAGATAAAAAGGACATTGAAGAAGGAAGACCATTCACCATTGCTCAGCCTTCCCTCTCACTACATACTTAATTTACCCTGAAACTGCTGCTTTGAATTATTTTGCTGATATTAGAACTAGTGTTTTCAAGTCTCCTTGGAAGACTGAGGGCCAGTGGCTCTCCAGAAACTTTGTTGCCAGGTTGGGGCTGCTGAAGGACCTAGAATCATGTATGGAGCAACTACTATATTCTCAGCCTCTTGGGTAAAAGACAGCTGTTGTTACTATTTTGAATATATATATATATATATATATATATATATATATATACATTCTACAAGTTCTGTTATTCTAGAGAACTCTGATTAGTAAAAGAATCCATCAGTGAGCTAGTGAGTTGCTATCTTCAAGAAGATTGTATTCTAAGGGAGAAAGACAATAAATAAAGAAATATATGGCCACTTAATTTATTGTCTGTTAGTGCTAAATTCTGTGAAGAACAATAGAGTAGGACAAAGGTCAAAGAGTGGTGGGAGCTATGATTTCAGACATGGACAGGGGGAGCTAAGATCAGAATGGAGTATAAGAAGGAGCCATGAAGGGTCTGTCAAAACCATAAAAGACCCGACACAGATGATCCACACAGGGAGCATGAGGTGTATCTCTCAGGGACAGCAAGCAGCCAGGTTGAGGCTTGTGGGGGAAATAACAGAAAGCTACAATGTATAGAATCCTGGAGGCAAGGGATAACATTGGAGTTTCTATAATGTGTTCCGTGAAATCAACATACTAGGTAGCCAGACTTCATTTTCTAGCCAGAATGTATAAGCTTGAGAATGAACAGTCTAGCGATCATAAACCTCATGGTTCATCTTAACAACTTCTGGCCCATAGCAACAATTTTTCAGCAGCCCTACAAATGCTACATGCAAGAGAAGTCAGGAATATTTTTTTCTCAACAATAGAGATACACCAAAGATTTATCAACTCTAATTATGGACCTTAAACCCCAATTGACAACTTCCCATCAATAATGGTTTGTCTCCATGCAATTGAGGAGGGCACCAGGAGCAATCCATTAATCACCCTAGTTCACAGAAACTCAAGGTAGAACAACTTGACCTATGTCAGCTCAATTCACATTGAGACCCTGGGCTCGTCATTGCATCTAACTTGAAATAATTTTTCAGTAAAGCACAAGTCTAATGATGAACCCAATTTTGAAGACAGTAACTTTGCTGCTTTCAAATACATGCATTATAATCTCTGATAAAGCAATACTAAACATTTTTGATAATTACGACTTTATGACTGTAACTGATCACATTTTAAATGGCATTAATTCTTTGTGTTAGTCAGGACAAGCCTTAACTATTTCCTTAGAATGTCACTTGGAAGGAGATGTAGTTTAATGGCAATGCACATACAGAGCCTTGGGTTGGCCATGTTGCATGGTGTCACTTCACTGCTAGCCTCGCTTCTGAACATACCACGTATATTCTTTGGAATGTATATGCCTTTTCACTATCTGATGCCAAGAAACACTGCCTGGAACACCTTGGCTCAGATTTGTGCCATAAATTTAGTATTTTACAGTTCATACGAAATTTTCTACTCTTAACAGAAATATGATAGTTTAATTAAGAAAAACAAAGACTAGTGTTTTCCTACTGTCACTCCTCAGCATGTAAACCTCATTCAGTAGCTCTTTGGATTCTATTGTGTTAGAGATTTGATTTCAAAAATTGTTGTTTAGGAGTTGATGGCTTAAATTTCAGAAGAGATTGTTAGATGAGTTTCAGTTTGGGATTAATACAGAACCCCCAACAATGTCTAGCATGTCCCTACACACACTTCTGCCATTTTGTACTAACTACTTAGATGAAGCAACATTGTTGGCATCTATGATTTTAAAATCCAAAATGTGGATCAACTCTGAAAATATTTGTATCTTACAATAAGTATCCAGCAGAGATCTAATTCTCTTTTATACTTGTTTATGCTTTTCTCTCCAGCAATCTGAACTCATCTGGGGCTTTTCCCTCTGCTTCAGGGAACCTGAGTGTCATAATCAACTTTATAAGGCATGAGTCCAGTATTGGCCTCAGAGCCTTTACTTTACTGATAATATAGCATAAAGTACCACTGCAATGCAGTTGAGTCGTATCTTAGCTAATCACATTTGCACTGACATCATTACCAACACCACCTGTGTGGTAGAACACATGATTTCCACGCACAGGCCCTGCATCTGATCCTCAACATGGTATCTTAATTAAGAAGGAAAAAAAGACTATGTGAAGAGACTGACATGCACATGAGGAGAGCCCTGTATGAAAATTAGAAGCATTCTGCTACAAGCCAAGACACTTCCAGAAGCCAGGAACATGGACTGGAACATATCTTCTCCCAATGCCTTCAAAGAAACATAGTTGATTCATAGATCTTGCAACTTCAGACTCCAGATTGTGAGAAAATCAATTTCTGTTGTTTGAATCATCATCCAGACCATCTTGAAATTTTCTTTGTCATTGTCTTCCCAATCCTTAACCATCTGTTGTCTTTCTTAACAGTAAGAACAACTTATCTGTTCTGGTTTCTCCTTCCCTTTCACTAAGACCTGCTCACCATCATCTTGTAGACTGTGGTGGTCTCTTGTGTGTCTTTTCCTGAATTTTGCCAGCTCATTCTCCAGGCATTGCTCCATTTTGTTTCCAAATGGATACTCTTCCAAAGTAAAAATTGAAATATTACCCCATAACTGCTTGGAAACCTCCGTTGACTCCAGGTGTGAGAGCTATATTCCATAGCACAGCTCTTGGGGTTGTCATAATCTAGATCCAACATTACTTTCCACTTTGCTTACTTTCCAATTTTATTTAATTATTTTATACCTTATAAATACACCAAACTCCTCTATTTTTTAAAAATAAGCTATGAACTGTCCTTCTGTCATGCCACTGACTTTCTGACTTCTCTCTTCAATATGGTGAAACTTAGATTCCCTCTTCTTCAAAAAGCTTTTTTGAATCATGACTTTCCACTGTCCAATACCATGCTCTTTTCCCACAACACATTCAAATTGGAATGGATGTCAAGGACAGAGGTTCAATATTATTTCATAATTTTGAAGTAATATAAAGAGGAAAAAAAAAGAGAATTCTCCTCAAAAGAGGGAAGATGCAGGTTTTAAACTACAGTGGGGAGAGCAGAGACTACAGTTGGGAGGAGTTTGGGATTGGTCTCTTGCAGAACCATCTTCACAACTTCTTGAATTAACTAGTTAGCTTCAAATTCCTCATTGCCGTTGGGCATTGCCTTATGGTCAAAACCTTAGCAAAATTGTAGTTACACATTGTATGGAAGGCCAGTTCCAACAGCCAAAATACACTGATGTGTGAGTACAATAAACAGTGAAGAAGATGCTACTGCAGCAAAAGCTGAGGCAAAGCATTTGCTAGATTTTTTTTTTCTAAGACTGCATGCATGCAGTTTTTACTACCAGATGCTTGGGAAGCAAAGAAAATTATAATTCCAACTGGTCAGTGGTCAGAAGGTAGAATTCAAAACATTCTACCACATGGATAAACAAGAAAATAATTAGAAATCAAAATGTTAGAGAATTCTGCAGTGAGCATGAATATAATCCACAGGATAAACAAGACTTGGTTGACATTTGACTGAATAAATTAAAACCCAAAGTAATTTGAATAAAAATTCAAGACATGTATCAGAGAAGTTCAGGATAGGAGACAAAAGATGAAATCTTCCTTTGCCTTTCAAGCTCTATTAGAGTAGGTAGGCCTGGAAAGAAAGGTCAAAGGGCTTCTCTTTTTGTAGCATGATCCTATAACAGTGAGGGCTGAACTTGGTTGTAACACAACTCTTGAAAACTCCATTAAGCTAAAATGTGTACATTCAAGACAGCATGTGAGTGAAACAGCAAATAAAAAGTCAACCCAAACCATCTACCTTGTCTCATGTTTCCTTGAAACAAGATTAATAATAACAAACCAAAGACATTCTCTGAGCCTTTTCTTACATTCTGTAAAAGAGCAGCAGTAACCATCTACACAGCTGTGGTGCTGAATGTTTGACTGTCACATTGGTGGTCACATACACACACACACACACACATGCATACAAGCACATACACACAGACACATGCAAGCACATACATGCAGATACACTCACTGAATTTTGCTGGGTAAGACGAATTTTAGTTTCATAAAGTTTATAGGATTGACTCTATAGTTGATTTTTTTCTTACCCCTATGAGAAATGTTTTCTACAGAATAATGGTTCCAAAAGCCTTTCAGGGAGGCTGAGCTTTTAAACTCTGCCTTTACACAAAACTCTACTCATCCTCGAATATGATTTCCATACTTAAAATATTTACTGCATTGTACAATATATCTCTACTTCGAGGAGACTTTAAAAAATTTACGTAAGCAGATGATTACCTCACAGAGATGAACATAGGCTTGAGACTCCAGCTTACCCTCTCATTCATGTAATAATAGCATCATGGGGAAAAAAAGAGATACGGAATTCTGAAGGGAGAAAATACAGAATACAAGGTTCATCCTGGGGTCCAGTGATGGGCCCACAACTCAATGATAATGCAGAGTGAGTAATTCCATTGCCTAATACATCAAATCCATCAAGAAAAATAATTATACCCATATCAATTATCAGTCTATTAGAAATAAAGACCCAGTAGAAGGACACCATCCAAAGGTGATTGTCTAGTGCTTTCAAAATAAATGCCTTATCTCTGCCTTGGCATTTTCTGTACCATCAAAAGGCCATTATCCTATGACAGTTCCATTTCACAGACATTAACATTAGATACTGGTTCTTTCTGAAGGCCTTCACAATGCTTTGTCTCATTTGGCCGGTTTGCCAAATGTTCTTCAATTTCATTAATAAATTGACCCACAAAAATCCCTTGGGATTCTAGGGGAAATTAAGTTTCATTCTATCCTCTTCTTCTATTTTAATTAATACTCTTAACAATGAAAAGATGCTATCAATGGATCAATCAAGTCTAGTAAATTAAGCAGCACTGTTTAAATGAAGTGATGTTAAATGGAAAGAGTATCTTCATAATAGAGCTATATGCCATACGTAGTTGAATTCAACAATTACATACCAATTGCTATGCCAAGGGCTTTACGTGTCTTCTTTTTAGTTTTTTCTGTTTCAACATATAGAAAAAAATCCTACAAGTGTCATTTGTTCAGGTAGTAGTTGAGGAAACTAAGACTTGAATATGCTAAGTAAATTTAGAAATAAGTCTTTTTTACTTCAAAGTCTTGGGCTTATAGACATCCTGCCTTATTGCATTTGCAGTACTATTTTCTAGAAGGTCTCTAGCACTAGCCTCAGACATACCATATAGGCCTGTTGTGCCTCATTTTTTCTGTTAGTGAAAGCTAAAAGAGTAGATTCTCCACAGAGCTGCTTCCAATGATCTAACCCTTTAAAGTATGTAGGAAGATCAGGAAGGCTGGAAACAGTATCTTTAGGCTAGGACTAAATTGAATGGCAAAAAAAGAAAAAGAAACTGTGATATTAATTTTCCTTGCTTATAGATAACAAAGACAGGCCAAGAAAGAAGAATCAATAGCACCGAGGAGCTGAAGAAACAAGGGAAACCTATTTGGCCAACCCACTGCCTTCCAGCAAGTAAGTGTCAAATTCTTTCAAGGCAAGGGAGGAACTCTGACCTCTTAAGAACAGAACTCTTGAAGAGTGCCAGCACTCAGGAAGCAGAGGCAGGCAGATCTCTGAATTCTAGGCCAGCCTGGTCTACAGGGTTGTAGAGGAATTTTAATCCAGCAGCATAACTACTCTGGCAAGGGATCGCATCTAAAGACCTAGGTCTGTGAGACAGACAAGACATTAGAACACACCTTTAATCTCTCTGGCTGGAATTTAGTACACACCTCTAATACCAAACAGTAATGTGGAATTGAGGGACAGACAAAGTACAAATTAGAGAAAGGTTTGACAGAATGAGTCAGAATAGGATAGGCCCAATCTCATGAGAACAGACAGGAAAAGGGGAGCTCTTTAAGAGCAAGACAGAGAGAATACAGAGAGTTCAGGGAGACAGTACAGTAGATTTTAGGAGTTGAGCTCATACAGTCATTGCAGTTCAGTTTGTGGAGTTCAGAGGCAGATTCTCCAAGCAGAACAATTCAGTGAGAAGTAGAGAGAAACCAGTTTGAATCAGTCTGCTTGAAGAGGCATTTTGAGACAGAAGGGCTAAGTTGAACCAGCCAGTTCAGGAACCAACCAGAGTTCAGGAAGAGCTAGAAAGGGTAAACTTATTTAGGAATAATTCTCAGAAGTTAAAAATATTCTAGGCCTAGGTTAGCAGAAGGAAGCTGGAAACTTGAGTCTTTAAGATCAGGACATACTTATTAGATTGTATGGAGGCTATAAACTTCCAGGCCTAGGCAGAAGGATAGATAGAATAGCCCAAGCCATGTATTCGTAAAGCTTGGGTATGGCTCTAATCTGATCCTGAAGAAAGAAAACAACACTACACACAGTGAATTCCAGTACAAACAAGGCTACACAAAGAAACCTTGTCTCAAAAAAAAAAAACAAAAAAGAAACACTTCAACAGGCTGTGGAGGCCCACACCTGTGTTAAAGAACTCTTAATGCAGACACAGCTTCAAATTCAAGGCTAGCCTGTTCTACTTTGAGAGTGCAAGGTCTACCAGTACTACCTAGCAATACATAGCTCCAAAAGAGCAAACAGCGATAAATTTGGAATCCAACAGGCCTATTGTAGAGCCATGGAGAAAAGGAAGAAAGAATGTTCAACGGCTCTGCCCCTTCCTCCCTCTGTTCCTTCCTAGGCAACAGCCTGAAACATCAAAATGGTTCCTCCCAGGGAGAAGTAGACCACCCACGCAGGTGTTGGTCCCTCCTCTCTAATGCACTTCATCACCACCTCACACTGTGGCAAGCCACACAGTGGGGGGCACGATCTAGCTGAACACTCAAATGTTTCTGCTATTTAAATCAAACACTGTATCAATATTATTTCTTTTAAAATTTGTAATATTAAAACATGAGGACCCTTTCTCAGTGTATTTTAATTAATCTTTGAACAAAAATCTCTTGGTAGAAATATTTAAGATACATACTTTCTGTTATGATTTGGATTGGAAAGATACGACACTGTGATTCTGAAAGTGGATTTATAGACGGTACTCGTCTTCACAGGCTGGAGACTTGTGTACAGCTCAAAACCTACAGTGCTGTGCATAGAGTAGAATGATGGAGTGTGGGAGGCAGACAATCATATTTAAGCAGGATCTACAAGAAATCAGCCTAATTTCCCCAATGTCAGAGCTAAGCCCAAAGAAAAGTGTGTGATAGAATGATAGATCTTCCTGTGGAGAGGAGAAGGAAACAAAACAAAGGAGGAGACGAGAAATTGGTAGTGGGAACAAGAAAATACTTGATTGCACTTTAATTCCAGTCTTTTTGTTGTTGTTGTTTATTTCTGGCTACTCCTACAGGTAAAGTTTTGTACAAATGATTTGGGCTTGGAAGTTAAGAGACAGAAAACTAAACCATCAAATTACATTAAACTCTGGTCTGACAATAGAAGAACAGCGATCTTCATAGAGAAGGTTGCTTCTCAATCCTTTTAATCATGTGTTATGTCCTGACATTCTAGGGGTCTCAGAAGAGTGAATGACAAACAATGTTCCATATGTGCAGCTAAAACTACCCGCAGCAAGGGGAAGTGACAACTGAACACCCCGGCTCGCAGTGATTAATATCAACACACTGGAGCATCTCTTCAGTGACCTACATGACGGATAAACTCACACCCACGCCCACACAAGCACGCACATGCATAGGCACATACACGCCCGCACACACACACAGAGACATACGTGTGTGTGCACATACACACAAGTGCTAGAGCTCCTCTGAGTGTGTGACCCAGAGAGACTACGCTGTTCTCCATCCTCCTGAGAGAGTGGCTCACTGTTCCCTCACAGTGAGTCTGTCTGGGGGTTTGCTCACATTCCTGGTTCATCTCCTGTGAATTTCCCAATCCAGAATCTAACGCTCTCTTTTCTTCCCTCTCCCACTCGATCGGGGGACAATTACTGAACTAATCCACATTAACTATAATATAATTTTTTTAATTAACTTCCCAAGACACTTTAGTTCCAAGCTAGATATAAATGAGCTTTCTCTGCCTCTGGAATACCCGCTGCCTCCAAGTGCAGAGGTTTGGGGAAGGGAAACTATATAAGCAGCTGCCAGCATGGCTTCACTGGGCTGGGTTTTCTGCAACACACACACACACACACACACACACACACACGCACACACACGCACACCTGCAAACACACACACCAAATATACATCAATTTTAACAAACTGTTGATCATATAGGCAAGGCAGCACACACTGAGATCTGAGAATATTGTGTATTCACAAGCAAAGGAAATTAGACCCTATCTACGAGTATACATGAGAATAAGGAGATCTGAGTTTACGTGTGGTTCCCTGTTCTGATTATCAGAGTCAATTAGATGTGTTTTGTGTTTGAAAAAAAGCAGCTTTTGCGATTGCTAAGAACTGACGAGCGTTTTCTGTACACAGCATGTCTTCTCTCGCGAATTTTGTCGTAAATACTGAGTCGTGAAAGGGTAACTTCTTTCTCAGATCCGCATTGGGAATTTATGTGCATGTACATGGTACCAAAATCTCTACAATGACATGATAAGGAAATTTTCAGATTTAAATGCACCCTAAATCACTGTAAGAAATTATGCCAAACAAGCTAAAATATAGTCAAGCCCTTACGGGAAAATGTTTTAAAAGAAAGTTGCGCTTTATTTAATGAGAGCAATGTTTTGCTACAAAGAGAATCATTTTTATGCTCCAACAACCAAATATTTTCTGTTAGATGCATGTGTGACATGAATGCACAATTTGGGGCAGTAATTCAGAGTCAGGTCCCTAATACTCAGCATTGTTCTTTATCCTCCTACGGTTCCCTTTCTTAATCACCCTGTATGTAGCTGCTCATATAAATTCTGTAACTGAAAAAGGGAAGAAGAAAATCTAACAGAACATTTCTTGCCAGATGGAGAAAATTGAAACATTACCCTTGTTTCTTTGCCAGCATAGATCCATTTTGACAAGCTGGAAATGATTTATGGGGAAAAAAACATATTTACACTGGCAGAGATGTTATTAATTGCCATACAATGTTCACATTTTTGCATTGCTGTGTATATGATTACTTATGAGGCTTACATATACAGTCCAAATATGTGGCTTTTCTGCATGCTGATTATCGTATGACAGACAAACTTACAATACATGATGCCTGCCGTAAATTTCATTTAAACCTTCACCAACAATGCCGCAGTGAAGACAAGACAAAACAGAAAACCTGCAAACAGCACTGGGCGAAAGCAGGTCTTGATGTGTATTTGTGCACACAGACACACGCTCGTGGAAGCAGCCAGCTTTAACGGATTGTGTACAGTATATGGGAGTTGATGAATAATATAATGCTCTCAATGCATAAAATATTACTTTTATTACACGAAACCACAGCTAAAGAAGACCCCAAATGTTGGAAAACAAAAATATTAAAGCAATATATAATTTCCAAATAGGGGATTTTGCATCATAAAACTCACCTAGAATTGCTAACATCTACAGGAGAAGTTTGAAGAAAATCTACTTTTTAGGAAGCTTATTCTAAATGGTTTTGAAAATGATAATACCTTTAGAGGAGAAATTTCCCTCCCATGCATGTGTAGTTGTAGGAAAAAGAAAAATTAGTCTATTTAGTGGAAATAAAAGCAATTGCAATAATGACAAGGCGATTAATCACACGTAGTGACCATTAGCTGTCTACCTGCTTATTGCTCTCACAATACTGTCAGCTTCTTACCCTAACGTAGATGGATATATTTATTACTACCTGCAATTCCAGATTTTAATCTCATATTAGAAAGATGTTCTCATATAACAGCTACTTTGTCTGGGAATCATTTATAATACATCTGCGTCCACTGAGGACATTCTAAGATAGCCTTATTTCGGTGTGTGGAAATTAATTTTGAAGGTCTCAATTTCAAACAGTCAGATCAGCATCCCTACAAGCATTTGTACACGGCTGTTCCCTTAGGTTTAATGCCTTTAGTAGCTCAGTCTCTCTGCAATTAGTTTTATGCTCCTTAAATGTAAATCAGATGTAAGTCTCTATAAACACTCGCCCGCTATAGTGTTTTGCAGTGCCTTTCCATTGTATTAGGTTACTTTAGGAGGCAAATGATTGTAAATATGAAACAAAAGTGTGGGCATGTGCCAATACTATGATTTAGCTGTTTACGATTTAGCCAATTCTATCTTTGCTGGGGGAAAAATGGGTTCAATGTGTCTATTTGAAATTAGTTCATACATAAGGAATTGTTGTGGATGATTAATGAGGGTAGTCCAGCTTACATAAGATTCATCCCCTGAGGTCACTCTGTCCCACTGGGAATTTGGGCATTTGCCCAGGGACCCTCTTGTGGGTGGTCTTCTCTGTTACTGAGACAGAACATCCAATAGCAAACCAGAACTGTCTGACTGCCAAGCACTGCCTTCAAGATACTTTTGTCACATCCTCTTGCCTTAAAAGTCCCATGAGTTCCAAGCCTTCCCTTGGCTTATAGGCTCACGCGTCTGCACATGTTGTCACTGGCAAGAGAAATTTTTATTAGCGTGTACTCTGTATCCAACACTATGCTAAACAGCACAGGATGGCAAAGATCATAACAAAACACATTGTTTCTATTGTTGTTTTAATGAGTTAATAAGTCAAAACTGTTTAAAACACGGACACATATCCAGAATATGGCAAGGTCTTTTTAACCAAGAGTTACAAGACAGGCATCGGGAGTACTAAGTAGAAATGGCTGCAAATACGTCCGTCTCCGTTTCTATAAGTCACTAATGACCCACACATCAGGGACCACGCTTCTCCCCATCTCCTCCCTATTAGTGTCCTGATACGTGGTAGACACTCAACCGTTACCAGCTGGACTGAGCTCCACTCAATAAACTTTTGAAATTAAGCATTATTACCTGGATGTTTGTCCAACTCCTAAGCCAACAGAAACTCAAAGCCTGATCATTTAAGATCAATTAAACAGGCACATTATTCTCAGGAATAAACGTTTTATTTTGTAGTAAGATGTCTCCAACAACAGCAGTGACGCAGATACTCATCCAGAGGCCTGGGGTTGGGGGCAAGTACACAGAGTGTAACAACCGCCATCTCGACAGGAAGCAGCAACAGCAGCTAGGGGCAGGAAAGGTCAGCATTGCTGACGTGTTTCAGTACCTGGCAGTACGATGTGGGAAAGACATGTGAGAGAGAGGCAGTCATCCATTATGCTTGGGTCCCAGTACAACAGGCAAGCACCTTCCCCGTGGGACTCTAATTCCATTATCGGCAACAGTTACTGGAGGGAGATGTGGAACACCTCTGCTCTGTGTCTAGACAGTAGGAGACATGAGAGCCAGGCTTGCCATGGAGATGGAGGGCCTCCTGCGGGCTGCTGGCCGTGTTTGAAGATGGAGAGCAGAGGGAAAAGTGACCCCTGGGAACATTGACAGCTGTCGCTTCCCAAGTCGTGGTAGCTTTCTGTAATTTGTTACCAAGTACCTTTTGTCATCTGTCTATGTTTTAAGCCTAATTTTCAAATACTCTATAGCCATGTTCTAAAATTTCTGCTATTCTAATGTGTCCCTATTCTACTTCAGTTCAATAGAACTGGTCCCTATCATTTTTTTTTTACTGAGAACTATGACCAATACAAAAACCGATCCAAATGTCCATGTAATAGTGTTGCAAATTCTAGATTGTGGCTATTTCAACACTTTCCACTCATTTCCCCTTTTAATTTTTTTATACAACATCAAGTATATAGCTATACCAAAAATACAAACAAATAACATCTACTGGTAGCAAACCATAAATAAATTTCTTTTAAAAGAATTGTTTGATACATATGCAATTTTACCATCTATTATATATAAAACACAATTTTTCACTAATGAGATAAATGTGCTTGTTTGTCTAACGCAGTGGTTTCCAACCTTCCCAATGCTGTGATCCTATAACAGTTCCTCGTGTTTTAGTGACCCCAAACCATAAAATTATTTTCATTGCTATTTCATAGTTGTGTAAATTTTGCCGCTGTCATGAAATTTACAGTAAAGATCTGTGTTTTCAGATGGCCTTGGGCAACCGCCGTGAAAGGGTCATGACCCCCAAAGGGTTAAGAACAATTCAGAGATATGCTAACTTGATTCGTGCTTAGGAGTGATGGTAGGATGTTACCAGAGTCTTTCTTTTCCATAATTAAACGGCTATGTTGCCGTAAGAATAGAGAATTCTGTGTGGAGAGTAAGGTCTTTGCAGTTCACAATATAGACTGGTTTGCAGTCTGGGCTGAGGTGGGTTGGTGTCGCCTGGTGTGACAGCACACTCACTCCGTGTAAAGTGCATGCTGTGTGTTCCGAAACAAGGCTGCAGTGCAACCCGGCAATGCAGCATAGACAGGTACCACCAGAAACATTCTAACTTCATTAAATACTGGGTTTCAAATTAATTTCTGCCATTGCATGTTCAGAAGCATCTTGCTAACGCCCAAATTTTCACAACCCCCACAGTCCTGGCTCCAAATGGGTTGGAACCCACTGTTTACCAAGCTTGCTCTGGAGCATCCAAACCTGAAACCCTGACAATGTGGCCTTGACAACACTACCTGTTCTCAGCTCCTACAGACAGCGTCAACTCTCCCAGAAAATGGTAGTTGTTCATTTATGTAATGGATATATAACCCCTAGACTCACAGAACACACTGCTCAATCCGGCTTGACTACTGCCACTGGCTGTTGTTAATGAGGAGGGCTAATAAGCAAGACGTCAAGACCCCCCCAGCAGTAATCTTAGCCTGTGCATGCTGGATGGCTCCCCAATACACTTCTTCACCAACTGAATCTTTTGATCATATTTCAACAGCTTGTTTGATATGCCATATACAAGGGAGAGTTTTAGGGAATGGTTATATATGCACATGCATCGATTTTTCTCACGTTTGGTTTTACATGGAATCAGAAAAGAGACATTGACCTTTGCTTTCTCTCTTCTTACATTCTTCTACCTCACAATTGTACTGAAGAAATACAATGAGATAAGAAACACATTTTTATATTTTCCCTCAGTCTTGTACACAACAGATACTAAATATATGCCAACTGAGTGATAGCCAGGATTTAATTCAATTACTAGAGCCATCTGGGCCACTGAAGTCATATAGTTTGAACCCAACCATCTGGAACTCCCTCTGACCTCAGTCTGGTTCCTATTATCTAGCACCGGTGGCAGAAATCACAAAGTCATCCAGAGATGCGAGGGTATGGCTTACAATGATATACCTGACTCGCGGGGAGAACTCAGCTCAGCATTCTCCTCTAAATTCCTGTGCTATACTATTCAAATCCAGTGATCTCAGAGCAGGGCTACCCAGCCATCGCAATGATTTTCCTAAGGAGTTTCCAGACGATGTTCCTGTGTCCTGCTAGGGGGGGCCATGAGGCCTGCCCTCCTGAGTTTCTCAAGACAGAGTGGAAGGGTGAGAGTGAGTACAGTCTTTTCTCCTTGGGTGAGCAAAATTCACTGTATTATTGTCCAAGTTTCCAAAGGCACTGGAAGAATAGTGATTAAAGGACTCCTTACTGTCATACGTATGATAAATCTAACTGCCTTTGTTATCTAGCAAGACATGTCCCCCCTTCCTTCAGTCTAAGGGTTATGGTTAGAGCCAAAGCCAATTTCTTGGTTTTGTGTGTGTGTGTGTGTCAAAGTGAAAATGGATGGGTTAAACAGCAAAATGCCAGCATAAAGGCTGTTTCCAAGTCTGGTGCCCACAAGAAACTTTTGTATATTTTAAAACACACAGTTTAATGTAGTGTGTTATATTTAAGTCAAATATGTATTTCACATTTCCCAACCCTTCTAAAAAAATGATAGCAAAAAAAAAAAAAAACTTTTCTCAGTCTACTGAATGCCTTCAGTGTTAGCAGCCTATATGTTGGGGTGTGAGGGACTTCCGCAAACATCTCCACCTGAACTGGTCTACCTCTGGCATTCACCTCACACTCCTACCCACTTGCCCTTAATCCTCTAGACAATAGATGGAGGAAAGAAACCATCCATGTTCTTCCTATCTGAACCCTGACCATGAGAAGGCAATGAAGATGATAAACATTAACAGTTTCTACTTACCTTTCTCAGTGTGACTCAGCTATTCCTGTGTTCCAGCACCACGAGCCCTTTAGCCAAACTGATTTTCACCCTCCGTTGTAATTGCTGTCCTCTTGCCTATTTTTCCCATTAAAACATATTATTATTGTCGGTTTTCGTCTCCTTCTCACCCAGGCTGTAACCTAAATAAATAAAGGTTATGGTAGGCTGTAGCAACCAACCATAATTTTCTCTCACACAAGTATGCACTGTCCTCCTCGGGAGAGAATGTTGCTGTGGGGACTAATGTTACGAGTATTTCAGCCTGGTTGTAGGACATCTGCTCCTCATGTGTAAGACCCCAGGCCACTCTCTTTAAAGATGAGAGGCCACAGGACCGGAGATGAGCAGCAGTAGTTAAGGAGCCTCTGCAGTAAGAAGATGGACCTGTAGGGTCGCGTAGGGTCATCCAGTCTCTGCTGAGCCACCACGTGTGACAGCGCACATGCACCACCTGGGTCTGACCAGCAGATGAACCACCCACAAGAGCCCAGTCAAAACTGAGCCACAGTAAAGCAGCTTTGACACATGGATTATTTGATTTTGTTTGTTTGTTTGTTTATTTGTTTTGTTTTTAAGATGGGGTCTTGTTTTGCTATTAAGGTTGGACTCAAACTCCTGGGCTCAAGTTACCATTCAGCCTATGCCTCCTAAACACAGAGACTATAGGTGTGCACCATCGAGCCTGCTTAAGATATTGATTTGGGGGTGGGAGCAGTTTTCTAAGCAGCAACAGATAAATGAGTCAGGGAGTGTCTTACATATTTTTTTTTCAATGAATGAATGAATCAATTGATTGAGAGTAGAAAATCTTATCACACCGTTACAAGCCCTAATACTCACAGCCAGAGCATTAGCAAGACAGTTTAGCCCGCGTTTGTTGTGACAGCTTTATCTGGCCTTTGTGTGAGTGCCCAGACTTCAAGGTACTAATGTCTACCTCCTCCTGCCACCTAGAAAGTATAGCAGGGTCCTACATTATACAAGCAAGGTAGTCATGACCTGTGTGCATTAGGAAAGAAAATAAGACATTTTGCCTGAGACCATCCCAACGTAATATCCTTTTCACTCTCAGAGTATCTTAGTTTGGACAAGAAATTATCTTTGACTCTCAGCTTCTTAGAAATGAGAAGTAGTGTCAAAGTGGAGATTGAGCAGGCTGTTTTAGAGCTAAACAAGATTGCACATGCGCTTAATAGAGCACTGCAGAGTAACAAATATTGCTCATTAACCCTACTGATTAATATCTTTTAGGAGAAGAATGACTTGAGAAGTCAATGAAAACGTATTGCATCTCTCTACTGCCTGCTCTGACTCTAGCAGTGGCCGTACTCCTATACTGAATCCATGTTACGTTCCTGAGACTGGAAGAAGCAGGTTACATGTCACGTACATGCCTTTCCCGTTTCTGGCCAGTGACTATAAGTCAATAACATTCATAACCACAAGCTCACTTTCTCTCTCAACTGGCTTTTTTGGCTTCTGTGGAACAGAAAATTATGGAATGTGGTTAGATACTCATTTCAAAGCCACCAAATGTTGTACAATGGGTTCTCCAAATACTTTTAAACAGAAAACAATTATACCTTAAATTTATATAACCATGGCACACAATTTCCATTGTCTATTGAGATGATTCAATAACGTATATGAATAAGATTACTATAATTCATTGCTGCTTTTTCTGTTTTTCAAATGGGCAAACCTGAGGTCTGTGAAAGTTAGATAACTTTCCTAAAACCACTCCGGATGGGAGCAATAGCTTCCCAACAGCTGTCTAGCTCCAAATCTTCCCTCCCAAGTTCTCCTTATGTTATAGCTTGGTGATAGAACACTGAACTCAGGGGTTCTCCTGGGAATTCAGGCTTTGGAACCAGAAATCAATTCTCAAGTCTAAGACTAATTAAGAACAAACAAACAAAACCAAAATCTCTTGCAAAATGCAACATTAGTTTACCTTATTGTGGTTGTCATTTTAAAAATGTTATTGAGAATAAACAGATCAGATGAAGTCTAGCCTGCCAGAGCCCTGAAGCTTTAAGATGGAAATGGGTAGATTGTTGCAAAAGGTAAGAAGAGGGGCAGGGACAGCTATCAGGACAGCTCTGAGATGGGGAAAGAGAGAAACCAAATGATGGTAGATTCCAACCAGGATCTTTCTGTAACTATGACTGGCAGAACCAAAATAGGAAAATAGCCTATGTTGAGCCTGGACACGTTTGGACATTGAATCATGAAAAGGAGGCCCAAAAATGAAAATCCTCAGACAGCTACCAGACTTTGGAATAAAGTCTAGAACTGGGAGGAGAGACTAAGAGACTAATTTTTCTTTTTACTTTGGTGACAGGGCAGGCCCAGCCTTTTCCATTTTCAACTAAAAGAAGCTGTGTTTTAAGTCCAATTCATGGGCAGCAATAGTAATGTCTTCCCATTATCCATTGATGGGTACTTTATACTTGCTTTACTGTTGCTTAATAAATAAATTAGAACATAGCTAAACTTGTTCAACAGCCAGTCATTAGTGCAGTTAGATCTACTGTTGGAAAACTGAAGGGCTATTGACTCTGCTCAGTTTAATGAAGGAAAATGAGTCACAGGAGATCTGGGCAGGAATGACTCATAGCCTCACAAGCAGAGCCCTCTCCATTGTAAATTCCGTTCCATCATTCGCAGTCAGCAAGAAGCAACAAGAATGCTGATATTTCTAGCTGATATTTCAGCTGGATGCTGAACTTCCTTAGCTCAGAAAGACTGAAACTGAGAACAACAGGAAGTCCAAGGTAAGGCACCAGCTACATAAAAAGCTAGCAGACAGGCATGAGCCTCACAGAAACTGAATATGGCATTGTTCTGGGAGTAATCAAGAATCCATTGTGTGTGGTGAAGGAATTTCATGAGTATAAAGACCTCTCCAATATTATAGGGATCAGAAGGGAAAGTTTTCAAAATCAGAACAGCATCTACCAGATAATGTCACCAGATACCCATAATGCATCCCGTCACTCTCAAGTGGTTTCTTGGCTTATCCAAGAAATAGTTGTTGTTTTCCAAAAGAGAGTGCGAATCTCTGAGTAGATATGCTGGTGCTTTAAACATACATACTATCAATGTGTCAAATAGAGAAATTTACCTTTAACAAAGAAGTATTTTCAATGGGTTAGCAAGTATCAGTTGTGGTCCTTTATGGGATGTCTCAGCAACAGGTTTTACTGGCTGTGACTACAGAGGAAGTAGATTCTCTCCAACGAAGAAAGATAATAGTTTCAGCACAATCCCTGACTTCATTCTAAATATTTGTTTTTTTTTTTTTAGGATTTATTTTACTTTTATTTATATTTATGTAGGGGTAGGTTGTATATGTGTGAATGCAGGTACCTCCAGAGTCTAGAAGAAGGCCTTGAATCTGGAGTCACAGGCAGTTGTAAGCCACCTGACATGAGCGCTAAGAATAGAACTTGGGCGCTATGCAAAAGCAATGGGTACTGTTAACCACTGAGGCATTTGTCTCTTCAGTCCCTATTTTATCTTTTAAAGATTTATTTATTTGATGTGCGTGTGTGTTGTGTGAGTGTGTGTGTGTGTTGTGTGAGTGTATGTGTGTGTGTGTGTGTGTGTGTGTGAATGTGTTTGCAGAGGCTAAAAAAGGGTGTAAAATCATTTGGCCCTGGAGCTACAGGTCCTTGTGAGCACTCTGAAATGGGTGCAGGGATCTGAACTCCAGTCTTCAGGTAGAGCAGTACATGCTCTTGACCGCTGAGCCATCTCCCTTGCCCCCAAAAGAGATCTATTTTAACGACTTGACTAATGAAATTGTAGAACTTTTGCTAGCACAGAATCTGTTGACATAAGCTGCCAGCTTGAAAATTAGGAAAGAGTTACAGTTTGAGTGCCAAGGACATCTTCACTAGAATCAGTCATTTACCAGGCAGACTCTGTCAAGACTGGATGAAGCCCACGAACATGACCGAAAAGTATTTATATGAGTCAGCGTAATATTGGTGTCATGCAACAAACACCTTACCAGAAACATTCAGAATATTTGACTGTATACTGGGCCACCATGGTTCTGAGAAGCCAGCACAAAAGATTAACATGTCCTAAGTACATGATGCTGACTAGACAGGGGAATAATGGCTGACTGGGGACTGCTAAGATGAATGGGAAATGAGGGAGGGGCTTCTGGAAAGTAAAGAATATATGCAGAGAAGTGCAGCAAGAGTTTGGTCTGGTTTGGTCATCACTCCATCCTCACCACTGCACTAGGAACTGCATGACTGGTGTTCTGTGAGTATTTGCAAGATGTGTCCAATTTACAAGGGTATGGGTGAGGCATATTATGGAGTTTAGGTATATCCTAAAGGAACCGGGAAGTGGCTGAAGGATGCTAAGCCATAGACTGCTAGGTCAACTTGCATTCTCTGAAATTCTCTGTCTACAATGCAAAAATAGCATAACTGGAAGAAGGGCAGGTCAGTGGCAGGATTAGAAGTCATTGATCCATTGTGTAAATGTACCACAATTTCTCTATCCATTCCTCAGTTGAGGGACATGTGGATTGTGTCCAGATTCTGGCTATTACAAATAAAGCTGCTATGAACATGGCTGAGCAAATGTCTTTGTTGAGTACTTGAACATATTTTGGATATATGCCTAGGAGTGGTATAGCTGGATCTTGAGGAAGCACTATTCCTAATTGTCTGAGAAGGCGCCAGATTGATTTCCAAAGTGGTTGTATAAGTTTACATTCCCACCAGCAATGGAGGAGGGTTTCCCTTTCTCCACATCCTCTCCAACATGTGTTATCACTTGAGTTTTTTATCTTAGCCATTCTGATTTGGGTGTAAAGTGAAATCTCAGGGTTGTTTTGATTTGACTAAGGAAGCTGAGCATTTCTTTCAGTGTTTCTCTGCCATTCTATATTCTTCTACAGAGAATTCTCTGTTTAGCTCTGTACCCCATTTTTTTCTGGTTTTTTTTTTTTTTTTTTTTTTGGTTTTTTTTTTTTCAATGCAGTTTATTCAGGAACCTTGAACAATCATCTGACCCTGGGGAAAGCCAGCCCACAGCTTAAATAGCCTCTGGGTAGCCAACCCTAGCGTGCCATGTGGGCAATGCAGATCGGTCCACATACATGGAAGCAAGCCAGATCCTTGGCCTTAGCCAAATGTGGAGTTGTTCGTGACAGAGAGCACTACCATCGGGAAGGTGGAAGGCAGAAACCAGCTCCATTTTTAAGGCGCGGCATTACGCAGCTCTCTACAGTTACCCTTTTTGTTTTAGACGCATCAGGCAAGAGTAGAGCTCTGATCTCTGATATTAGAAATAAATTGGGACTTTGTACTGATGTTCATTTAGGTGTCATCCACCCAAAGAGCATCAGACCCGTCCAATACCTTTTTCTCAGAGGCGGGACCTGGGGCATCAACCCGCATGCAATCAGACATGCTCTTTTCTGGGTCGAAAGTGGCTGACCCTGAGTGCAGTGCTTAGCCTCGCATCCTGAGCATAACATTTTAGCTTTTTATGGTAGCCAACCATGCTTGGGGAGACTGTCCTGCTTCAATGGCTGTAAAGGCCTGAATGGTCATGGCTGCATTACGCTGTTGTGAGACTCTAATCTTGCATATATACCACAGGCAAACCAAGGAGACCAACACCAGAAGGCCTGCTGATGCTCCCATGCCCACCCATTCCTTCAGATGATTCATGGCTACAGCAATCCATGATGATAATCCTGTGGCTAGTCCTGCGTCCACTCTGGTAGAATTTACTGTGACAATGGCCACTCTCAGCTGCTCCATCGTAGTATCGAATTCTCCAGTCCAATTACCTAAAATATAGCTAGACAATTGTTTAGACAGATTTGCAGCACAGGAAAAATTCTCATGTTGTATGCTAGTGACTCAAAGTCCAGCATACTTTCATTTACAGCCAAGTTGAGTGATTTGCCATAGGGTATCAATTTGCTCCTGCACGAGGTCAATCCTCTGATTGAACACCATCAAGCCTCCTTTTAGTTGAGCATTAATTTCTTTTTGTACATCTAAGGCATGAGCTACATTGGCTAAAAAATTATTCGGGGTCTGAGCAGTCTGCACAGTATGACTCATGACTAATGCCGCAGTGGTAGCTCTAACAGCCGCCAATGAGATGGCAGTAACAATGGCGGCTGTAATTCCAAGATCCCTTTTCTGTCTGAAGAGAGTCATAGCGTAAGGGGCATCAACGGGCACAGGCACCCAGTCTGTACCCCATTTTTAAATTGGATTACTTGGTTTGTTGGTGTTTAACTTCTCAACAATTAAAAACAAGGAACTCATGAAGTTTGCAGGCAAATGGTGAGAACTAGAAAAGATCATACTGAATGAGGTATCCCAGAAGCAGAAAGACACACACGGTATATATTCACTTATAAGTGGATATTAGTCATATAATATATGATAAACATACTAAAATCTATTCCCCTTAAGAATATCAAATCAAGTTATACTTGAAATTGGGCACGTTTCCATATTAGTGGACTAGGGAAAGGGCATAGGGAGAGAAGAGGAAGGGAGGGAGGGCAGGATCAGGAGGAGATGAAGGAGGGGGTTACAGCCAAGATACAAAGTGAATAAATTGTAATAAATAATCAATAAAAAAGATGTCAGTAATCTTCCAATAATGCAAACAAGAGAGCACATTAGGCAATTGTGGGAATGATGAAAGTGTGATTGGCAGATATCTAGAGAACACAGTGAGTTAATAGATCGATTTATTTATTGGATTAACAACCTGAAATGTTAAGAAGGCAGTTCAATATGTGGAGAAGGATGCATTATAGCTGTTTTTAATGTATAAAATTCCTATGTTACCCTTTCAGTCATGTAGTAATAAAAAATAAAGAAGGTTTCTACATTAACAGCCATCCTCTGCACAAAGGAAGTCCTCTGATGAGATTAGGAGTGGTGAAACATACAACCAACTGGTCAGTGGGCAGAAAATAAGTAACAGTGGCATGCTCAGTCATAAACGGGGCTTATATATCGCACCCCACGCCCTCAAGGTGCAAGGAACACTGCAGAGTAAGAGCCATAGGTCAAGGAGGACCTAAATGGAACAGTGTCTCTGGACGTGAAGGGATCACTGCACTTATGAACTCAGCAGCTGTGGTTGTTACACAGCTGGATAGGATGAAGCCAGACAGCATTCCAACAGAGAGGAGAGACCTGCTCCCAAGTCCCCACCCCCCAGCTTAGGAACTACGGATAATGTATGGCTTTGTGGGTAGTATGAGTCAGCCATGATCCAGTGCATGGCCCCTATCATGAGTATATGGGCAGCAAAATTTAAATTCAGTACGTTTTATGAATGAGAGGACACGAAGGTGGGAGAGGTCAGATGAATCAGGGAGGAGTTGAAGAAGTGAAGGTGATCATGAGCAACATATGTTGTATGCATCTATAGAATGCTAAAAATATTAAAATCAAGTATACCTTTTAAAAAGCAAATCAGAAAGAGAGAGGGAGGGAGGGATCTGCTAATCTCAGTGTTTCAGGTGATTGTAACTACAATTCTTTTTCGTGTTGTCAGTATGAAAGAACAGGTAGAGATCTGTTGTTGCTTCTACCATCCCTGCACCCCTGAGTTAAACATCTCAGCAGTCTAAGTAATATTTCATATACCAGGACAAAGTATTTTGACAATTGCTCAAACAAAGAAAATTACTCAGATGCTAAGAAAGAAAGTCTGAACTTATCTGCTGTGTAGAATCACCTAGAATTGTCAAGGGAAGTATTGGAAATATGCCATACATGATTTATGAATTGAATTTAGAACTTAATGTGCATTTAAAAAATTGAAGCTCCATTTTGCAGATTTGGACTACATGCCCAGACATAGACACAGAAGCATGCATATATGTATATATAAAATGTATATAATTATGTGTGTGTGTGTGTGTTCAAGAGTGCATGTGAAGACTGCCACCATGAATGGGATCATGCTGAGGAAAAAAAGCTCATGATTCTTAGGACAAAGGATGAGGAGGAATGAAGAAGACATACAAATTGTTATGATGCCCAAGCAGATGAAAGAGAAGACCTTGAAAGTAAGGAATGAAAATCAGCCTCAAGGATTAAGAGGCTAAGCAATGTAAGGATAAGAAATATGTATCCTGACACTGATGATAAAGAGGATTGTGTCCATTTTTAAACAGCAGGGTATATAACATGCTATGGTTACCAGGCTGTCTCCTGGGGGATGGGAAGTATTGATGTAGAGACTGAATATACAGCCAAAGGTATGAAATAGTTTGTTACTTCATATTTATTCATGGAAAAATTTAAATATGCTTATCAACATTTGTCTCCCCTCCCAGAGGGTAAACTCCATCAAGGATAGGATCACATGTTTGTTTCTTTAGATTTTCATTGGAATAGAATTCATATAACATTGAGACACACACAATCCAGTAGCATTAGTACAACCACAGTATTATATAACCATCACACTGATCTAGCTTAAAAATCATTTTAATTATACCAAAAGAAAGTCTCATTCCTACTAACCACTCCCTGCCCTTTCCCTCAGCTCCTATCCGCAACTACTCTACTCTCTTTTCTGGATACTTTACAGAAATGTAACAATTTGAGATGTGATACTTCTTAATTTTGTCTTTCCCCACACTGGGCAAGTTTTTGAGGTTCATACATATTAAAGCACACACCAGCGTGAACTACTTTGTGGCTGAATTCCATTAATGACTCAACCACATTTCGCTTACCTGTTCATTAGTTCATGGACATTTGAATTGGTGTCATTTTTAGCTGCTGTGAACAGCTAAACATTTGTGGATAAACATTTGTGAACCTTTATCCAGTTCTTTAGAGTGTGGCTTCTGGGGAGTACAGTAATTCTGTATTTAATATTTTCAGGAAGAAGAATGAGGTTGTTTTCATGGAGTGATACCACTCTACAATCCTACCAATACTGCAGAAGGTCCCAACTTTCTCACACCATCACTGATACTTTCTGCCATCTCATGTTTAAAATCATAGGCATCGAAGTGCATATGAGGTGGTGGCTCCTTGAGGCTCAGCTTCACACCCAACTAACAAATAATTATGTTTCTTGTCTTTTCACATGCTTGAGACATTTACATACCTTCTTTGAAAATTACCTAGAAAAGTCTTTCTTTTGAGGGAGTATGTTTTTGTTATTGAATTGTTAGAATTGTTTGTATTTGTAATCATACATATGATATAATATATATATATATATCTTATATGTGACATATTTCATATGTGCCGTCACATCTGTCTTTATGTGTGTCTACATTTCCATCAGTATTACAATGCCTCGTGATGGTTAAACTTGATTATCAACTTGATTGGATATCGAATCAACTAAGAGGCACACTGCTAGGTGGACCTGCCATGGAATTTCCAGGAAAGATTGGCTGAGGATGGGGAGATTCTCCTAAGAAGGAGCAGCAGTAACCCAGTTATGACGAGATCCAGTTGAGACTCGGTGCTTGCTTTTCAACATTGACTCCTTGATGGTCCGAGTGTCCAACTCCTTGCTGAAGACCAGAAGGTCTCCAGGAGTCCTTTGAGCCTCCAGAGCCTGACTGAGACTAACACTGCATCAAGCATCATATACCCAGAGGTTACCAGATTCTTGGTCCTTCCGTTGTGCAGACAGCCATTGTTGTACAATACATAGCATAAGCCAATCCAATAACTCTGTTTTGTAATACATAGTTATTCTGTTGGTTGTGTTCTTCTATGAACCCAGATAAATGCATCTTGAAATAAATGACTCTTGAATGAATGAAACAAAAAACACAGAGACATGATGAGTTTATAAAAGGTTTAAAACAAGAAACTCAAGTGTCTGGGCACAGTTGTATATACTTGTGCTCATAGGAGGTGGAGTACAAGTTTATTCCAGCTAGCTATATAGTGAGACTCTGTCTCAAAACCACCATACATGCCAAGCAAAACAATGACAAAGACTAAAAGTCATTGTTATTACAATCTAATCATAGAATGACTAGATTTATCTGAATGTCACAATACAGACACTAGATTATTAGGTCCACATTGATCCAATTTTCTAAAGACTTTGGGTTTTTTAAAGTATTTTTATTAATAACCTTTTGGTAACATAAAATTTTAAGCAGCGAACTTTGAGCACTACAGTACACATTAAGTAATAATACAAGTACCTGAAAAGAAAAACAGGGTTTTCCTAGAGTCTTCTGTCTATGCTAGCAAACAGATCCAGCTGTCTTTACGTGATCATACAACCCACATCCAAGGTGAGTCTTCCCTTCTCAATTAAACATTCTGAAAATGCCCTTAACTCATGCCCAGGAGTGCATCATCTCATAGCTGATTCTAAATCTAGTTAGCATGAAAATTAGCCATGACATATGACAGATGTTTAAAGTCGCAACCACTTTTCACCCATGGCAAACATTGAGCATCACCCTATGTTGGTTTGAATAGGAATAGCCCCGAGAGGTTCATGTATTTGAATTCTTGGTCATCTAGGAGTGGCACTACTTGGGAGGGATGAGAGGGTGTGTCCCCATTAGAGGAAGCGTCTCGCTGAGGGTGGGCTTTGAGGTTTCAAAAGCCTAAGCCAGGCCCCGTGCTGCTCTCTTCCTGCTGCCTGTGAATCCAGATGTAGAACTCTTCCACTACTTCTCCAGAGCCATATTGGCCTGTGTGCCACCATGCACTCCACCATGATCGATAACAGACTAAACTTCTAAAGTTGTAGGTAAGCCCCAATTAAATGCCTTTTTAAATAGCAGTTTCCATGGTCATGATGTCTCTTCACAGCAGTAAAACATTAACTAAGACACCTACCATAGACACTGGAGAACAAAGTAGGTTTTGTCATCTACGCTGCTGGAAAATCCCTGAAGGATGAGGCAGTGTTATCTGCCTACAAGAAAGAAACAACTCTCAAGCTGAGACATAAAAACATGCTGCCATTATTAATATAAATAATGCTACAAACTACATACTAATTGCGAACATTTTGTTCTGGCAAAACAAGGCAGGCAGACAGATATTTAAATGAAAAAATTTAAAATACTCAAAAAGAAAAAAAATGACAAAGACCACATATGCACTGAATTTTTATTACATAATAAATAGTGAATTTTCTTTCAGAACTTTGTATCATGGGGACAACCAAGGACATTAAGGTTCAGCACAGGTCATTTGCAGGTCACTGACTGAGTTTTCTGTTGACCATCTTCAAAAGTGACAAGCCTTAGTTATCACCACTATTTAGTTTCCTAATATTTTCTACATTTATCTGGGGGAAATCTGGGAGAGGAGGTTTTCATAGTCATTTGCTCTAGAAAAAGATACTAGGGAAATGAATAACAAATGATCTTATGCTTTCTCCAGTATGGAGTCATTGCTCAAACACTGCATTTCTCCAAAGCCAATTCAAGCCTGTTTTCTTTCCTCAGTGAACACAGCCATCCTCAGAATACAGCCTCTTCTGACGTTTCATCATGTATCTTTCACGAGTATTTACTTTTAAGGCAATTATAGTAAATAGCTATGAGGTAGCAATATGCTATTTTTGCCTGACCCTCCTTCTCCTTATTTTGGTAACACCCTTATAGGTCATTCTCCCATTGCTAAAAGAAAATTTCTCCATCCTGTTTTCTAGCATATTATTTTTATATATTTGCCTTGTTGCTTTCTAGCAGTGCAGCACCAGTGAAAGGTCTGTGAACCATTCAGTAAGTGGTTCCTGCTTGAATGAATTACCCAGCTTTCATGAACAGGCACGCAGAAGCAAAGCAGGCAGAAAAATAATGACTACATTTGTACCATGGCACTCTCTCCTGCTATGAAAGCCTTACAACCATACAATTTCCCCATGAGGAAAGACAAGATTGCACTGTCATTAGAATAGGTAATCATTAGATTTATCTTTTATATAATTTGTAGATTCTTCAACTATTCCACGTAGTCTCATTACTGCCAAGAGTCCTCTTTAACTGAGATGATAAGTAAATAAAGTAGAAATTACACACCAACAAAACTGTGGAACATGTTGTTTTAGTGTATGTCTGAGCGCTCCCTTCAGCAAACCTAATCTGCACAGCAGTTACCATTATTTCTACCTCAATGAGCTTCCCCTAATTGCTGTGTTATTGCTTGTGAAGAAAATATATTACTAAAGTCCACAAACACATGACTTGTTGCATATCTATTGGCAACTCTCTTTCCATCAGCTTTTAATCAGTTTCAACCACAGGATCTGCTGAAGGGTCTACCTTGTATACCTGTTCGTTACCATTTGATAATGTACCTTCCTCACAGTCAAGATGCACTCATAACTTATTCAAAGGCCTGAAGATTTCATTAAAACCAAACCTACTTAATTCTCCATGAATCCGCTCAAGACGATTTTGGTGGTTTTTTTTGTAATGAACAACAATTAGAAACTCCAAGGACTCAGAACCCACGTTTAGCTGTTAATGTTTTCTGCTCTGCTGTTGGTCGGCTGCCAGATGATGATCCGCCGAGCATTAAAATCTTATATTAATATTATCTTTACAAATGCGATATCGCTCGGCCAAAAATGAGGTTTCGGTTTCCACAAGCTTCATCCTGTGTTGGGTGGTTGCTAAAATGTTTTTTAATCACTTAGATTTTTGAGGTTGAAATACTGGACTCTGACACAGGGATTTTAAGTCTTGTGACCTTGACTTTCCTTTTCCTATAGGATTGTCTAGAGCAGATCAACCACATTTTCTTTGTTTGTTGGTCAATGTGAAACAAAAATAGCCTCATGTACTCTGAATTTATTTAAGGAGTGGAGTAAATTTGAAATTTATAATGAATTTTGTTTATCAATATGCCTTCCATAGTAGTTGAAAACTATGTGAACCAAGGGTCATACTTAAGTATCAATCAACATCATATACAAAAGATTAGGATATTCGCACAAGGGTTTGGAAACATGATCACCAAGATCACCAAGATCATGATCACCAAGATCTCTCAGTCTACCTTATTGCAATAAGTACAGTCATGAGCCACATGAAGGTACTTGGTCAATAATCAACCACTATTTTGATAAAGGAATCTCATCATATAAGAGTTCAGAGATGCTATACCAATCTTTGTTTATAAAATGAACTCAGAACATTCACTCAGCAATTAAATCAATTAACAATGTGCTTCTCAGAAGTTAACCACTTTTCATCAAGTGATAAATGACACTATGTACTATTTCAAGATTTCTGAGGTCACCCCAATGACCTACTCAAACTCAAATAAGTTCAAAATATTTGGAATAGGGTTGGGAGATGGCTCAGTGGTTAAGAGCACTGGCTGTTCTTCCAGAGGATCTGAGCTCAATTCCTAGCACCCACATTGGCGCTCACAACTGTCTGTAACTCCAGTTCCAGCAGATCGGATACCCTCATAGAGACATGCATGCAGGCAAAACACTAATGCACATAAAAGAAGAATATAAGAATAAATAAATCATTTAAAAGTATTTGTAATAATTTTAAAAATATATAACCTATATTTCCTTGGACCAAATATTCTCCCTGTTTTGTTTTGGGGTTTTTTTTTTTAAGATTATAGATGGTGTAGGAGAAGTTGAGGTTGTACTGACCTAACTAATAGTACCAGTTAGGTATACCTAAGTGGTCCAGTCACACATATCTCCTAATTCATCTAGTAGAGTGTACTCATCATTAGCTCAACCTTGTCCTAAACACTAAAACATGAACTGACACTATTACCTATGTGCCTCCAGATGAGTCTGGTTTGAGAGTGAGTGATACTCCTTTCTCCACCCCATGCCTGGCCAACCCTAAAGCCATAACACTGATTGGTTTCTTCTGCGATTTTGGGTTCTTTAAAATAACACTATATTATTGAAGGTAAGCATAATCCTAGGCCAGAAGACCACTATTCGGTAGATACTATTCAGCAGCCTGAAGTTGCGGTCTGATTTGCTGTTTGATCTCCAGCTTTTCCCAAATGTCATACAAGAAAATAAACATAAGATTTCTGCCACTGAACTTGCAGCTTCCCTTGGAGAGTGCTTGCCTAGTCTGGGTAAATCATTAGCACCTGATAAGCTGAGTGTAATAACGCATGGCTGTAAGCCCAACAACTGGGAAGTGGAGGCAACAAGATCAGGAGTTCAAGGTCATCCTTGGCTACATAAATTCTGTCTGAAAAAAGAGAAAAAAGAAAAAGAAATTTTTGTTATTAAAACAGTTACCATTTATTAAAGGTTTATATTATTTTGGACAGTACAATAAGATACCAAATTATTATAAAGGCCCTATGAAGATCAAATTTAATTCTGAATTTTTATTATAAAGGACCTGGATCTCAAAAAGTTAGAGTGATGTACTATATAAACCAACTGAAAGGCAAAAACCACATAATCATCTATTAGATGCAGAAAGGCCTTTGACAAAAATTCAATACCCCTTCATGATAAAAGTCTTGAAAAGATTAGGGATACCAGGGACAAAACTCAGCATAATAAAGCCAGTTTACAGAAAACCTATAGCCAACTTCTACTTAAATGGAAAGAAACTCAAAGCACACTAAAATCAGGTACAAGGCAAGACTGTCCACTCTCTCCATATCTATTCAATGTAGTACTTGCAGTCTTTACTAGAGCAATATGACAACTGAAGGAAATCAAGGGGATGCAAATTGAAAATGAAGAAGTCAAAGTATCTTTATTTGCAGATGATTGCAGATGATATGATATTACATATGTGATTCTAAAAATTCCACCAGGAAATCCTTACATCTGATAAAGACTTTCATTAAAGTAGCTGAATTTAAAAAAAAAAAAAAACAATAACTCACAAAAAGCAGCAGTCCTCCTATATAATAATGACTACGCCTTTCACAATAGCCTCAAATAATATAAAACATCTTGGAGCAACTCTAACCAAGCAAGTGAAATACTTACATGATTAAAAGAAAACTTTAAGACACTGAAGAGAGAAATTAAAGAAGTTATCAGAAAATGGAAAGATCTCCCATGCTCATGAATCAGTAAGATTAATATAAGGGGAAAAAGGCCATCTTACCAAAAGCAATCTACACACACAATGCAATTGCATCAAAATTCCAACGCAGTTCTTCACAGACTATAAATGAACAAATATTAACTTCATATGGAAAACCAAAAAGCACAGGCTAACAAAAACAATCCTGTAAAATAAAAGATCTTCCGGAGTTGTCACCATCCCTGATTTCTAGCTGTTGTACAGAGCATTAGAATAAAAAAGAAACACATGGTATTAGCACAAAAAATTAGACATGCAAACCAATGGAATCTAATTGATTTCAACACAGACATAAATCCACACACATATGGACACCTGATTTTTTTATTAAAAAAAAAAGGCAGGAAAAGAGAACATCTTCAACAAATGATGCCAGTCAAACTGAATGTATAGATGTAGAAGAATGTAGATAGATCCATACTTACCACCCTGAACAAAACTCAACCACAAGTAGATCAAAGACCTGAACATAAAACAGATACACTGAGGCTGATAAAAGAGAAAGTGAAGAATAACTTTGAACTCATTCACACAGGAGACAACTTCCTGAACAGAACACCATTAACAATGGAGCTAAGATCAACAATTAATAAATAAAACCTTTTAAAACTGAGAAGCTTCCTTTTCTTTTACATTACTTTTTATTTTACTTTTATTTAATTTTTTTTCTCTCTTTTTGCCCTACAGGTCCTTTGCATATTTATTGTGGTTTCCAGTTTAGTGGTTTTATGGAATTCCTACGTGTGTAAATGAGTGGGTTTCTTCATCTATATCTGCTTTTTGTGTCTTTTCTTAGACTTTTTTCCTTTTGTTTCTTTTTTTGTCCTAATCTGATGTGTTAGGTTTTGTTTTATCATATCAAATTATACTATATTATATTATATATTTGTTATTATTCCTTAAAACCCTGTTTGCTTTGTAATGAGAGACAGAAACAGGGAAGATCTGGATGAAACGGGAGGTGTAGAACTGTCAGGAGTAGAGGAGAAAACTACAATCAAAATATAGTTTGTTGAAAAATCCATTTTCAATAAAAGAAAAATAAAATGCAATTAAAAAACTAAGCATAGAAGTTTATAATTCCCTTTTACTAGCTTCTCACTTTTAGATTACTCAAATGCATGCACATAAGAAAAGATTCATTGAATCTAGCCTAAAAACAGTTGTTAAAATTTCATACTGCTTTCTCCCCTTCTTTCATAAGATTCTCTGCACTCTGCCCAAAGTTTGGCTATTAGTCTCAGCATCTGCTTCCATACCTCAATCAGTAGAGTCTTTTAGAGGCCATCTGTGGTAAGTTCCTGACTGTTCCCTGTCTTCTCATATCCACTTATGAGTGAGTATATACCATGTTGTCTTTCTGCTTCTGGGTTACCTCACTTAGAGATAGAAAGACCTGTAGGGTAGAGGATCCCCAAAAGGAGACCAACAGAGTCATAAAAACTAAGCCCTGGAGATCCTGAAGAGAATGATACCCCAACCAAGGACAATGCATGGATAGGATCTAAAACGCCAATGCAGATATAGACCATAGACTCAGTCTCCATGTTCAGTAAGGGGAGCAGGGACTTTCTCTGGCATGAACTCAGTGGCAGGCTCTCTAATCACCTGCCCCGGGGTGGGGGGGAGGGCAGCCTTGCCAGGCCACAGAGGAAGACAATGTAGCCAGTCCTAATGAGACCTGATAGTCTAGGGTCAAATAGAAGGGGAGGAGGACCTCCCCTATCAGTAGACTAGGAGAGGGGCATAGGGGAGAAGAGGGAGGAAGGGTGAGATTGAGAGGAGATGAGGGAGGGGGCCACAGCGAGGATACAAATTGAATAAATTCTAATAAATGATAATACAATAGAAAAAAATTAATTCTGCTAAATGAAGTTTCACCATTAGCACAGACTCATTCTTTCATTGTCCAAAATAAGAATGAAAATTTAAAGCCGGTCATGATCTGCAGAGCTGTTTTCAGAAATCATAAAGTACTTAATTCTGCAAAGGCTGGTAAAACAATTTCAGAAGCCACTTCATAATAGTCACACATTGCTTAGAAAAGAGATATAGATAACTCCATTCAACTTAATATTTCAATATTAGGATTCTCTAAAATAAAAATGTTAAAGTAAGAGGAATAACCCTGCCCCGATGTCCCAGACAGAGAATATTAAAGATATAGTTTGTACCAACCAAACAAGAGTAAAGTAATGGGTCTTTCCATACGTCCCCAGATCTCAAGTCTGGATCAACCGTGTGTCAAAAAGATGCCCTGAACTAATACACCTCAGTTTTCTTTATCTGTAGGGGAAATAAGATAATCATTGCTCCTACCTCCTAGATTTCTTAGGGCAATTAAATTCATTGTTATGTCTAAGGCTCACTAAGATAATACTTAGCAAGTGACAGCTTAATACGTAGAAATTATTCATGCCATGGGTAGACACTGACTGTCCATCTCGATCTAATTTTTAATAAAGCTGGTGTTTTATAAATCTAAGCTGGAATCTCCTCAAACTGTATCCAAGGCTGCCCTCTAACTCACTGTATGCACAGGCTAGCCTCAAATTCATATTAGGCCTCCTGCCTCAGCCTTCCAAGTGCTCTGATTATAGGTGCAGCCTGCCAACCTGGCTTATCCACTGTTACAACCAGTACTGGAGAGTTAGAAAAATTGACTAAAAGAATTGTCTTCTTGGGGGGCCATTTAATACAATAGATAAGTAAGCAAAATATATAGTATAAAACTGATCATATGTGTATAATGTGACCTGAGTACTAAGGCAAAAAAATTAAGACAGCGGGAATGTGAAGTACACTGGGGTGTGAGCTCGAGGACGAAGGAGCCTCCTGAGGAGGGAAGTTTTTGTGCTCCTATAGCAGAGATAACTAAGTAAGCCAAAAATGCATCCGGGGTGACTTGTAGAGAAGAAACAAGTACAGAGCCCCAAAGCAGAAAATGCCTGATGTGCTCTAGAAAGAATACAGTGACTGTTAGCTCTTAGTACTGTGTGTGTGTGCACACACACACGCATAACCAAGCATCTTCAAAAGAGACCAGTTCTATTGTTTCCTCTCACCTCTCAGTACCTATGGACAGTAGAAGGAACGTCTTTGGTTAAAATAAGTTACTAGCTCCGCAATCAGAATAACGCCCCTTGTTCCAGCAGTCCCACCACACACTTGGGGACCATTTGAGGATAGCTTCCTTTCGTGTTCCTGTAACAAGCGCTTCAGGTGTTGGTAAATACACGCTAATCTGATTGATGCCTTTTTGTTTGTACCCAGATGCAGGGTGTGAACTACTCCAGCCCTGCCTGCCTTGTGGACGCGGAAACGTGGACTCTACTTTGGAGAGAGAGGCAGTGTTTTATCCGAGCCAGAAAGCATGCTGGCATACATTTACATTGAGCGAAATACCAATTCCATCTAGCTCCAGTGTGAAATGCTTCTTTTATGTGCATGGGAGATCAACCATAAAAGGCATAATAACTTCCTTCCGAACTCAGCGCTTGTCCCATACTAGCTTCTCCCGGCAGGAATGGCTGGCAGCTCTCTGTGCAGTAAGTAGAAAGCCACACTCTGTCAAACCATCAAGCACTAATGAAATAAACAAAAAGTTTTCTTACCTGAGGCAGGTGCCAAAGCCTGCTACTCTAAGTGCCCCCACTGGACACAATTTAGACTGGCTTTCAAATGCTAAAAACAAACAGGTTCTCCTAAGCGCAATTAAAACCAAGCCACACATCCAATCTATTGATAGGACTGAGCTATTTTGTTTCCAAGGCTCTTAAGGGCTGTGCCTAAGAATATCACATAATTTGATAATTATTGTTTTATGCTAATATGTGACAAGGAATTCCAAAACCAGCCATGAGCCTCCTAGACTTTTTTAATAATGTTAAATTGATAGAATTTCTCCAAAGGGCAGAGTACTTACCATTCCATTATGGTGCAATATGGTTTAATTTAAATGATTAAATATACTATTTTAATAAGATGTATTTCCACATTAAAAATACTTTATATCCCCTTCAGACCCATAGCTCCCTTTCCCTACATGGGAATAAAAGCCTAATTCCCACCCATGAAAATTATTTTGCTATTTCTTTTGACTTAAGGGATGTATCAGAGAAGTTTAGTTCATTTAGCTTTTCAAGCCAATTTGAAAAGGCACCCTGCTCACAAATATCTGCAGTGTGCCATAAATCAATCTATGCCATGGGCAAGCTTTCATAATGGTGTTACTAAGAAGCATGCCAGGGTGGCAGCCATAATCCAAGATTGTCTCCAGCAAGCCATGAAGTGTAGGCATTCTACCAACAAATAGTCCTTTCAGGATGAGAGAAATAAGCATCAACATTTGCAGATTCAAGAATGTTCTTGGGGCTGGAGAGACAGCTCATCAATGAAGACTGCTCTTGCAGAGGACCCAGATTCCGCTCCCAGAATCCACATTAGGCAGCTCACAGCTGCATATAACTCTAGCTCCAGAGGATCTGATGCTCTCTTCTGATCTCTAGAGGCCCATGAATTCATGCTGTGTACATAAACTCATGCAGGCATACACACCTACATATAACTTAAGATATTTTAAAAGAATCTTCTAAAGAGATTGATCCAAAATACCCAAAACAGAAGAGCTAATTGTTTATATGCCAGGGCACATTAGTACCTGTAAGTAATAGAGACAAGGAAAAGCCAGCAATTTCTGGCCAGAGAAGAACACTGAAAATGTAGGGCAGCGTGGAAGAATACTACCAATCAAAATACTGAAAACCATCAGACTTCTGAGGCTGCTGAAGAATACATGAAAGGTTGCTCATGAAAGACAGAGATGCTAATGTAAGATTTTACCTAGTCTTTATCACCCCAAGCCGAACAAATTCAGTGTGCATGAGCACCAAGGCCCATAAGGTTTTACATAGGCTTCTCACATATCTCCATTTCTTTCTGTCTCATCCTGTATAGGAAGCTATTGCTACAGATCCATCTCACAAATGCAGAGAGGACAAGATATTTGCTCCCAAGCCCATGATTGACCATTATACAGAATGTTTATCATTATTGTTCTCAGCAGCCACTCCAAGCAACCACGAATAATTTCTCATTATTGACTGAGGAGATGGAAAGAATTTGTTGGGGCTGGAGAGATGGTTCAGGGCTTGATAGTACTTTACAGCTCCTGTATAATGTTCACTTTTAGTTCCCAGTACCCACAAAGTGGTTCCAGGGGAGCCAATGGCCTCTTATGACTGCAGGCACCAGGCACTCATGAGGCAAAACACTCATACACATAAAATAAAAATATATAAATAATCTCTAAAGAGAAAAAAAAAGGATTCATTAATTATTTCAACCCTGACCACTATGGTATCCTGACACCAATTACCCAGGCTATCTGGTAATAAAGACTAACAATTTCATTGTGTTTTGAGAATGGACTTAATTTGGTTAACAAATTTCCTGCAAAACACGTAATTGCTTCTAGTTTTTCTATTACCACGATCAACTTTATCATGAACATATTTCTAAAACACACAAGATCAGTAACGTAAAATCAGCTGAGCCTGTCCTGTTCACATAATCATAGCCTGGCGTACAGTAGATACTTAGTGGGGATTTGATGATTTAGTAACCAAGAGAGAGGAAGGACTTAAAAAAAAAACAAAAACAAAAACACTCTGATCTAAGCATTCACGAAAAGTAGAGAGGTTCAGAGGAGAAAATAATTTGGTCATGAAAAAATTTGAAGATTATAGTTATAGAGAAGAGCTAATAATATATAAAGTACATGTTCAAGGATAATTAGAAATGCAGTAAAATAGGACAGTGTAGAGGTGAACACCCTGGAGAAAGAAAGAATAACAGGAAGTAATAGAAAATGTGAAAGAAGATTAGGTTTTTTTTTAAAAAAAAAAGTGAGCTAGTGCAGTGAAGGTTTGCGGTGGTGATGTAAATCTAGAAGAGAAATCGGTTACGGGTAAGTTTTGAAAGACCTTGTAGGCTTGCCAAGAAACTTGGACTTCATTTATAAGAAAGAGCACTGGGCAGAGGACACATAGATGTTGTTACTGTCCTAACATGTCTCCTTAGGATTAAGGAGAAAAGTGTGTGAAGACATTTATTTGGAATGTTTATAATAAAATTTACAGCAATGTTAAATTTTCTAAATAATGTAAATGACCAAAGGTGGGCACAGAGCTAAGTGAATTATAGGCCATGCATAAAATGCAGCCACTAAGATAATGAAGATTTTTATTTATTGATAGAGAAAAAATCCACAATATATTAAGTGGGGAAAGAAGGTTAGAAAACACAAAGACCACGACTTCTGTTCTGTGCCATTTCGTTTTAGGCGGTGTGCACATAAAAATGCTTGGAAAAAAATGTACCAAAATGTTAGTGATGCTTATTTCTAAGTGTGATTTTCAGAAAAAGATTACTAATCCAAGATTTCATATATATATATGGTATATATATGCACATACATTATATAACCTACTTTTAGCAATGCATGTGTTTTGCTTTATTAAATAAAAGTAGTAATATGTTTTTTAATTTTTTTATTAATTACAGTTTATTCACTTTGTATCCCAGCCGTAGCCCCCTCCCTCATTCCCTCCCAATCCACCTTCCCTCCCTCATTTCCTCCCATGCCCCTCCCCAAGTCCACTGATAAAGGAGGTTCTCCTCCCCTTCCATCTGACCCTAGCTTATCAGGTCTAATCAGGACTGTCTGCAATGTCTTCCTCTGTGGCCTGGCAAGGCTACTTCCCCGTCAGAGGGAGGTGATCAAAGAGCCAGCTACTGAGTTCATGTCAGAGACAGCCCTGTTCCCATTACTAGGGAACCCACTTAGAGACTGAGTTTCCATGGGCTACATCTGAGCAGGGGTTATAGGTTATCTCCATGCATGGTCCTTGGTTTCAGTCTCAGAAAAGAACCCTGGGCCCAGATTTTTTGGCTCTGTTGCTCTCCTTGTGGAGCACCTGTCCCCACCAGGTCTTACTGTCTCCCTCTTCTTTCATAAGATTCCCTGCACTCTGCCTGAAGTTTGGATATGAGTCTGAGCATCTGCTTTGATACATTGCTGGATAGTCTCTCAGAGGCCCTCTGTGGTAGGCTCCTGTCCTGTTCCCTGTTTTCTCCCTCTTCCGACATCCATCCCATTTGCCTTTTTGAATGAGGATTTATCATCTTACCCAGGGTCCTCCTTCTTGCTTTAAAACAATTTTATTGATAGGTTTACTTGCCAAGTGAAAAAATAAAATAAATAAGAACTCAAAAATAATCATACTGGCGAAATATATTAAACTGTTGTCAGTGATCCTAAGCATGACTAATGTGAAGATGCTTCCATTTAATTCTGAGAAGTAATGGGCTTACCTCCTTGAGGCATCCTGTGGCCCTGGGTAGAGTGGCTTGTAAAGCCTGGGCTTAGAACTCAAGCATTTGACTCTAGGGAACCAGATAATGCTCTGACCTTGAATGAGCCAATTAGCTGGCCTCTTGTCCCTGACAGCCTCAGTTACCTCGTCTTTACTAAGAAGATAATAATAAAATCTTCCCCACTCGTATGGCAATTTCAATATGTAAACGAGATCACGTGTATTTATAATGTAACTTGTTAAAATTCTAAATAAGTGCTATTTTATGTAGAAGAGGATCTGAGGAGGGAAACCAATTTACCTTCTTTATCATATTTGACTTGATAGGAGCCTTGAAAATTGAGTGGTGGACAAAATCAGAAGAGTGCTTGTTAAATGCATTCAAAAAATCATCTCATCACTTCAGAGCATACACAGCATTTATTTTATGGATGGAGAGCTGATGTTCAGAGAAGTGCAATGACTTATTCAGAGTCAAGTGCCAGGAACTGGTGATGTTATTTATCTGTACTCAACTGTATTACAACTTCATCTTCACTAACTGCAACTCAATCACCCTGTCTCCAGGTGGCAATACAGTCTGAGGTACTGGACACTAGAGTCCAATGCATCTTTTTAGAGAGACATAACTCAACTGTCCTAGAGAACTTTGTCAACTTGACATTGCCTAGATTCATCTGAGATGGGAGTCTCCATTGAGAAATTGTCTGTATAGATTGGCCTGTGGGAACATCAGTGTGGATCGTGTTGATTATCAATTGATTATCCCACTGTGGGTGGCACCATTCCCTAGGCAGTTGTTCAGAGCTTTATAAGAACAGTAGCTAAGCACAAGCCTGAGTGAACCAGCAAGCACTATTCCATCATAGTTTCTATTTTAAGCTCTTGCTTGAGTTCCTGCCTGATTTACCTTAACAGTAGCCTGTGACCTATATGCTGAAATAAGCACTTTCCTCCTCTAAGTTGTTTGTGGTCATGGTATTTCCCATGGAAATAGAAAGTAAATGGAACACTAATTTACAAAATAATAATAATAATAATAATAATAATAATATTCTTAAAGATTTGGGTTTCTGAAAATAAGCCTATTGGGTCACATGTTAGAACATTTGGGGTGGTTTTTCCAGTAGAATGCTTAGGAAAACCATCCATGAATATCCAAAAGTCTGTTGGTAGCTAATATTTAATAAGATTAAGTACATAAAATTGTATAGGTGAAGGTTAAGAAGAAATTAAAACTTTTAAGTAGCACCAATGGCAGCTTCTAGCTGTATGTATTTTATGCAAAAAGCACCTCAAAATTTAAAAAACAAAAAAAAAACAGCAAATGTTCCAGACCTCAATTTTCATTCAATGCCTCAGCTTAGTTATCAGAGGAAATAGGAATCTATCTCGGGTCATCTCTCCATGTAGAAATCATCGTAACTGTTACTTTCCAGAGAACTGAAGTCTGGAGGAGAGAAGTGCCCTCGTTTTGTCCTCAGAGTGTGCTGACCTCGCTGGGGCCTGAAGGCTCCCAAGCAAGTGGAAGGCAAGTGGTGGGGGTGGAAGGCTTGTCAGCACTGAGCAATGTGCATTGTGTTATTGTGTCTGACCCTGAGTTCTGCATGGTCACCCAACTCTGCCTCAAGGACCCAAGGGATAATTCATCATAACTGAAAACGCTCTTGGTAAAGGTGGGGGAGGATGTGGTCATGGCAGGGGCTGGGATTTATGGCATTATAATAAGTTAATTAACTGCCTGCTCATTGCATTTTTTAAGAATGAAGATAGCATTTAATGCATATGCTTATTAGGGACATCTCTTTAGACCTATGGAGTGCGTGTTAGGGAAGGTGTCTTAAGATGAATTGAAACAGAGGGTTTTATGAGGTCTAGGCCTGTACATTAATCATATGAACTAGAATGTTATAGGCTAATGGCACCATAAAGATCTGATTGGGTTACATTCGTGCACATGTGCCAAAACCGTCACTTTGGAAATACCTGTGGAATATAAATGGGATAAATTAGCTCACTGCAAGATAGCTAATATACCTGGGTATTTGGAAGGATTCTGAAGCTTTCCAGTAATCTATTTCTAACAAGCAAGGACAGAACCAGTGCATTGTTTTGAATTGTTTTACTGCAACTGTAAGAAACCACTGAAAAAAAAAACTCACTCAAAAATAATTTAATAAAAACAATGGCACACACATAAAAAAAAGTTAAAATGCTTACAGGGTATGTACAAATTAAAATGTAGTCAAAGAGAAAGGTCAAATTTTCATATAAATTTCAAGTGAGAAAGGGAAAACAGCCAAAATATCTATGTGGACTAACTAGTGTCAAAACCTCAATGGACAGAAGGCTTTATGTGAACTAAAATGGAGGGAAATCAGCACAAGAGGCTGAAAGCAGAACTGACTAGAAGACATAGCCCAAAGCTAAATCTGTGCCCCTAGCAAAGGAACTAAGTGATAGCATGGGCTTATCAGCTATAGGTTGTTCTAAACTGAAGAGGAGAACACACCCTGTGTTACAGGATCTACTGCAGAAAAGAGGCAGAAGGGTTCAAAGAAACTCAAGCAGTAATTAGCATCAGAGAGTGTTTATATGTCTAACCGAAGCAATAAAAAACACATAGCAGAAATGTCACTTGGTAAAAGACTTTAAGCAAAAACAATTGGTGCTTATCTCCAAGAAGGCCATAGCATTAGGCTAGTTTAAGCCCCCAAAGGACTTTCTAAAGCAAAACTAGAAGAGAAAAAAAAATTGAAAAGAAAAAAAATGAAAGATAGTTATAATTTAGAATATTTTCTTTTTATTTTTTATTTTTATTGATTTATTATTTATTACAATTTATTCATTTTGTATCCTGGATGTAACCCCCTCTCTCATCTCCTCCCAGTCCTGCTCTCCCTCCTTCTTCTCCCCTTAAGTCCCTCTCCTAGTCCACTGATGGGGCATCCTCCTCCCCTACCATCTGACCTGATCTGAGCCTATTAGGTCTCATCAGAACTGGCTGCATCATCTTCCTCTGTGGCCTGGCAAGGCTGTTCCCTTCAGGGGGATGTGATTAAAAAGCCTGCCACTGAGTTCATGGCAGAGACAGCCCCTGCTCCCCTTACTAGGCAACCCACATGGAGACTGTGCTGCCTAAGGTCTACATTTGAGCAGGGGATCTAGGTCCTCTCCATGCATGGTCCTTGATTGGTGCATAAGTCTCTGGGCCCACATTATTTTGGCTCTGTTGGTCTCCTTGTGGAGCTCCTGTAACTTCCAAGTCTTTCTATCCCCTGCTTCTTCCATAAGATTCCAGGCACGCTGCCCAAAGTTTGACTATGAGTCTCAGCATCTGCTTTGATACCATGCTGGCTGGATTCTTTCAGAAGCCTTCTGTGGTAGGCTCCTGTCCTATTTCCTGCCTTCTCCTGCTTCCGATTTCTGTCCTGTTTGGCCTTCTTGATGATTAAGCATCTTCCCTAGGGTCCTCCTTATTATTTAGCTTCTTTAGGACTATAGATTTTAGTATGTTTGTTCTATATTATATGGCTAATATCCACATATAAGTGAGTATATATGCATGTGTGTCTTTCTGCTTCTGGGGGTTACCTCACCCAGGATGATCTTTTCTAGATCTTACCATTTGCCTGCAAACTTCATGATTTCCTTGTTTTTACTTGCTGAGTTGTAAGTTGCTTCCAGATTCTGGTTATTACTAATAAAGCTGCTATGAACATAGCTGAGCAAATATTGTGGTTGTGAATCTAGCCTTCCAGGCTGAGCCTTTTTTTTTTTTTTTTTTTTTAGAAATGGAAGGAGGGAGGAAGGAAGCAAGAAGAAGAGAAAGTCAAAGTTACAGCCAGAATACATAAGTGAAAAAATGGAAATCCTATTGAAAACCATTACTCAGACAAAACAAGAGAAGACTTAGGAAGATGCTAGCAGGAAACATGTCAGTTCAAAGGTTAACGTGTCTGTTTCACAGAGGTTTCACACACATGGCTGCTAGGATAAACAAGAGCCCAGAGGCCACACCCGAGATCAATCCCAGTGCCATGTGACTATGAGACAAGCAGAAGCTGACAGGACCAAGGAGGCCAGGCAGCTAAATGTGTGACTGGTGGGACATGTCAGCCACACCAGGCCCATGAGCTTCCTTGCAGAATGTTGTCATGCTTTTAATGTGAGGCCAGTATTCTCATTTCTGGCTCTTTTTAGAAGAAAGCACATCTTTAGACTCTAAAAATACTGACCAAATTGTTCAACCAAATGCTGACACGGCAGTGCATGGTAGTGACTTTGAGGTCCAGAACCCTGATTTACAGTTGTTAATTGACATGAGCAGAAAGTTAAAGGGGAAGACAACAAGAATAGACTTAAAAGGGGTGAGTCGACTTCTCTTTTTGTTTGCTTTTTATGTCCGTGAGGGAATCTTTAGGACATAAAAAGTGACACAAAGAAAGCACTAAAGGCAGTCTCTGGTCACTGATTCTTTTAAGTCCATCTGGCTCAGCATCTTTCCATGCCACGAGCGATCATGTGGTACACCCTCCTCACCACTCCCACATCCCTCCACAAGCACCCTATTATACAGATGACTCAAACACACACATGCTTTTGGGCCCATGCTTGTTTCTTTCTTATTGAGAAGAAAATCTTAACTGTTTGAAGTTTGGTTCAAATGTTACTCGACTGCAAAACCATAGGTAGGATTAACTACAAAAGTAAGCTTATCTGTTGGGTTCCTGCTCTGTATCAGATCCTCAGTGTCAAGGAGGATCATTCGGTCTTCATGGTCTTATGCTCTCCTTCTGCGCAGCACTTGGTTCCTGTGTCATGGTCCTTCCTTTGTTCATATTTCCATTTAACTCTCCACGAGACCCTGAACTACTGTAGAAAATGCACATATCATCCCATAAAGCCAGGCATACCTTACATTCCACACAAGTTTAGTCTTTCTAAGTACTTGTACATACAGTAGCCATCTGGTATATGCTTGCTAGTACGGGAAAAGTGTCAGTTTGTTATAAAATGCCACCATAACTAAAAAACTACTGTTTCTGTGAAACAAAAACTCAAAGTGAGGTAAAATCTGTAAAGGTAATTTACAAGGAAAAACAACTCATCCCGATGTCTTGGCGCTCAGAGCAGGCTGCAACATTAGGCTTTCCCTAAAGGCGTGGTAAAAACACTGAAACATTAATCAGCCCGCATATCTGCTAATCACTTTGCCAGCTACTCTGAGCAACAGATAAAGGAGTCAGTCTTCTTAAATTAACCCTGCAAAGACATATTAGCATAGAAACCCAAAACAAACCCATGTTGGCATCTGGGCCTCAGAGGGCAAGTACACCCTAAACATAAGCAAATTCACCATGTTGTTCTCAGAAAGCAACTGCAAAGATCATTTCTTCTTGTATCAAAGCCATAACAAGGCTCTACCATGGGAATTGCCCTGGTTACAATGTCTAATGGCTACAGTTTGGGCTGAGAAAAAGAAAATGTTAATTGTCAAGATAAGGAGCAAGAATGTGGTGGGATCCAAGATGGCTGTGCCAATTGTACACTGTGTCTGATCAACAGGGTAACAGTGACTGCACAGCGACCCAGAGACTGAACTGTGGGCCCCAAAACACCAGAGACTGGGTCTCCATGCTGAGAGGAAACACCATGGTGAGAGAAGCAATCAGTTCCAATCTCAGGTCACTCAGCTAACCCCTGGAAAACTTCTTGGGTCCCTGCAGGCTCAGGGTCTCCAGCATCTAGCCACATGCCTGCCTGATATGCTCACCAGCAAGGGGATACCTTCTGGGTACCCAGGCATGCAGCTAAAACCTCTGGCCTCCTGTTGCCTAAGAGCCACAGGGACAGCCCCAGATGCTGCTCCTAAGCTCAACCCATCTCCCTCAGGACACTACAAAACCTCTGGATTTGCTGATTCTCCAAGAAGGCTACAACCAGCACACACAGAGGCTGAGCACAGTGTCTGCGCAGCTGCAGTTCATTAACCTCAGAGCAAGAAAGCCAGTGGCAGAGCAGCTGTCTCCAGGACTTCCCCTGGTTGAGAGGAGAGCACCTGAGCTCCTGCAGAGTCCAGTTAGTCTATAAGAGCATACATCTGAGGAAAACTACAAAAATTCCTGAGAACCACACACCTAAGATCATACCCACCAATCTGAGTAGGGGTTCCCGAGGGGAACACCCAGCTTCCCACTCTTTCCACACTGCCCTCACCCCCAGGTCTCCAGCTGGTACCAGGAACTACCAGCCAATGCCAGAGCCAACCAGATGGCTAAAGGCAAGCATAAAAATACAATCAACAAAAGACAAAGCAATATGGCATCTTCAGAACCCAATTATACAAAGGCAAACAACCCTACTACCCTAACACAACTGAAACAGAAGAAAATGACTTAAATCTATGCTTACAAAGATGATAAAGGAGAGAACAAATAAAATACATAAAGATGAAATCAAACAGATTGAGGCCAGGTCTGTGGAGAAGAAATTAATAAGTCACTCAAAGAAATACAAGAAAATCAATAAAATGGTTGAAGGAAATCAATAAAATGGTTCAAGATCTGAAGATGAAATCATAAACAATAAAGAAAGCACAAACTGAGGCAATCCTGAAAAGAGAGAACTTAGAGAAAAAAAACAGAAACTACAGAGGTAAGCATCTCCAACAGAATACAAGAAGTGGATGAAAGAATCTCAGGTGTATAAAATACAATAAAAGAAATTGATGCATCCGTCAAAGAAAATGTTAAATTTTTAAAATTCCTGACACAAAACATCCAAGAAATCAAGGACATCATGAAAAGACAAAACCTAAGAATAGAAGAAATGGAGGAAAAAAGAAGATTCCCATCTCCAAGGCTCAGAAAATATTTTCAACAAAATTATAGAAGAAAATTTTTCCAATTTAAAGAAAGAGATGCCTATAAGTATACAAGATGCCTACAAAATACCTAATAGATCAGAGCAGAAAAGAAAATGGTCCTGCCACATAATAATCAAAACACTAATGTACAGAACAAAGGAAAAACTATTAAAAGCTGCAAGGAAAAAAAGCCAAGTAACATATAATGGCAAATCTATCAGAATCACCCCCTGATTTCTCAATAAAGACTATAAAAGATGGAAGGGCCTGGTCAAATGTCATGCAGACCGTAAGAGAACACAGATGTTAGCCCAACTCCTATATCCAGCAAAACTCACAATCCTGATAGGTGAAGAAAACAAGATTTTCCACAACAAAAATGACTCCAAACAGTACCTATCCACAAATCCAGCCCTAAAGATGATACTAGCAGGAAAACTCCAACCCAAGAAGGCTAACTACACTCAGAAAACACAGAAAATAAATAACTTCACTACAACAAAACCAAAAGTAGACAAATACACTATCACAACGAACATCAAAATAAAAAGAAGCAACAGTCACTGGTCATTAATTTCTCTCAACAACAATGGACTCAACTCTTCAATAAAAAGACACAGACTGACAGAATGGATGCATAATCAGGACCCACATTCTGCTGCATACAAGAAACACACCTCAGCCACAGAGATAGACATTATCCAAGAGTAAAAGGCTAGAAGAAGGTTTTCCAAGCAAACAGACACAAGAAGCAAGCTGGACTAGTCATTCTAATACTTATAAAATAGACTTTCAACCAAAATTAATCTAAAGATATGGTGAAGGACATTTCAGACTCATCAAAGCAAAATTCCACCAAGATGACACCTCATTTCTGAACATATAAGTCCCAAATACAAGGGCACCCACATTTTTAAAAGAAATATTAATGAAGCTTAAACCACACATCAATTCCCACATATTAATAAGGAGACTTCAACACCCCACTCTATCAAAGGACAGATTAACAAAACAGAAGCTAAACCGAGAAATAATGACAGTAACAGATGTCACAAAACAAATGGACCTAACAGACATCTACAGAACTTTTCACTCAAACACAAAAGGATGTACCTTCTTCTTAGCACCTCACAGAACCTTCTCTAAAATTGACGATATAGTAAGTCACAAATCAAGCCTCAACAGATACAAAAAGATTGAAATAATACCTTATATCCTATCAGACCATGATAGACTAAATCTGGACATCAAACAACAACAGAAATAACAAAAAGCCTACGCACAGAGATATAGAATAATCCCCTACTCAATGACAACTGGGTCAGGGAAGAAATTTAAATCAATCCCACTGAATTCAGGGACAAGACAAGGCTACCGACTCTCTTCATATTTATTCAGTGTAGTACTAGAAGTCATAGCCAGAGCAATAAGACAACTAAAGGAGATCAAGAGAATACAAATTGGAAAGGAAAAAGTCAAAGTATCACTATTTGTAGCTGATATGATAACATACATAGTGACCCCCAAAATTCTATCAGGGAACTACTACAGCTGATAAACACCTTAAGCAAAGTGTCTGGATACAAAATTAACTCAAAAGAAAAAATCAGTAGCCTTCCTGTATATAAAAGACAGACGGAGAAAGAAATTAGGGAAACAACACTCTTCACAATAGCCACAAAGAACATAAAGTGTCTTGGTGTAACCCTAACCAAATAAGTGAAATACTTGTATTAAAAAAAAAAAAAACCTTCAATACTCTGAAGAAATGAATTGAAGGGAATATCAGAAGATGGAAAGATAACCCATGTTCATGGATAGGCAGGATCAAAATAGTAAAAATGGGCATCTTACCAAAAGAAATCTGATTCACTGAAATCCCCATCAAAATACCAACACAATTCTTAACAAACCTTGAAAGAACAATTCTCAACTTCATATGGAAAACAAAAACCCAAAATAGTTAAAATAATCCTGTATGATAAAGGATCTTTAAGAGGTATCTCCATCCCTGATCTCAAGCTGTACCATAGAGCAACAATAATAAAAACTGCATGATACTGCATAGAAACAGACAGGTGGATCAATCAAATTGAAATGAAGACCCAGAAATATACCCACAAACCTACAAACTACTTGATTTTTGATAAAAGAGCCAAAAACCATACAACGGAAAAAAATATAGCATCTTCAACAAATGAGGCTGGTCTAATTGTATGTCTCTATGTAGAAAAATGTAAATAGATCTGTATTTATCACCCTGCACTAAAGTCCAAGTGGACCAAAGACCTAAACATAAAACCAGACACCCTAAACCTACTAGAAGAAAAGGTGGAAAAGAGCCTTGACCTCACTGGCACAGGAGAAAACTTCCTGAACAGAACACCAACAGCTCATATTAATAAATGGAACTGAAAAGCATCTGTAAAGCAATGAACTTTGTCAACAGAACGAAAGCAGCCTGGGAAAAGATCTTTACCAACCCTACATTCAACAGATATTCAACAAGCCCTACATTCGACAAATATATGTAAACATATGTAAAGAACTCAAGAAAATAAACTCCAACAAACCAAATATCCAATTTAAAAATGGGGTACAGAACAGAGGAACATCGAATGATGGAGAAATATTTAAAGAAATGCTCAACATCCTTAGTCATCAGGAAAATGCAAATCAAAATGACTCTGGGATTCCATCTTACACCCATCAGAATGGCTAAGATGAAAAGCTCAAGTGACAACACATACTGGAGAGGAAATGGAGAAAGGGAAACCGCCTCCATTGCTGGTGGGAATGTAAACTTTGACAACCACTTTGGAAATAAATCTGGCGCCTTCTCAAACAATTAGGAATAGTGCTACCTCAAGATCCAGCTATACCACTCCTAGGCATATATCCAAAAGACGCTCAAGTACACAACAAGGACATTTGCTCAGCCATGTTCATAGTAGCTTTATTTGTAATAGCCAGAATCTGGACACAATCCACATGTCCCTCAACTGAGGAATGGATACAGAAATTGTGATACATTTACACAATGAAATACTACTCAGAAAGTAAAAACAAGGAAATCATGAAACTTGCAGGCAAATGGATGTAACTAGAAAAGACCATCCTGAGTGAGGTAACTGAGAACCAAAAAGACCTGCATGTATGTACTCGCTTATATACTCTTAGCCCTATAATGCAGGATAACCATATTATAATCCACAAACCTAAAGAAGATAAATAACAAGGACCCTAGGAAGGATGCTTACTTGTCATTCAGAAGGACAAATAGAATAGACACCTAGAGTGGTTGAAGAGAGGAGACAGAATGGGAGCCTACCATAGATGTCCTCTGAAAGACTACCCAGCAGGGGTTTGAAGCAGATGCTAAGAATCACAGCCAAACTTTAGGCAGAGTGCAAGTAGTCATAGGAAAGAGTGGGAAATAAAATGACCTGGAGGTAGACAGAAACTCCTTAAGAACACCAACAGAGCCAACAAATCTGGCCCAGGGGCCTGCAGACACTGATGCATCAACCAAGGACCATGCATGTAGAATACCTAGACCCCCTGCTCAAATGTAGCAGATGGACAGCTGAGTCTCCATATGGATTTCCTAGTAAGGGGAGCAGGGCTGTCTCTGACATGGACTCTGTTGCCTGCTCTTTGATCACTGCCCCTGGATGCCAAGCCACAGAGAAAAAGGATGCAAGCAGTCCTTAATGAGACTTGATAGCCTGGAGTCAGATTGTAGGGGAGGAAGGCTCTCCCTTTCTGAGAAATAGGGGAAGAGAAGAGGCAGAGAAGAAGGGAGTGTGGAACCGGGAGGAGACAAGGGAGGGGGCTACAATCTGGATGTAAAGTGAATAAATTATAAAAAAAAATTTACTACTCAATTATTTTTTATTATTGATTACAGTTTATTCACATTATATCCTCCCTGTACCTCCCTCCCTCCTCCCCTCCCAAGCCCATCCTCCCTCTTCCTCACCCATGCCCTCTCCCAGTCCACTGAAAAGGGAGGTCCTCCTCCCCTCCCCTCTGATCCAAGTCTATCAGGTCTCATCAGGAGTAACTGCATTGTCTTCTTCTGTGGCCTGGTAAGGTTGTTCCCCCCTCAGGGGGAGGTGATCAAAGAGCAGGCCAATCAGTTCATGTCAGAGATAGTCCCTGACCCCATGACTACAAAGGACACTTGTATACTGAACTACCATAGGGTACTTCTATGCAGGGGTTCCAGGCCATCTCCATGAGTGGTCCTTGGCTGGAGAATCAGTTTTAGAAAAGACTCCTGTGCCCAGACTTTTTGGATCTGTTGCTCTCCTTGTGGAGCTCCTGTCCTCTCCAGGTCTTACTATCTCCCACTTCTTTCATCAGATTCCCTGTAAAATAAATTTAAATTAAAAAGAAAGAGTATTTTGAAGAGACTAAAGTGTTTTCAGATATCCTCACCCACTGTGATCCTTAATATAAAATGTAGAGAATAAAAGGGATGGAGAAGACAAAATGAGTAAATAGGAAGAAAGCCAGGAAGTGGTTCCTCTCTCACACTAGTGTTATCTGCTCTAGACATTGCCCTGGTATGATGAACTGAAAATGAGAAGCCGTGGTATGTTCAGCATGGATCATCAAGACCTGCAGGATACCTAAGTCATATATTCTTAAGTATTTATTGAGGGTGATGAGTTACTCTTAGACATTATCTAACAGAGACATTGGTTCATTATGAGAAGGAATAGTTCATAAAAGACATTATTCAATTATTCTATCATTTCTTTTTCTTAATTAACTTCTACATATGTGTATTTGTGGGTGAGTGAAGAGTATGACACATGGATGAGTGCCCACACAGATCAGATCCCCTGGAACTGAACTCGAGTCTTCTGGAAAGGCAGGAAGTGCTCCTAACTTCTGAGCCACCTCCCCAGGCCTCAGTCACTCATTTCTAAAATACTTCTAAGAATTTCTATTGTAGGAAAGTAAGGTGCCATCTCCAGGCTTAGGGACACCAGTCAGATATTTCTTGGGTCCTAGGGAAGCTGGTAGTGTGAGGATGATGCAGGACAGAGGTGGAATGCCTGTTTCAGAGGGTCAGTTTGATGTACTGTGTTCGACTTCATGGCGTTTACAAGGCATCATCTGTATTTTTTTTTTTTTTGCTTCTGTGCCATAATGAAGAGTTTGATTTTAAAGAATATGTGGGTGTCACCTTTTTCTTTTCTACTGTGTCAAAAAAAATCCATAAAAGTTAAGTGCCTTGTCCAAAATTATATACAATTTAGAAGCAAATCTGAGAGAAGAATGTAAGATTCCAGCCCAGCTTTTCTTTCCTAGTAACATCACACTAGGAATCCTTTAGAGGAATGAGGTATTAGCTACATACATTTGCACAGAAAATACAAATTGCTTCCTTTATTAGAATGTCTAACTCTGTCATTTTCTTGCCTTTCAGTCGACTTTCAGCAGTCCTACTCCAGAATCAGTCTAGCGACCTACCACAACAAAATGCACAACTCTTTATACATATTTTATCATTTCTTTTAAGTCACACTTTACAGGGTTTCTAAGTTTTTCTCTGGTGTCTCTGGTATCCTGATTTTAGTTAATAGCAGTGAAACAACAAGAGCAAAAAAAGTAAAATAACAGTCCTTGATCTAGACCTGTTTAGTGAGCCAGGGAGAAAAAAAAAAAAAAAGCACGCTGAGGCTGGAGGCACATGAAAACATGTCAATCAGATGTAATTGCTCTCTGAGAGGAACTCTCTTCCTGCAAGTGAAAAACAAGAGCATCCCCAATACAGGGCTTTGTAGTGACGACTAATCTACTAATGACCAGCTCGGTGGTTGTCCTCACACTGGCTCAAAATGAACATTTGATTCAACGTGACAGAAAAGGACACCCTGGCCAAGTCACAAATGTTCAACAATGACATAAAGGACATGTATATAATGTCATCTCTAAACATAGGAAGTAATGGGATTTTTGCATTATAGCATCATTGATTTCTGAGAATTGTAATGGCATTAAGTGTTTCATAGTTACTGAAATGGTGCAGATATATATCAGAACTCTGCCACATTTAAAAAAAATACTTTAGTTTTACAATAATTCTTTTTAAAAATTCAATAGCCCTGATTTGGCCTGAAGACATGAAAACCACACCCATGGGAGCAATATCTAAAGGCTATATTTGGCTGAATGTATTTAAAGACAGCTTTAAAATATTTTCAGTATCATTTTCCATTAGAGTCTACTTAAATGAAAACAATAATCTCTGAAACAAAAGGCAAAGAACAACTTCTCTCTCAAGGAAGGAAGGAAGAGAGGGAGGAAGAAAGGGAAGGAGAGAGAGGAAGAAAGGGAGTAAAGGATTGAGGTAAAGGAGAGGGGGAAGGAAGAAGGGAGGGAGGACAGGAGGAGGATAGGCTACTCACAGAATCTATTATAACTGCCTATACTCATTACCCCAAGCTTTAATTTTGTATTTTTTAATAATATCATATTTCAGAAATGATCACAAGATAGAAGGCGTAGACATTCACTCAAGTGAGGAAACAAAATAAAAGCAACAATAAAGTCTATAATAAGCCCTAGCCAAAGGTCCATTGTCATGTGAACGATTAAAGGTTAATTCCACCTTTTGAGATGCAAACATCCTCTAAAATACAGTATCAAAGACAATTTATAAATGACTTGTATCAAAAATTCATTTTAAGTTTAAATATAGCTAAATTTCAGATTCCATAAGGCCAGGTAAACAAAAAAGCTTATAAATATAACAGGATTGGGCAGAGTTACCAGCGAACTTTCTGTCCTCCTCTCGTTATATCGCCTCAGTTTATAGGAGAAAACTAAACAGTAGACTAAACACAGTTGACCATCTGCTCGTTCTGTAGGAGTTCTACCTGGTGCAACTAGGGCTGACCTCATTACTTATATATTGGGTCCAGAGCCAGTGACACTAAGGGATGCATTCAAGCTCTGCACACTTTCTGCTCTTCCTCTCCCCAGACAACAGGAGAGTCCTTCAGGACTTGCCCTTCAGGTTACAAGCACAAACTCGGGGAAGTGGTGGATCCAACTGTGTCCACATGGGCCCTTCTAGGGGCATGATTCACTGCTCAGACATTCTTCAATATAGGAATCAACTATGAGGATTGCCATTAACAAATGACTTTCAATGTTAGCACGTTTGGGGACTCTTTACTTTATAGAGAGCTATCCCTAATCTCTAACTTTGTAGGACAGCTTACACCCATGGAACCAGGAACAGAAAATTCTGACAATATTGTCTCAACTCAGGAAAATTTTAAAGGACCATTCCGGGCCGAGAACTCTCTGTGCATTTAGTCAGGCTGTTACCAAGCACATACCATAGTGTAACTTCTTCTCTCTTCTCTTACTTTTCTGCCCCTCCAGCTTTACCTTGTGGATTCCGTGGGGACCCATTAATAACTGCTCTGCACGCGGTGCGGGCCTACAGGCTACTTCCCGGAGAACTCAGCTTGATACAGGAAGACCTGGACCTCTTTTCCAAGCATTCCAGATCCAGAGCTGGATTATCTCCTTAGGTTGCTAGATCTAACTCTTAGGGAAGCATTACCTGCCAGAGAAGCGCTGTGCTTGGCTGTAATGAGCACATTCTAGCTATTAATAAAAATCACATTTCATTTCCCCTTTGGTTATTGCCATCATGTCATGGCCTGCATGTCATTGGGGGTAGATCAGGAGTGGGTGATAGAATTCAAACCTCAAAATCACACACTGTACTCCTAATAAGGCCTGCTCCTGGAGTCAACTGAAAAGGTGTAGTACGACTTTCAGAAATGTCAAAGTTTCTTCGAATCATTTGAATTTTCCTCTTGAGAGTCTTCGTATCCATGACAACTCTAAGAATTAAGGATTAGTGAACTGTTCCCCAACTCAGAAAAGTTTTAGAATTTGAGAAATTGTAATTTAATTAAAGCAAGATTTACTGTTATTTAATAAAGATAAATCATACTAATCTGAAACAATATTTTAGGCACATTCTCATAAAAAGAGCAGTAGATTACAAGTTTCACTAAAAAAAATACACAGGGAAATCTTCACTTAGCCAGCTAGATCATGCTAACAGAATTTACTTTCCCGTGCATACTAAAAAGTCTAGAACTTGTGAGCAGAGAAGGATGAGAGAAGGCTGATGTGCCCTCCACTTAAGCAGCTCCACAAGCATTTATGCAAGCTAATCATTTAACTTGTACTGTTGGAAAAACCTAATACTTAATTTTGTTAAACAAGTTGTTCTGCATTAAGCCACGAAGATTATATAACTTTCCTTAATGTTAAAAATCTATGAAATACGATGCACAAAAATTGAGAGAGAAAATCATTCATAAGCATTCAAGGAGCCATATGGATGGCAATGAAGATTTGTTACATTTTTGTCTAGACATCTAATAGAGCCACATGAATTTTGTCCTCCACCACTGTTTAATTGCGATGCCTTTCAATGGAGGAAGACAGCAATTTTAGCAAATTTTGTGGAGGAGGGATAAAGCAAAATTGGATTCAAATTACTTGCCCAATAAATTACCAACCAGAAAACTAAAGTCTTACTATTACACCCCTGCCGCTTAACAGGACAGCTCAGCTTTCTCCTACTCTAAAGAGACAGAAAAAAGTTGATATCTTCAGGATAATGCTGGCCCATTCAAAATCCTCCAAGCATTTAAAGTATAGTTTGACAGCTGACATTTTTGTTCTATTTGGGGGAACACTGGAAAGATGACTCCATTTTCTGTGGCATCTCCAAGCAGTGCACTTACAATTACCATCTCAGTGGGGCCTTTAACCAGTCAGGGATACTTTTCAGAGATCAGACCTCACCTACAGCAGTGCTTGCTCATCCTGAACTTGAAAAAGTTACATGGGCCCTGTATTTATTATTGTATTCAATAAATTAGTATTATCCAACACTAATACTAACATAAAGTTCAATAAGAATTTATATGTCAGTATTAAAAACACTGGCTTTCATTAATAATGTATTGAATCACTCTCCTCCCAACCCTCATTGGTCTGACCTTCCAACCAGCACTTGTCTTCACCAAGACAGTACGTGCACAGCTTTTACATGTGTCATGTTTATTTACCAAATATATATATGTATGGGTGTGTATACACACACATACACATGCGGGAGGGAAGTAAAAACAGTGCTCCAAACCCTGCTTGCCAGACAGAAACTAGAGAAGGCCTCACTCCTGCCCACAGCCTTGGGATTGTAGGCACTGGTAGAAAAAGTCTCCTGCCAGAGCCATGAACTAGCGACTACAGCGGTGGGTGCCCAAAGCCTGGACAACACTGGATACTCGAAGAGAATACCCACCTGGAGCACACAGCTCCCGAGAAGCAGTTGTCAGTGTCCCAAGTCCAAACACACCTGCAGTTGTTCCCAAAGCAGGAGCTAGAAAGTTTCCCGGACAACCCAGAGCCTTGAGTCAATGGTTCCTGGTGTCACAGATTCCATCCTTATCCCATCCCACCGCTCAAGACCTGTGGCCGCTGTTGCCACAGCCCCAGGTGGGCCTTACTTTTTCCTGAGTGTACTGAATAAGGCCTCCTGCACATGCCGTGTCTCAGAGACCAAGGCTGCTCGTGCTACAATCATAGGAGTCACTTGGGCTTGCCAGGATGTACTTATCCATACAACATGGACTGAGATTGGCCCTAGTGCCACGCATGCTTGACTTTAGGAGCTGCTGGGCATATACACTTTCTACAAAGTGTACAGTTATTTTCATGAGGCGTTACAGTCTACACAACTGCTTCACACCACTGGCATCAGCTAAAGCCAGAGAAATAAGAGATTTACCTTGATCCTACTTGTAGCCAAAAGCACAACAGGCCCCAATAGTTGTTCCATGTCCTAGCCAAGTGTATAAAGAACATTTCCTATAATAACTAGTACATAAAACTGGAAGGGGCTACTGTTACCCCAGGGTTAAGACATCAATGTAGGGACTCGGATGCATGAAAGCAGAGATGACACTTCCCCAAAGAAAAACAGTAACTTTACAATTTGAATAAAATGCATGAAAAACTACAAAATAGCCATTCCAAAAATATTCAAGTGTAAACAAGATAATACAGATAGACAGCAGAACAAAGGGAGAAATCAGCTCAGAATAAGAATAACAACAACAAAAAAACTTTTCAAATATACAGAAATCAGGGAAAAGAATCTGTTGGAAAACTTGGAACTAAATATTATAAACAATGATGTAAAAACAGTAACAAAAATCCATAGCAGTCTGAAGCAAGCAAAATAAAGTGTTTTTAAATGTGCGGAAATATATTTTGAATTAATGCAGTCATAGATGGAAAAAGGAAGAAAGAAAAGAAGGAAGGAATTGCCTCTAAGATTTTTGAGATACAATTAAGTAAACAAATATATACTTTATAAGAACCCTAAAAAGTAATTAAAGGAATATTTTTTAATCTACAAACAAATACATATGACAATAAATGTACCAGAAATCACTCAGACATATCTAAAGTAATACTGAAAGGAAATTTTGTTTCGGTTAATCTTTACATCAAGAAGAATGGGATGGAGAGATGGCTTAGCAATTAAGAGCATTTGCCCTCCTCTGTCCTCTGTAGACATCAGCACACATGGCATACACAGACAGACACACATACATACACATAAATGAAATTTAATAATAAACCTTTAAAAAACAGTATAAATATCTCAAATAAACAACCCGGCACCAAAATGCTGGGCCCACAAGCTTACACCTGTAATCCCAACATGCAGGAGGCAGAAGCAGAAGGATGGCTGCGGGTTTGAGGCCAGCCTGGTCTACATTGGGAGCTTCACACTAGCCAGGGCTACATAAATAAACCCTGACTCAAACAAACAATTAAATAAGAAATTTAAGTCAATAAACAGAGAACCTAATGATACATTTTAAAAACTTAGAAAATCAGGAAAAAAAATGAGCAGAATGAGTAAATGGTAAAAAGTATCAAGAGAAGTAAATAAAACTCAAGCCTTAAAAAAAAACAAACATAAAAGAGCAGTGAAACAAAGCTGTAGTGTGCAAGATGGACAAACCTTTGGCTGGACTAAGCAGGAAAAGAGAGGGGAGACCCAAATAAAGTATAATTGGGTCTGGGAAAGGAGCTGTAGAGCTAATACAACAGTAGAGTGAAGCTTCATAAGAAGCCTAATGACATGCACAAATCCTGGAAGATGTAAGAGAATTTCTAAACATACACTAAGAACATATACAGCCTCAGAGGATAAAAATGCACACTCTACACAGAGCAATGATGCTCAAATGAGCTTGAACTACTTCTTCAAACTTCCAGGACCTGATGATTTGGCTGCTTTGCTTCCAGAACCTACTAAGAAAAGGCTAATCTCAACCCTTTGACTACTTGAGAAACTTGAATTAGGAGGAATTTGACCAAATTCTTTCTATGAAGTCAAGATTACCCTCATCCGCAAACAAGAAAAAGCTCCAATAAAACAGAAACAAAATCATAAAGTACCATGTTGTGTAGTTTTCTCTGAGATTGAAGCCCCTCTATCTGATTAAGTCAGAGGGTCACTAGGTCCCTCCTTCCTAGAGATATCAATAGACTTCTGGGAGTCATCTCAGACAAGGCAGCCTGGAAAGAAGACTCTGAGACCAGCCCAGCTGCCAGGAAGAGGTTTACACCCACTGAGACGCTTGGAAAGGGAACTCTTCAGCCCACCAAGCTGCCTGACCTGCAGACTGTGCATGTGCTCCAGGTCTCCTGCTTTTCTGAGTTGTCCTCCATGCTGGAGGGGGCTTTGGTGTGCAGCTGTCTTTGAGTCAGTCCTACTCCTGTAAGTAACATCTCATCCAGATCCTGTAAGTGACCCCCTAAAACTCAATAGGACACTAAGCTAGACTCTGGTGGTATGCTCACTTTGATCTGTTGAGGTTCCCTAGCTGGCATGAATAGAAGTGGGTATTCTCTCTCCCCAGGAAAAGTCTTGTCCCATATCAAACCAGCACACTGAAACCAGGAAAGCACCCGAATACAGAATACCATGATCAAACTGTATTTATACCAGGGGAGGCTCAGCATACATGCAAATCAATATACATGATACAACTCATCAACATAATCAAAGGCAAGGCTAGATGATCTGCAGTAGATGTAGAATAAACCTTTGGCAAGACTGGTCCTTTCAAGCTAATAATAAAACCTGTCAACAAACAAGGTATAAAAGAAACACCTCAAAATACTAATGGCTATATATAAAAAACATGCAGTCACTATCTGTATTAGCCGAGGTTCTTTAGAGTCACAGAACTTGTGAAACAAGTATGTATATACATACATACATACTTATATATGGAATTTATTGGAATGGCTTACAGTCTGCAGTCCAGCATGATCCAACATGGCTAGCAGTGACAATGAGCCCAAGAACCTAGTAGTTACTCAGTCCCACAAGGCTAAGAATTCCAGCTCATATTCTCTAGATGCTGGAATCTCAAAGAAATAGTCTCCAATGGCAGTGAAGGAACAGATGTACTAGCAAGGTGGAGGGCAAGCAGGCAAAAGGCAGAACCTTCCTTCTTCCGTTGTCCTTTTATTGGCTTCCAGCAGGGAGTGTAGCTCTGATTAAGGGTGTGTCTTCCCACCTTAAGATCTGGAGCAGAGATATGTCTTTCTATCACAAAGATATGGACAAAAAGTGGATTCGTGTAGTGAAAATTCTGGAACTTTGGTTTCTTTAAAAACACAGAAATATTATGAGAATGTGCTTTCATTTTGATCTCAGGTATCAGGCTGTGGGGCTACTTCAGACGGTCCACAGCAGCTGACCATGATTTGCATTGTGCTCTAGCAGAGGCATGGTTTTGCCAGCTGCAGATAGTTTCTGTCATGTTTGAAATTCTGGGAAAAAAATTAAAAAAAATATAAAAAAAGAAATTCTGGGAACTTCTCAGAGGGTATATAAATGCTAAAACCCTAATAGGCAGGGCTGGTGGTTGGTGGTCATTTGGGGGTGGGGGGTTGCTTACAGTTTGTTAGTAGTCCTGCTCAAAGAAAAAAAAAAAAACAAGAAGAAAGAAATTAGATTCAAGGATCTCTCCAACTCTATCCTTCTTTCTCTCCTATCTAGTGATAAGGGACAAAGCCAGGGGATAAAGGGTAAGAAAAAGAACTACAAAGTAGCAAAGGCCAGCTAGCTACAAGCAAAAAGGAAAGTGAGAAGAAATTAGATTTAAGGATCTCTATCTCTCTCCCCCACCCCTATCCTTCTTTCTCTCCTATCTAGTGAAAGGGAGTGAAACCCCAGGGGGATAAAGAGTGAGAAAAAAGAAGAGTAGAGTAGCACCAACTAGCAAAGAGCTGGTACAGATTCACCCAGCAGAAAATGATGTTGTGCCCAAGAGGGCATACACTCTCACAGGTGAGCCCTCCATTTCTGGATTGTAGTTCATTCCAGATATAGTCAAGGTGACAACCAAGAATAGCCATCATACTCTGTCATTGAGCAGGAAACTTGAAGTCCGCCCCTCTAATATGGGGGAAAGACAAGCATGTCTGGTTTATTAACTCCTGTTTAATGTGGTGTTGAGAGTCTTAGGAACAGTGTTTAGTCAAGGAAAAGAAACAAGAGCATCCAGATTTGAAGGGGAGTAGTAAGATCATCAACTTAATGCACATGATGTGACTTTACAAAGACCTGATACTCCATGACAAAATGATATAAAATCAAAATGCAAGAAGCAGTGTCATGTATGTCATGTGCATATATATCTCCATGTAGAGGTGTGCACTGCTTGTGGTATGTTCATGTGTGGTGGTGCATTGCGTGTAGTTATGTCTGCATGGGTGTGCTCCTATGTGAAGGCCAGAGATCAATTTTATGTATCACCCTCAGAAACCATCTACTCATCCACCTTCCTTCCCTGAAGAAAGGTCTCTTGCTTGGATCTGGGAGTCATTGAGTAAACTAGGCTGGCTGGCCACCAAATCCCAGCGATCTGCTGTCTTTGCTACCACAACAGACTTATAATACACACTGCTATGCCTTGCTTCTTACATGGTTCAAAACACACCCTCAAGGCAAGAACATATTAACTAATCCATCTCTCCAAGGACTTGCGGGCTTTGTTTTGTTTTCTGGTTTTACTTCCTTTTAAAGAGTAATTGTGATCATACTACATTTTACTTAAAAACTTTTCCTGTTTTGTTTTTGGGTTTGTGTTTGTTTTCATTTTGCCTGGTTGCTCTCACTCTAAATGGCAAGTTCATCTACCCTGTCCTTGAAGCATTCCTTCATACGTATTAGAAACTACTCTGTATTTCAATGTAGACTGAAAATGAGCAGCTCTAAGACCCCCTAGTACTCCAGTACCAGATTGGGACTACTGAGACACCCATCTAGTAGACTGAACAAGTACCAGATCCTTGGCCTCTCCATCAGGAGACAGCCGTTGATGGACATTCACAGACCACAGCCTGGCCTCTGAAGGCGTTAGGCACACCTGTGGTGCACAAAAATACATGCAGACTCAGGGAAAGGCAAATCAAAATGACCCTGAGATCTCACCATACACCCATCAGAATGGCTAAGATAAAAAATTCCATACATGCTGGAGAGGATGTGGAGAAAGGGGAACCCTCCTCCATTGCTGGTGGGAATGTAAACTTGTACAACCACTTTGGAAATCAATCTGATGCTTTCTCAGACAAAGGAATAGTGCTTCCTCAAGATCCAGCTATACCACCCCTAGGCATATATCTAAAAGATCCTCCAGTACACAACAAGGACATTTGTTCAAACATGTTTGTAGCAGCTTTATTCTTAATAGCCAGAATCTGGAAACAACCCAGATATCCCTCAACAGAGAATTGAACACAGAAATTGTGATACATTTACACAATGGAATACTACACAACAATTAAAAGCAAGGAAATCATGAAATTTGCAGGTAAATGGTGGGATCTAGAAAAGATCATCCTGAGTGAGGTATCCCAGGAGCAGAAAGACATACATGGTATATGCTCACTTATAAGTAGATATTAGACATATAATATAGGATAAACATACTAAAATCTTTACACCTAAAGAAGCTAATGAAGAAGGAGGACCCTGGGTAAGATGATCAATTCACACTCAGATAGGAAAAAGGGACAGATATCAGAAGATGGAGAAAACAGGGAACAGGACAGGAGCCTACCACAGAGGGCCTCTGAAAGAATCTACCCAGCAATGTATCAAAGCAGGTGCTAAAACTCATAACCAAACTTTGGGCAGAGAATCTTTGAGCAGGGAATCTTATGAAAGAAGGGAGAGATAGAAAGACCTGGAGGGTACAGGAGCGCCACAAGGAGAGCAACAGAACCAAAAAATCTGGACACAGGGGTCTTTTCTGAGACTGAAACTCCAACCAGGGTCCATGCATGGAGATAACCTAGAACCCCTGCACAGATGTAGCCCATGACAGCTCAGTGTCCAAGTGGGTTTCCTAGTAAAACTGGGAAGAGGGTCTGTCTCTGACATGAACTCAGTGTCTGGCTTTTTGATCACCTCCCCCTGAATGGGGAGCAACCTTACCAGGCCACAGAGGAAGACAATGCAGCCAGTCCTGATGAGACCTGATAGACTAGGATCAGAGGAAAGGGAAGGAGGACCTCCCTTATCAGTAGACTTGGGGAGGAGATGATAATAGAGGGAAGGTGAGATCGGGAGGGAATGAGGAAGGGAGCTACAGCTGGGAAACAAAGTGAATAAACTGTAATTTAAAAAGTTTTAAAAATACATGCAGACAAAGCACACATACCCAGAAAATAATTTTAAACTTTAAGACGAATCTGGCTAATGAAATTACCTGGCAGGTAATGGTGCTTGATGCCCAGCCATATGACCTGAGTTCAAGCATGCTGAGGAAAGAGAGCTGACTCCCAAAAGCTGTTCTCTGACCTCTGTGTGAGCGTGCGTGTGCCCACATACACACACTGTGTAAAATAAAATAAATGTATAATAAAAGCAAAAATTAAATAATAAAAACTTTAACTGATAGATTCCAGTGCAGATCATGACAGAAGAGATTGCATCAAATAATCCCCTCTGCTGAGAAATCCTATGAAATCTAGATACAATAAGGAACACAGCTGTTTGAAGGTAACAGACAGGACCAAAGCATCTGGAACATGAGAGGCAAAGATCCTAAGGGGAATGGCACCGAAGTGAGCAACCTCCTCCTTCCATTTCTCTCAGAGGCACAGAGACTAAAGTGCAGAAAGCCACACAGCTCCTTGGCATTCCAAGTGGCAAGTTCAAGACTCCCCAGTCAGTCAGGGCTTGAGGAATAAAAAGCCCAGAGAAAGGAAATTTTGCACAACGGACAGTTTAGTTTTGGCTCTTGATACCATTGCTGAATCCTGGCTGTAAAAAGCACTGGGGAGCTTAGAAATAGATTCTTGGGTTAAACATAGCACGTTATTCTTCACTTTTGCACACCGTGAGTATTCACAAAGTCAAGGACTGATCGGTTTGCTCTTTAACTTCCACATGCAGAGGTCATTGGAAATGCCCATTGTGTTTGTAACCTGAACACAGGATGGCATTAAAACTATAGCCATGTGTATGAATGAAACAGAGACCAAACAAGTAGCAGGCTTTTAGGGTTCTTTCCCTCCTGCTAGATAGCGCCTTCTTTAAACCTCCACTAATAATGATAATAAAGTGACTGTTGTCATTACTGTGGGTCTGTATAATATGTGCTTAGGTCTGTGTCATGCCACAGCATGCACGTGGAACTGATCCTCTCCTTCCACCTTTATGTGGGTTCCAGGGATTAAACTCAGGTCATGCTGAGCCATGCTGTGGGCCCCTTGTGCAATTATTTTTGTTTCATCAGAGTTTCTTTTTCAGCACTTACATGAGTCTGGTTAATTTTGTTAAAGACCAAGATCAAGTGTTTTCCCCTGCATACTATGTAAGTTCAAACTCCTTACAAAAAAAAAAATAGAAAAAAAGCTTCATTTTTTTTTAATTCCTGGCAATTAAGATTTATGATCTTAGGTGACAGCAACAGGTATTAAGTATTTTTATCTTTCTTATGCTCTCACAGTAGAAATCATCCAGGTACTATCTGGATGTGCAGCTACCACAGTGCTTTGGTACCTATCAGCTCACTGTTCCTTTATTAACATTTTCTCAAAAATATTCATAGAATAGACTAACACTACTTGGTGTGGAATAACACAGACTCATTATACAAAATAGCATTGTAAACAATGTGGAAACTTTAAATTACTTAAAGCTCACCTGTTATCTACCCTTTAATAATAATTTAACCTCAAAATTCTTGAGAAATATTAAGATGGACAAATGGGTAGTGTGGTAGACAGAGAAATGACAACTGGTAAAGGTGGCCATACACAGATCCCTGTTGCTACGCATCATCACCTGTCAAAAGGAACACTGGAGATATAATTGGATTCTGGTTATGGGCCTGAATGTGGGGAGAAAGCCCAGGGCTATGCAGGGGAACTAAGGCAATCACCATCAGCTCCGTCTTTAAAACCAGAGAAGCTTGCCACAAAAGACACAATGCAGACAAATATGAAGACCCCTTCTGTCTTCTGTGCTTTTGGAGATAAAGGTAGGAGATCAGAGGCCAAGGAAATCACGGGACTGCCACGAAGCTAGGAGCAGCTTGTAGTTGATAACACCAAGATAGTAGACTTCAGGCCTGTTAGCAAAAAGAATAGAAGTCTACAAACAACCCCAAAAAGCAGGAAAAGGATTCTTCCCCGAGAGTCTCCAGGAAAGAAGAGACCTTGGTATCTATCAACCTGAAGAGAGCTTTGACAGACTCCCGACCTAGATACACAGATCGTTTTCTCATTCTACAGAGCCTAATTTAGAATTAAAACCACGTTATAAATTTTTATACAAATATAATAGAAGCTGAAAATTAAAATTGAACCTTTTTTGTAGGCAGTATATTTAAAAACTAACTTATCTATGGGTTAGGGATGTAGCTCAGTGGCAGAGAATCTGTCAAGTATGAGTTAGACTCTGAGTTCACAACCAGGCCTCGCAACAATAGTGACAATATCAAAGCCCAAAATGCTTCAAATTTTTATGTTTGTGTGTGTGTGTGTGTGTGTGTGTGTGTGTGTGCGTGCGTGTGTGTGTACATGCATGAGTGTGTGTATGTGCGCATGTGTGTCTATGTGGTGTGCGTTGGCACACCTATGGAGATCAGAGGACAACTTTGGTTCTCTCCTTTCTGGGGATCAGAATTAAGTCGCCAGGCTTGCTTTATCTAGCATCAAGCCCCATTACCTACAGAGCCATCTTGAAAGCCCATATCAAATACGTTTAAAAGATTGTGAAAAAAAATTGTGCGATGAAGTCAGATTTTAAATGGTGTTTCTAATTTAGATGGAATGTTTTTTCCTTTACAGAACAAAGAAATCAGAGACTACTCAATTCATTCTCTAAATTTCACTTTTTATATTATTTATTTCACTACAGCAGAATTGGCATTTACAGTCTGTTCTGTATCCCAGGGATATTTTTCAGTTATCATTTTTGTGGCTCGGTGTTCAACACTGATCCTCTTTACCTCGGCTTTATTCATGGATTTTTAAAAAATGATTTATCTTTTGGTTGACTATCATTTTACATTCCAAAAAAAAACTTGATGGTGAGATTCCTGGATCCTTGTCTATCATGAATGTTTTAAACTCTACACTTGAGGAGTATGATGGTTTGGTACATTATTCCTTGGCTATAATTTATTTACTTCATGGCTTTGCAGCTATCGACCAAACCTTCCTTCTGCTGTGAAGAAACTGAGGCTGACCTAATACTATTTGCTTTCTATTTTAAGTTTTTCTTTAGAATACAAAAGGGTTCTTTACCCATGATGTTTTAGAATATATTTATATTTTATTTATGTGTTTGGGGGATGTGCATGCCTTCCACAGTTCATATGTGGAGGACAGAGGACAGCTTGTAGAAATCCATTCTCTCTCTCCACCCTGTGAGCTTGGGGTTCACACTTAGGTTATCGATCGGGCTTGGCCACAGTGCTTCATCCATTGAGCTATCTTGTTGGCCCCTACAGTACCTTACTGTGTTGGTAGCTTTATAACAATCATTTTTTATAACAGAGCAAAACCTGGTTAGTACCCAGGCTTATTTCATGAAACCCATCTGTTACTATTTTCATTTTCTGTGCCATTTTTCTAGTTTCTTCAGTTAATAGAGAGTTTTTCAGTCATGTTGACTCATTTTCTCTTTTCTATGGCTTTCATCTTTATGATGGTTTCATCTCCTCTTTCACATCTTTTCTGATCACTACAAGCTCTTTTTCCATCTCCTCTTGCTCTTTATTGCTTCTTTCTTTGAAGGCTTTCACATTTCCTTTGAGCTTTTTTAAACAGAGATCAGGTGGCTACATTTCAAGGCTGAAATTGTTTCTTTCACCCTACTTAATCATTGCTGCGGGATGTTTTTCCTTTTGCGTCTTGATTATGTTCTTTTTTCTCTCTCTCTCTCTTCAGCTTTGTCATTTACGCTGGCAACCCCACACAAGATCTTCCATAGTTATTCCTCATCCTCCCCCAGTGCAGCTTGCTACTTGTGGAAAAAAATGGCATGAGAAGAAAAGTACTAAGTCAAGGCAGCCAGTACTTTCTATAGCACAAGGGTCTTAAACATTTTTGTCACAAGTATGTCACTGCCTGGGGGAAATGGCAAGCAAAAGGGTGAGCAAAAGAAATTGTAGCTTCCTTTGAACACATTTAAAAAAATCACACCCTTTAATAATACCTTAAGAACTATTGAAACAATGTCTATAAGGAGACTTCAGAGCTAGTTTGCTCATTGGAGAATAACATGTAAACATTTGGACTCATCACTCATCACAGAATTCTCATGCTTTACCTCTTTACTGCCCATCCATGCCCTACAGTGCTTAGGACAGCTGGTTAACAACAGAGTGATCTGGTTTGTTAAAACAGCATCTCAGTTCAGTACCATTTCCCCACTTCCTTCTTGGAGCACTCTCATCCTAGATCTCATCCCTGATGAAATGTTCCTGGGGGGGGGGGGAAACACATTATTTCAATACAGATATCTACTTTTAAAGAAATGCTAAGTATTCCTCCAGGTTCAAGATTACATTCGTGGACTCTAAACTCAGTATCTTTTCCTATCCACATCGTCCACATGTATTTACCGAGGCAAGATTCAGTTGCAACTTGTACTTTGTTTTTTAAATAGCATATTCCTCTTACAGTTTTTCTTTTTATTGGTAGACAGTGAGGAAAGGGAGTAGAGAATGGTTTTACTTACGCTATTTCTAATGACTTCTTAAATGAAAAGATAAAAGAATCCCTATTCCATTGGTTCGTGAAATGAGTTGAAGCTTAGATGTGGGCAAACAATGTGGATCTTCGAATGACAGTCCTTGAAGACCAGATGGTAGAGAGGGAACTGGTGACAAGGCTCATGGAAGGCTGACTTCTCAAGAATGCAGAGAGCGCTGGGTGCTGCTCCCTGTACCCAACAAAACGGAGCAGGAGGGTGCTCATCCTCCCATGTACTGCCTCCTCAGCACCTGGGAGATGCAGGCAGGAAAATAACAAATCCAAAGTCATCTGCAGCGCACAGCAAGCTTAGGGCCATCCTCAGCTATAAACACCCTGTCTCAAGGATAAACGAAGAATGAAGAAATACTCAATGGCAAGAGCAATTATCAAGGCAAAGAAAATTTTAAAAAGCAATACATTTGGACTATAATATGCTATAATCTCAAGGATTTTATGGAAAAATATTTGTTAAAAACAATGATTGTAAATTTTTTAAAAGATCTTATTTATTTAATTTATGTATGAATGCTCTCTCTGCCAGAAGAGGGCATCAGATTCCAGTATAGATGGCTATGAGCTACCAGGTGGTTGCTGGGAATTGAACTCAGGACCTCTGGAAGAGCAGACAGTGCTCCTAACCTCTGAGCCATCTCTCTAGCCCCAAAAACAATGATTGTAATTTTTAATCTTTGAATCTTAGTACAGTTTTCTAAATGGCAGATGGTAGCTTTGTCGATGTCCTAAAGGGACCTGGGATTTTCTGAAAAATAATGTGAGGAGCCTCAGCCACAGTTTTGGACCATTTCTATCAAATATGAGTGTGACCCATCATAAAATTAAAGCTTGTTCATATCATATTCTCAGGCATTACTTCTAAAATAGATCAATTTCATCTATGCTGAAGATCTATTGGAACACATAACCCTTTTCATGATAATCACAGCAAGGGCTCTCTTGGCAGTCATGGTTCCTCCTTGCTGACCTCAGTCACGAAGCTCACCCACCAGGGATTTCATGAAAGTCTCCTAGATGTCCCATGATGCTTAGCTTTCAGATTCTCAGATTCTTAAGCTTCTACTGGATGTACATCAAGATACAGTACACTCGGAATTTACTATGTGTCTCTGGGCTCATAAAGATTTCACACTAATCAAGTTTTTTAACCTTTTGTTAATAGTGGGTTACACAGACGCTGTATTTCCCATGTCACAACTGCTTCACTCCATGTTTCAGAATCTTCACCCTGTCTGGTGATGATTGGAGGCATTTACATACTTGGCATTGCTACAGCCTTTTCCTTCTCTTAATTCTCTCAACTCTCTTTGCTTCAAAACCTAGATTTTGCCCAGCTAGAATTTTCAGCATTGCTATTATTGATATATTGTATTAACAACACTCTTAAAATTCCTCAGAACAAAATAAAAACATCATGAACCAGTGGGCTTACACAAAGGAAAATGATAGAGAATCAGTTGACATCATACTAGTTGGCTTAGGAAAAGGGCTTAACACACAACTTTCTTTTTTTTAATTTTATTAATTACACTTTATTCACTTTGTATCCCCCCATAAGCCCCTCCCTCCTCCCCTCCCGATCCCACCCTCTTCCCCTTCTTCATGCATGCCCCTCCCCAAGTCCACTGATAGGGGAGGTCCTTCTCTCCTTCCTTCTAATCTTAGTCTATCAGATCTCATCAGGAGTGGCTGCATTGTCATCTTTTGTGGTCTGATAAGGCTGCTCTCCCCTCAGGAGGAGGTGATCAAAGAGCAGGCCAATCAGATTACGTCAGAGGCAGTCCCTGTTCCTGTTACTGTGGAACCCACTTGGACACTAAACTGCCATGGGCTACATCTGTGCAGGGGTTCTAAGTTATCTCCATGCCTGGTACTTGGTCGGAGTATGAGTCTCTGGGAAGACCCCTGTGTTCAAATTTTCTGGTTCTGTTGTTCTCCTTGTGGGGTTCCTGTCCTCTCCAGATCTTACTATTTCCCACTTCCTACATAAGATTCCATGCATTCTGCCCAACAGTTGTCCATAAGTCTCAGCATCTGCTTTGATAGTCTGCAGGGCAAAGCCTTTCAGAGGCCCTCTGTGGCACATTCTTAGGTTGTTTCCTGTTTTCTTCTTCTTCTGACGTCCATCTTCTTTGCCTTTCAGGATGGGGATTGAGCCACACAACTTTCTTGATCCAAGAGTTTGTGGAATTTTTTTTCAATACCTCCTTGAGATATGACAAGCAAATCTGATGATATGGTTGAGCAACTAGCTAGCTTAGTAATGTTACTCTTATGGGGTAGGGAGCTCAACAAGGAATGTGAGCAAATATTGCTGAATACACTCTTAAAATTGTAGAATGTTTGGCTAAAAATAGACCTGCAATAGTTGTCATTGTGCTTCAGCGGCAACACAAGAAAAGCTTGCATCTCCTATGCTGGAGGAGATAGATTCCACCTTAGGCCTCTCTAATCATCTTTCACATCTGGAGAGATGGCTCAGTACTTCAACACAAGAAAAGCTTGCATCTCCTATGCTGGAGGAGATAGATTCCACCTTAGGCCTCTCTAATCATCTTTCACATCTGGAGAGATGGATCAGTACTTAAGAGCTCTTGTTATGATTTCAGAGAACTGGAGTTTGGTTCCCAGCATCTTTGTGGAGCAGCTCATAACTGCCTGTAACTCTACCTATAGGCTATTCAACACTCTCTTCTGTCCTCTTTGGTCACCCACATACATGTGCACATAAACACACAGAGACATGCAAATTAATTAAAACTATCTTTTTTTAAATATTAGCAATTTGATGCTGAATACTCCTAAACTTAAGCAGTGGGTTTTTACATCATTTTTTGGCCTACATGAGAACGTTGCTTTGGAGAAGCACTTTTGACAATGCTGATAATCAGGCAGAAACCCTGCACTACTCATTCACCTCTGATACCCTGGTCTGCTTAGTCACAGACCATGCTTAATCACGTGCTTCTCCACTTCCTCTTTCTTTGCTCAATATTTTATGAAGGGCACAAAAACACATAATCCGATATTTTTATGCTAAGTCAAAGGTCATTATTTAATATTTTTACTATTGTGCAATAAAACACTGTTAAAATATTGTTAATTCTCTGCTTGGGCTCAAACCAATATCCAGCAATCTGAAAAACATGCCCAACATAATGGTCTTGAAATTAGTAAGAATCTTTGTCACCCACTACTTATCTGCAAGGTCTTTACAGCTCTCACACACTCAGTTTCTGATCGCTACAACACAGCTCTGAAAGATGAAAACATGTGGACCATGACTCCTGTACATTCCTTCTCCAATAACTCCCTTTTCCAATTGAAACTATCACTTTTCCAAAGAAGGGACAAGAGAGACTCATGATCTGGACTATGATTGCTGTTATCCAGGACATCACTGAAGGACATTTAACTAGGCATCTACTGTTGGAGGAAATTGCAGAGCCTAAGTTCCAGTTCATTAACTCTGGGGGCTGTGTTGCTCTTGTCAGGGAGAAGCAGTGAGATGGCCTAAACCCAGGTCAGAGAGGCTACAATAGCACAAAGGCAATTATGCCACAAGAAAAATGTTGTCCACTAATCAGCTGGCAATCAGTTACTAAGAGCAGATAACCCTCTCCCCACTCGGGCTCTTTGGTATTAATAGTGCCATCCTGTAATGACTTGAGGCTCACACAGGTACATAAAAGGACAGACTCGAGCACACGGCTTCCAAGATTAATGAGCTCTGTCAATTTGCCCAGCAGACATCTGATTCTCCAGCTTTCCATAGCTACCAGTTTTACACTTGCCTCAGATTTTTGTTTCTTTTCCCCCCTGAAAAAAATAGCCAGTAATTTGAACACATTCAACCTGCATGGATCGACCCTAATTTTGCAATGAAGTGTGGACTGAAAAGGTTCTTCATCTGAATATTAGCACAGCAAGTGGCTCATAATGGCAGGGTTCCTTTGGTCATATTTTATGTGTAGTTGTTGCAATTAGTGATGTGCAGGATTCAAAGCTATAGAAACCCTTCATTGTGGAAAAATGGAAACTTAGTATCATGATCATCCCCATTTCCTGCCCTGCTCCAGAAAGCTGAAAAGGGAAAGACTGTGTGTGCTCTAATAAATAACAGAGCCGCTTTAAGCCTCCTGAAA